>NC_134809.1:48024180-48034180 GCF_046742065.1 Oratosquilla oratoria | reverse complement strand
TTCAGGTGTTCAAATTGAAACCCGTTCTGCTCCAGACACATCTCATAACGGGAAGAAATGGAAGTGTATACATCATACATCATCTCATCTGGCATTAAAGCACATTTTTCTTTAACTGCAACTTTCAGTTCGTCAGTTGTTGCCCATTTTATGCTGTAAACTTTGCCTTTCAGAAACCCCCACAAAAAGAAATCCATGGGTGTCAAATCTGGTGATCTAGCAAGAAATTCAACATTTCCCCTTCATCCAATCCATCTATTTGGCATAGATGCATCCAGATACTCGTAAGTTGGGAGGAGCGCCATCCTGCTGGAAGAAACACTCCTCCAAATTGTTCTTGGATGTGTGGCATGGCAAACTCTTGTAGCATGTTGAGATAATTCAATCCTGTTACGGTGTCTTAGAAAAAGAATGGTCCCATGAGTCCCCTAGCGGACAGAGACCACACCACACAGTTACTCCAGGCAAATTCAAGTGATGTTCCTCTGTAACATGTGGATTTTTTGTTGCCCAGTAGGTGAAGTTGTGTCGATTTATTGAGCCATACAGCTTAAACGTTGCTTCGTCGCTCCAAACAGTTTTGAGTGGAAATTCAATATCACCTGCACATCTAGCAAGATACCATTCACAGAACTCAACCCTTCGACGAGGGTCATCTTCATTCAGAGCGTGATCAAGCGAGGGTATGAAACTTTTGAATTAGGAACGCTCCAAATGCGATGAACGCTGTTTCACGAGATAGTTGGCGCACTGATTTTCTTGGAGAATTCTGAACGTCATCAATGACCTCTTGCTCTCTTGTTAGGCTTGTTGATGATCTTTTTCGACCAATGACCCTATATCATATAGTGGATAGTTCCGTGTTCATCAAACTTGGCGATGGTGCGTGAAAGGCTGGGGCGAGATGGCGCATCTATATGGAACTGTTTAGTAAAACGTCTTTGCATTTCAGCTTTGTTTTCGATTTTCTAAAAAGTTTTGAGAATGAATATTTTGTGCTCGAGTGTAAGATGATTATCCGCCATTCTTGGACACAAGTCAAATCTGAAACAAATGAAACGGTTTATTAGCCATAAACAGTCAAAAAGTATAAACTTTTTTTGGGATAGTCTGTATATATATATATATATATATATATATATATATATATATATATATATATATATATATATATATATATATGCTGGGACATTGTGACAAGTTGATGAAGGTGGAAAAAGAAGTCACGGGTCTAGTTCCGAGTTTTCTGAGTTTATTCCTTACCGGTTTCGCTCTATGCTTCTTCAGAGGAATGTGACTCTGGGGTGAAGCTGGCGGTGTACATAGTAAGAATAGGACCGCGTTCCCCCCTTGAAGGTTGGCCCTGTTTGTTGTTTTAATATAGTATACAATAATTTGTAATTTTTCACACAGTGTACAATAATTTACATTGTTTGTAATGTAGCTATTAAACCATAGATGCCATGTACAGCTCCGGTGTGTGTGTAACAGTGTAAGGGAAATGAGTGGTGTAAAAAAAAAAAAAAGTGAAAAACCCCGAAAAGTGTCATAAGATAACTTACAATATGAAATAATATAATGATAACATATCCAGACAAAATGAAATAGAATAAAATTAAATTAAATTAAAACAATGTGATAATTTGAAGTGATGTGACGTCCTATGACATCACATCGCATTTTGTTGCATGACATAAGATACTATCAAAAATTGCTTACATATGTACTGCAAATGATAAATAGATAATTACATAAATATCATAGCCAGACAGAATGAAAACAATGCGATAATCTGAAGTGGTGTAGCGTTCTACATGACATCTCATCGTATTTGTTGTATGACATAAGATATAATTTAATTGATATAGAGTAATATAATTTTATATAAAATAATGCAATATAAACAATAGAATGAAACATAATGAAATATATATATATACATATACATATATATATATATATATATACATATGTATATATATATATATATATATATATATATATATATATGTTTATGAACTGACCGACCTCAAGCCCTCAACCCAGGAAGTGTGGATGTTTGGGCACCGGATGGAGTTTCTCGTACTATGTGGGTGCTGTTCTGGGGCAGGTCCTTATGGTTGCGTACTTTGCTGTAAATTTTTCCTATTTTAGGTCCCCTGCTTTTTTTTTTTATTAATGTTGGCATTGGTTGTTATGTATAGGGCTTCAATCACCTTCCTTTGTCTTTTTATTAATCCTTTCCTCATTACCTCTCCCTGTTGCCAGTCGGGAAGATGTCCTTCCTGTTCCACGTGGCCCACCATAGCGTTTGAGAGGCGGTGGTATCTTAGGTCCGCCTTGTGCTTTCTTATCCTGGCTTATAGACCCCTGTGGCTCTCACCATAGTAGGACTTATCACAGTTGCCACATGGTATCCTGTATATGACCCTGAGGTCGTTTGTCATTTTTGACGTTGGTTTTATCAGTTGTTTGATTCTCCTTCCCGTATCATTCACTATTTCCAGTCCTAGTGGGCGTACAGCTTCCCCCACTGCACGTGAGAATTCCGAGTCCGGTACGACTAGGTATTGTTTGTCCTGCCTGTTTACTGGTTCTCGCCGTTGATGATGTTTTGTGCTTTTCGTAAGGAAGTGGATAGTAAGCCCTCTGGATAGCCCAGTGATTTAAAGGTGTTTGTGACGCGGCTTATTTCTTCCTCGAGGAACTCCTTGTTGTAGATTCTTAGAGCTCTGAGGAAAAAAAAGATTACCACTACTGTTTTGGTTCGTTCGTCATGTGCACTGTAAAAATGTAATAATTCGCCTTTGTTGGTAGGCTTCCTGTAAACTCTAAAATGTGCTTTGTTATCTTGTCTAATAATCTCCGTGTCAAAAAAAGGCAGGCGACCAAGGGACTCAATCTCCATAGTGAATTGTATATTATTAGTTACTTCATTTAATTTTGACAAAATCTCCTCAGCAACAGTCTCTGTAGGGGAAATGAATAGGCTGTCATCTACATACCTTAGCCAATGTGCACCTTTAGGGAGGATTTTCAAAAAATCATCTCTCTCCAATACATCTAGGTAGAGGTTTGCTGCCACTGCACTCAAAGGAGATCCCATGGGAAGGCCTTCCAACTGGTGGTATTCTTGGTTGCCAAATCTGAGAGATCCAAATCTCATACCTTTTTCTGTGAGCTGCATGTAGTCTCTTTTGCAGATCGGTAGGCTACTCTCGTCGATAGTTTGTAGTGCTTCCTTGATAGCGTTGATGGCGCCTGTTATGGAGACATAAGTTAGTAATGTTACATTGTAACTGATTAATTTCTTCTGTGAAAAGTCTATGCTGTTGAGTTTCTCGATTAAGTCTGTAGAATTTTGGAGGTGCATACCACTGATGTTACCAAGGGCGGACGATACGGGTTTGGCTAGAATTTTAGCTAACTTACGTGGGGTGCTTCCAATACCTGAAGTAATGGGAAGTCCTTTCATGGTCGGTATCTTGGGGTCTTCTTCTAAGAGATGCAACATTTTCTTACCCTTTTCGGTTCTCTTCAAAATCTCTCTCGCGGTTCTGTTGAATTGTTCTGCTTCCTCTTTTGCTTGGCCGATTTTTTTTTTTTTTTTTTTTTTTTTTTTTTTTATGTGGACGGGGGTCGGATAGGAGATCCTCCATTTTGCGTACGTTATCCAATTTATCAAGGATCACTATACCTCCGCCTTTATCAGCCGTTGTGATCAAGATGTTGTCTCGGAGTTCTTGCAGTGCACGTGCGTACCTTCTGGGTATGGCTGGCTCACGTTTTCGCTAGGCTAGTGAGCAACATAATATTAGACCCTGTTTGAATCCGTTCTCTAATTCGCTGTCCCTCCATTTATAGTTCTTTTCAACATAGTCAGCCGTGGTTTTGTGGTTAATGCCCGTTCTGAACTTCAGACTTAGAGAGAGTGCTTCTTCTTGCATCTTTGTCTATCTGAGTCATGATAGGTTTGTAATCAGTCCGTGCCTCCCATTTATGCAGCAACAGCCGATGGAGGTTGTTGCTGCATAAATGTTCTAGTTTCATTTGGAGTTTTGCTTTCTGGATCCGGTCTTCTTCCTTGATCTTAAGGACAAGACCATGTGGTATATGATCTTTCTTCAAGCGGCTCCAGATCACGTTTTCTTAATTTCGTAGGGTTTCTCTAGCTTCTTTTAGGTATTCTCTGGCTGTGTTGCTGAAGGGTTTGTGTGGGTAGTGTAGGTGCTTCGGTGCTGATCTGGGTAGGTCCTGTTCTTCTAGGCAGTCCTTTAGGAACTTGTCTCTATTTTGAATACTCGTCAGCTTCCTCCTAAGAGTAAATTCATCCTCGGTGACACCATGCCTGTCTGTTCCATCTTGAGACAAATGCTGGAACATTGTGACAAATTGATAAAAGTGGAAAAAGAAGTCACGGGTCTAGTTCCGAGTTTTCTGAATTTATTCCTGACCGGTTTCGCTCCATGCTTCTTCAGAGGAATGTGACTCAGGGATGAAGCTGTCGGTATACATAGTAAGAATAGGACCGCGTTCCCTCCTTGGAGGTTGGCCGTGTTTGTTGGTTTTAATACAGTGTACAATAATTTACATTTTTTGTTATGTAGCTATTAAACCGTAGATGTCATATACAGCTCCGGTGTGTGTGGAATGTTGTCCGAGGGTGTAACAGAGTAAGTGAAATGAGTTAGTGGTATAAAAAAATATGAAAAACCCCGAAAAGTGTCACAAGATAACTTACAATATGAAATAATATAATGATAACATATGCAGACAAAATTAGATAGAATAAAATAGAATAAAATAAAAACACTGTGATAATTTGAAGTGATGTGACGTCCTATGAAATCACATCGCGTAACTTATTTTTCCACCTTCATCATATATATATATATATATTTATATATATATATATATATATATGTATATATATATATGTATATATAGCTATATATATATATATATCTATATATATATATATATGTATATATAGCTCTATATATATATATATATATATATTTATATGCTCGTACATTGTGACAAGTTGATGAAGGTGGAAAAAGAAGTCATGGGTCTAGTTCCGAGTTCGTGAGTTTATTCCTGACCGGTTTCGCTCTATGCTTCTTCAGAGGAATGTGACTCTGGGGTGAAGCTGGCGGTATACATAGTATGAGTAGGACCGCGTTCCCTCCCTGGAGGTGGGTTCCGTTTTGTTGTACAATGATTTAAAATTTTTGATACAATGAACAATAATTTTAATACAGTGTGCAATAATTTTTGTGATGTACCTATTAAAAATGGACATTAGATACAGCTCCGGTGTGTGTGGAATGTTGACCGAGGGTGTAACAGTGTAAGTGAAGTGAGTGGTGTAAAAATGTGGGAATCCCGAAAAGTGTCACAAGATAACTTATAATATGAAATAATATAAAGATAACATATCCAGACA
Organism: Oratosquilla oratoria; assembly: GCF_046742065.1. NCBI lineage: Eukaryota > Metazoa > Arthropoda > Malacostraca > Stomatopoda > Squillidae > Oratosquilla > Oratosquilla oratoria. The sequence continues at coordinate 48,028,731 of NC_134809.1, read as the reverse complement.
AATAGAATGAAATGAAAATAATGTGCTAATTTAAAGTGACGTGACAACACATCGCATATTGTTGTATGACATAATGATATAAAAAAATATATATATATGAAATAATTTTACATACGGTATGTATTGTAAATAATGAATAATAGTATAAATAACATTCGGACAGAATAGAAATAATAATAATAATGTGATAGTTTGAAGTGGGTAACGTTCTGTTTGACACATTGTATGACATAGCGGAGGGTGGGTTGAACGCGATATTTCGTGTAGGTGTATGTAATTCGAGCATACAAATATAAGAAAGTCGTACTCAACTTATATCTTTCTTGATAGCGTATTCGTTTACGTTACTATAACTTTGTTACGGGTTAGCTGGGTTCGAATCCTCGGCTCGTTCACGTTTCAATTTCCAACGGATGCCTCCATCGAGCGATTCTCAGTCTTGACTGCGATGGCATGGAATCAAAATTGATTTGTGGTTGAAAAAAGATATCAACTGATCACTGGGAACCATTCAGTGTATATGTGTATATATATATATATATATATATATATATATATATATATATATGTATGTATATAGATATATATACATATATATGTATGTATGTATATATATATATATATATATATATATATATATATATATATTTTGTAAGCGGAATAGGAAACACAGGAGTGTTAGTCTTGAGTTTTATTACTGACTCGTTTCGGAGGGTTACTTTTTCAAAGGAATGCATTCATGCGAAACTAGTCAGGAATAAACTCAAGACTAAGACTCCTGTGTTTCCTACTCCGCTTACGTCAACCTGTCAGAATGTCTCAACACACACATATATATATATATATATATATATATATATATATATATATGTGTGTGTGTGTGTGTGTGTGTGTGTGTGTGTGTGTGTGTGTATACTGTATATATCTATAAATGTATATATACATATATATATATATATGTGTATATATATATATGTATATATATACAGTATATGTATTTATATATATATACTGTATATATATTTATATATGTGTGTGTAATAATAATAATATACCGTTTATTGGGTATAGCAGCATTACTGCTGAAAATATACACCCTACAAAATAATAAAATTATAAAACTATGACAGTGAAAAGATGTTGTTACAAGCATTGAAAAATAAAACAAAATAGTAAGCTAAGGAATAGCTGTGTTGTACAACATTGTCATTTCTTGTTGTTGACTAAGTCCACAAATGTGGGTATGGGACTCTTCTTACGAGAGTACCGGTCGGAGCGTGCTCTGATCGGCTTGATGGTATTGTGGTGCCGCACCTGTAGCCGTGGTTGTGGTGCCGATGGAGGTAGCAGGTCTCGGTGCAGAGGAAGTTTAACTAGGGTGACCGCAAGCGACCTCAGACGCTGAAGGTTGGAAGTCCGAGTGTGGTGAGAGCGTGCCGATAGATGGTGTATTCGTTACCAAGGATTGTGCGACAGGCTCTTTTCTGCATTGTCTCCAGCTGTCGCTGCTGCGTGACTGTAAATGAGGAGGCCCAGGAAGGTGACGTATACATCAACTTGGGCAAAATGAAGGAAGTGTTGGTGGTTTTAAGATCTTCAGCCTGTGCCCCTAATGATCTCAGGCGACACAGCATATACAGCTTGTAGGAGGCTGTCCTGATGGTGTTAGCGGTGTTCTCCTTCCAAGTCAACTTATTGTCGATGGCTATCCCCAGCAGCTTAGTTGACTGGACCACCTGTAGGAGTTGGCCGTCAATTGTCAGCAGGGGAGGGCGGAGAACGTCATTGGAGACGTATAAGTGCATTACCACAATTTTTTGTGGTTGATGGTGCCTCTGTTGTTCACTGTCCATGTGTGTAGCCTGTCCAGCGTGTCCTGCAGTGGGCTGTAGTCCAGATCAGTGTGTGTGTGTGTGTGTGTGTGTGTGTGTGTGTGTGTGTGTGTGTGTGTGTGTGTGTGTGTGTGTGTGTGTGTGTGTGTGTGTGTGTGTGTGTGTGTGTGTGTGTGTGTGTGTGTGTGTGTATCACAGAACTGGCACGTGATCCAATAATATGACAGGTATCAATTAGAAAAATGAAACGCGAAATTCCCAAGCGCTTTTGTGTAAATAATTTCTTTCCAAGACAGAAGTGACGGTTTCTACCGTAGTTCAGCACCTACTGCGCGCAAGCAAGCCTGATTCACTCATAAATAAGACCAAGAATGTGAGAAAACCTAACCAGAAGAAAAAAATTAATTGTGTGGAGTTAATTTTTTATTTTTATTCCTCTGATTTCTCTTCAACAAGCGACACAACTTTATGCCGCGACCATGAAGATGAGCCCAACGCCGTACCTGCAGAGGGAGACTCCTAAAGAGAGTTTAAAGAGCCTTTTATAGACTCTCAAGGAAACCTCCAGAGGGAAACTCCTAAAAAGAGCTTAAAGAGCCTATTATACACTCTCAAGCAGCGAACGTCCAGAGGGAGGCTCCTAAAGAGAGCTTAAAGAACCTTTTATACACTCAAGTGAACGTCCAGAGGGAGGCTCCTAAAGAGAGCTTAAAGAGCCTTTTATAGACTTTTAAGTGAACGTCCAGAGGGAGGCTCCTAAAGAGAGCTGAAAGAGCCTTTTATAGACTCTCAAGTGATACCATCTTATACAGTATGTTCAAAGTGTCTAGAAACAAGAAAAGAAATGAAAATGAAATGAAAATTAAAATGAAAAGGAAGGGGATGGGAATAGACAGAAAGAGAAAGAGAGGAAAAATGAATAAGATAAAGATATGTGAATTATTATATACACCACAGCACGGACAGACAGGCTAAATTGAGGCCAGTATAGTGGAAAAGAAGTGGTAATTTAAGATGGTCATGAAAGAACATATCATCGGCAGGCAGTTAACAGCCGCCTAACTCAGCTGGTGGTTGTGGTAGCAGTGGTGATGGTGGTAGTAGTGGTGATGGTGGTAGTGGTAGCAGTTCTGTTGATGTTGGTGTTGGTGTTGGTGTTGGTGTTGGTGTTGGTGTTGGTGTTGGTGTTGGTGTTGGTGTTGGTGTTGGTGTTGGTGGCTGTGGTTGTGGTTGTGGTTGTGGTTGTGGTGGTAGGAGTGAGCGTAGTGGTGGTGATAGTAGTGGTGGTGGTAGGAGTGAATGTAGTGGTGATGTTGAAGGTGATATTATTAGTGTTGGTGTTGATAGTGGTAGGGGAGAACGTTGTGGTAGTGGTGATGGTGATGATGGTAGTGGTGGTAGGGGTGAACGTAGCGGTGGTGGTAGTGGTGGTGGTGGTAGTGGTGGTGGTATTGGTGGTGGTGGTAGTGGTATTGAAGGTGGTAGAGGTGGTGATCTCATTGTCCAGTTAAAATCAGTTATTGGCGTCCAAAACTGATACCAAGTGCCTCGAACGCGTGTTGCCCGGTCATTATCGTACTCCATTGCAATCAAAGCCATAAAATGAGCCAATATTTCACTTCGAACATCCTTTTACGTAAGATTATACTCTCAACAACATTTTCGAAGTGCCGAAGAGTCAAATATATTTTTTGTCGGGCTTCTGAGAAATTCAGAAGGAACGACGCATGCAGGCGATGTAAACATGGACTCTGGCCAATACATCAAATTGAGTTAACCAGTGTAGATAGTTAGATTTAGTTAGTATCTGGGTTAAGGCCCTAAAATCATACTTCTGTCTTGTCACAGAGTTTAAGGGATCCAAAGAACATTAAAAGAGATTTGAAAACTAATTTTAAACAAGAAGCATTTTACATACATACATATACCAAGGCTTTTTCCCCCTTCCAAGGGAGGTAGCCAAAAAGGGAAAGGCATAAAAACACTCCCACCCATTTTATCCCTAAATACACTCCACACCCCTCCCACCCTTCCTCTCATCTGAGCACCTCCTGGATGACGGGTCATCCCTGCACCCTGCCCACCGCCCTGGGTCAGAAGCAGTGTCGCATTTTAATTCAATTAAACGTATTCTTGTCTTCCCGACCCAAAGATATACATTGGTCGTGTCCAAAGGTTTATGTATTCAAGATCATTTTATAAGATAAGAATTTTTTTCACATCCCAAAAATACAACAGTTTGTGTCCTAGCATTTATTAACTCAAGGAGGTACGATCCTCTTGTGCAATTTAGAAAAACATTGTCAAGAAGACCATTGGGTCAAAGGGGTTACTGAGTTCCCTGGGGCATGAAAATTCCTTCCAGATTAAGAAAAATAAAATAGATAGATAAATTGATATATATATATATATATATATATATATATATATATATATATATATATATATACATATATATATATATATATATATATACATATATATACATATATATATATATATATATATATATATATATATGTGTGTGTGTGTGTGTGTGTGTATGTGTGTGTGTGTGTGTGTGTGTGTGTGTGTGTGTGTGTGTGTGTGTGTGTGTGTGTGTGTGTGTGTGTGTGTGTGTGTGTGTGTGTGTGTGTGTGTGTGTGTGTGTGTGTGTGAGTGTGTGTGTGTGTGTGTGTGTATGTGTGTGTGTGTGTGTGTGTGTGTGTGTGTGTGTGTG
>NC_134809.1:48014180-48021680 GCF_046742065.1 Oratosquilla oratoria | reverse complement strand
TATAACTGTTTCACTTATATAATATAAAATATGTACAGAGGGAGACTTACGAGATATCAGGGGCAGAGCTGGCCGCGTTACCGCCGGACAGATAGTGCGTTACCGAAAATCTGCGTATACATACTGCGTATGTGTAAATATATATGCTCATACGCAGTAACGCGGACCGCTCTAAGGAAATTAAAATCGGTAACGAATTGACGGAAAAGCACCCCAGATTTTTCGGTAACGCACTACCTGTTCGGCGGTAACGCGCCTAAATCTTACAAGGGGTTTGAACGATGCCTTGAATGTGATGGCACAGCACGCAATCCTCTTTTTATATGTGGGGGCACATACAAGTGCCAATGATAGGTGCCGTTTTGCTGTATCTATAGGCCTAGTTTGTATTCCTATTTACCTGGGTTCACCCAATCCTTCCACTTTATTTTTTACATAAGAACATAAAACATAAGAATGAAGGGGACTGCAAGAGACCATTAGCCTATACTAGACAGTTCCATGTCCACTACCACCTGCCATACCCATTCATAAAGCTGTCTAACCGTTTCTTAAAACTACCGATAGTTCCAGTGCTTACTACATGGTTATTAAGTCTATTCCATCCGTTGACCACCCAACCAGTTCTTGCCTATTTTTTTTATTTTTTTTTTTATTTAACTTATTACGCATTAGCGTCATACAGTGGGGGAGGTTTTCATAATGAATGTAGGAAGGCAACTGGTATGCACATGCTTACACACGTACACATACACTTATATACACATACAAATACATGGGTTGCAGGTAACATATACGACACTGGGTATTGTACATTCATTCAAAGGGGAATAAGACTGAGATGTCACGCAGGGCATCAGGTATTATGAGAACCCACCAAAGCGGGGGTAACGGACAAGTATTTCATCTAATCTATTTTGTGATAGATGACGACAGATTGCATCTAATGGTAGTCCCTGGGGTATTAGATGTTTTACAGTGGGGCACGCTAGGCAGTAGTGCTCGATGGTGTTGGCTAGTGGAGCGTGGCATAGGCGACATTCTGTGAATACAGGCTCGCCCTCCACCCCGGCGACCTGCCACGGTGGACGGTAGCCTAGTCGCAGTCGGGCTGAGACAACATTGTGGCGACGAACCATAAGTCCCTTGCGGCGGTACTTGTATTTGTGGCGGCATACGGATTCGTAGTGGGTGATGGTGACACTGAAGGGTCTCTCGGTGTCCCGTCGACGTTGCTCAGGCAGAAGTGCAGCGGAGCGGACCCTGTTGAGGTAACATAGCAGGGAGAGAGGTCGTCCATCACCACGACGGGGGAGTCGGCAGGCTTCTTTTGCTAGGCGGTCTACTTTGGTGTTGTGGTGCAAACCTACATGAGATGGAATCCAAATAAATTCAATGCAGAGATTACGGATAGTTAGTAGGGATAGAAAGGAAAGGATTTGTTGTACAACAGAATGGTGAGTGGGATGAATAGCGGTGAGGGATTGCAGTGCAGGCTTAGAGTCACATATAATGACAGCATTCACTCCTCTTTGGCAAACGAGACTGATAGCATCTAAGATGGCGTATAGTTCACACAATGTGGAGCTGGAGTGATCTCTGAGTCGACGGCCGACCCAGCCCTCAGGAGGCGGCGGTAGGTCAGGTGAGTAGACTGCTCCTCCAGCTGCACCATCCGATTGTAGTGACCCGTCAGTGTAGAGGCGATGCGGAGCAGTGATGGAGGATGTTACCTGGGTAACATGTTCCAAGGCTAGCTGTAGTTGTAGAGGAGGTGGGTCACATTTTGCTGTAGGAGTGAAGCTAACCACAGGCGATGGTAGCGTCCACGGGGGAGGGCCTGGGGGTATGTCAGCTACTGGTACTTGTAAATCTAGGCTGCGAATGAAGGAGGAGATAGACTTTATAAGACGGCGACCGGGGGGCATGAGGCGGGGGACGGGCGGAGCGGGGCCGAGAGAATCTCTGACCAGTGCTGTGAAGTGCGGTGAGATGTGGGGAAAGTGTATACACTTAACTGTGAGGCAGGTGACATTAGAATAAATCCTCTCAACTAGGGATGGAAGCCGTAATTCCCGTTGCATGTTGACAATTCTGGTAGTCATTGGGCAACCGAGAATGATTCTCATGGCTTTATTCTGAAAAATCTCCAGTGGCTCTAAAGCATATCGAGGAAGTTGAATTAAGGCAGGGGAGAGGTAATCAACAACAGAGCGTATAAAAGTAATATAGACAGTTCTGGCCACGGGGATGGAGATACCGGAAGAGTTGTTGGTGAGCCACTGGAGAGGCCGGAGCCGACGTTGGAGACGATCTAGCAATTCACGAATTACGGTATGGGATTGACGCCGGGCAGAAAGAGTTTCCGAGATTCGTACTGGTGCACCAAGGTAGCAGTACTGGGAGCTTAGTGGGATGATGCAGTCTCCAATCATGAACTCTGGCAGCGTGGCAGGAGGGCGGTAGGAAAAAATTCTGCTCTTCTGTGGGGAAGCAACAAGGCCACAGTTAGCAGAAGCTTGGGAGAGAGAAGTAAGAAAGAGTTGTAGGTGTGTTGGGGAGGTAGAGTGAATACATAGATCATCTGCATAGCATGTAATTGTGACCTCAGGAATAGTGGGCAAAGACGTGAGGAGACGATGCATAAGTATATTAAAGAGAAATGGACTTAGTACCCCTCCTTGAGGAGTGCCGAGATGAAAATCCTGTGAGGAGCTGTAGGCACCGCTAAAGAAGACACGGGAGGTCCGGTTACTGAGGTAGCCCTTAATCCATCGTAGTAATTTACCCTTAATTCCAAAGTCAATTAATTGATCTAAAATAACGTCTCGGTTTGCTATATCAAATGCACTTTTTAGATCTATAAATGCCACAACACTGTCACGGGAGAGGCGAGAATATAAGTCGACGAGGCAGTGATGGGTGCTGCGTTGGGGTAGAAAGCCGAAGAGACGTGGAGAAGGGCGATCTTGTAGTTGGTACATCAGTCGGGTGAGCAAGATTCTTTCCATTACTTTGCAGAAGCAGGATTTAAGGGAGATGGGCCTGAAATTTGCTGTACCGGGCTTGGGTATGGGGATTATTGTACTCGTGGTCCAGGCATGTGGGATATATCCATCTCGTAGACACATATTGTAGAGGCGAAGGAGGGGGTTACCGGGTACACGGTGCAGTAATCGTAGCACATTGTAGGTAATGCCATCATCCCCAGGGGACGTGGCTTTACCTCTCAAGAGAGCACGTCGTAGTTCATCTTCAGTGATTGGTATATTTTCTTCATCATCCTCTTGCAGCAGAGCATGTACTAAGCGGAGTCCACGAGCAAAAGCACCGGAGGAGAGGGCATCCTGGACGGGGGTAGGTAGGTTGGCAGGGTTGGACTGGTTTGACCACGTGACGATGAGCTGTTCGGCAAATACGGTGGGGGAATGATGACGGGCAGTAGCAGGAGTCTTCTTAATTACCCTGCGAATAAGGTGCCACATGGAGGCTACACTAGTTTGGTGATTAATTCTGTCCGTGAATCTCTTCCAGGAGTCAGTACTTACACATTCTAGGAGGGTTGTCAAATCGTCTCTGGATTGCTGGTAACGATGAAGTAGTTCAGGAGATGGGTTAGTTTGGAACATGAGTCCAACGCGCTCCGCTTCTTTCTGTGAAATGTACGTCGGGCAGTATTTGGGGGGTATGGTGAGGCGTAGGCGTGTGATAGGGGGTGTAGGTATCGTAGGAAGAGAATAGTGGAAGAGAAGAGCAATATGGTCTGAGAATAATGCAGGTACTGAGGAGCACTGGATGCGGGATGATACCAAGCCAGAGGTGAGGACGTGGTCCAGGGTGCCTCCCCGGGAGTGTGTGGCGCCACCTGTGTCCCAGCGGGTCAGATGATGTTGTCGGATGAAGGATAGTAGGTGAACACCAGGGCGGTTAGTGGTGCCAGGACGATCTCCCAATGCAGGATGTCGAGCATTGAAATCCCCTGCGTATATTATACCTTTGATCGTAGGTGGTGGAAGAGTGGTTGGACGAAGACGTGCGGGAGCAGAGTAGATATTGCAGAGCTGTAGGATTCCGCCCCCAATTTCTATCTCGAAGAGTTGGAATGTTACGTCAGGGTCTGTAGAGGAGCGCAGAAGACGGTGTATCAGTGTATTGTGTATGTATGTTAGAAGACCGTTTCGTATCGTATGAATATAGGGGATATATCCGGGAAGGGAGGGTGCCTGTGGTGCAGTGTTGGGCCGGTTTGGAAACGCCTCCTGTAGAAAAATGACACAAGGGTGATGTGTCTGTACATATGCCTTCAATTGTGTGTACTTTTTGTGGTTGGTGATACCATTGATGTTCCATGAAAGGAGGTCTAGGTGAATGTTAGTTACGAACGTTGCGTTTGCTAGTAGGAGACCGGAGTGTGGAGGTGGATGGACGATTCGAGGAAGACTGGCTAGTACGGGGGTGTAACTTACAGAGTTTGTCGAGACGAGTTGCAATGGATTCCATTCTCTCGGCAAGCATGGAGATGGAGGAAACGAGGGTTTGTTGGGATTCCGCCAGTGTGGAGAGTCTGGTGGCAGTAGTAGTTTGGGCTGAGACAAGGCTGTCAATCCTGGTGTCAATGGAGGCGAAGCGGTCCTCGAGTGCTGCACATCGCGCCTGAAGGGCTGCAACGGCCTTACGGAGGGCAGCGTCTTGCTGAGGGGGGGTGGGAGCAGAGAGGACAGTCCGGGCGGGAGGAGGTGGTGGGGCTGAGGTGGGGCCATTGGTCTGGGTCTGGCGCCGAGTACAGCCGTGCCAGACGTTGACACCTGGCTGTAGACATCGGGGGCACTTCCATTGTGATGGGTTCGGCTGTGGTGGAGGTTCAGAGGTGGAAGTAGTCGCAGATGGGGGCGGGGACGCACTTCGGACGGGACATTCTCTGGATTCATGGGCGGCGGCACACCAGGCACACTTAGGGGAGGCGGAGCAGTACCTGGATATGTGACCGATACCCCAACACCTGTAGCACCAGGGTCGGTCGTCACGGAGTCTTTGGACTTGACACGGGGGGAGGAGAGGGAGGAAGTCAAAGGTAATGGTGTCGGGGGGTGTTTCGGGGAGGCTCCACACAATAACAATGCGGTTGATGGGGGTACCGTTCTGCATGAAGCGCCTGGCTGAGTGTACTCCTGGGAGCTGTAGGGCAAGCTTGTGATCCACGTCAACGGGATAGCGAGTGAGCAGGTATTGGGGGTACTTACGAGGTCTTTCGGGGGAGTCTTGAGGGAGAAGAGGCAGTGACATAAATTCATTTGTAGTAACTCGGTCCAGGATGTCTGTGCGTTGTCTTGATATGTAGATGAATCGAGAGGTGAGTGCAGCCATCTTAACCTCGGTCGTATCCCGTTGCAGGTGGAAAGTCTTGGTGATAGTTGACAGCCAGCGGAGTTTAACTTCTGTGAATGGGTTCCCGCTAAAGGCCAACTTAATATACTTGTCTCGGGGAGCAAATGCTGGAAGGGCGGGTGAGGGTCGGGTGGGGGCAACGGGAGTAGCACTGTGATTAGGCAGGGTAGGGCGAATAGGAGCCTTATTACACTCACTTGAGGTTCCCTTGATCGTCTTGGCAGCAGGCGGTTGACATTCTCCTGCGGGGAAGGTAGAGGTGTCGTCGGCCCGCCGTTTGGTACTGGGGAGCGATGTAGACTGGTGGGTATCATGCTGGGTGGTTGTTGGAGGGTGATGGGGAGTGGAGGTAGGACGAGGCAGGTCGGGCCAGTGGTTAACACTAATGTCGTCATCAGTGTCGGAAATCATTAAGTCCTGCTCTAAGCTGGACGCCGCTTCCGACCCCGAGTATTCCATCGAGGAAGGGAGGGCCTTGATAAGAAGGTAGGCTGATTTACTAGCGCGCAGTAGTTTGTAGCACTGTAACACAACTTGAGACAGCCGGTACGAGTCGTTAACGACGAGCACTGGATTCAAGTAGTTGACGGCGATAGTTTCGCACCTTCAGGTGTAGGTCCGTTCTCGACGAGAGCCAAGCACGGAATGAGTTATTGGTTATAAACCGGACAATGGATACGGAGCTGCCTAGTGTAAGCCTGTATTTTCTTTTTAAATATAAAATTGTCCAATTTAAATCCATTACTGTGACTCTTGCCCTGTCGTCTTAATATGATGGCCTTGTTTGTTTCACCCTTGTTAAAGCCTAATCTACTTGAACACCTCTATTAGATCATCCCACACTCTTCGTCTTCCTTGAGAGTGTAAGTTAAGGTACCTAAACCTCTCCTTATAAGGTAAATTTCTGAGCCCATGCATCATTTTGGTTATTCTCTTCTGTACTGATTCTAGTGAATTGATGTCCATTCTATAGAACGGAGACCAAAGCTGTACCGCATAGTCAAGGATGGGGCTAACTAACGCCAGATAGATTTTGATAATTAGATCTGCATTTCTATTCGTAACCGTCCTAGCAATAAAACCTAATGCTCTGTTAGTTTTATTCCTGGCGCTAATGCACTGTTTCCTGGGTTTAAGGTCTAGAGTCACTAGAACTCCCAAGTCTCCCTCGCACTCAGATTGTATATCCCTACGTTTAACACGCTGCACTTTGAGATAATGAAGTCCATTTACCATTTCACCGACCATATGAACAATTTGTTAAGATCATCCTGCAGAATCTCGGCGTTGTCTCCTGACCTAATTAGGCGTCGTATTTTAGTGTCGTCCGCAAACTTACAAACATTACTATTAATCCCATTGTCCAAGTCGTTTATGTACATAATGAACAATAAGGGACCCAAAAACGAGCCCTCGGGAACTTCACTAGAAACACTCCCCATTTGGATCTTAAACAATTTATGCTGTGAAGGAGGTTTACAATTTATCATTTCCTATCTGTCTGAATCTTGCTAAGAACTAAGCGTGATTTGTAGAGTCATTACTTCCCTATGCCATCGTCGTTGTGGTGACCCTTGACCCCGTACTGCAAATCCATTTATGTACTCCTCCTCCGTACACCACAGCAATTTCCCTGTAACTGGTTATTTATCGTAAGTTACCTAATTCTATAATCCTATATCTCATTATCCAGCTTAAGATAGCTTACTAATGATCGAATCCAACATGATTGTATATATATATATATATATATATATATATATATATAAATATATATATATATATATATATATATTCACGCCCTACGAAATTAAAAGAGGGCAATAAATTCACAACATTATATAACTCGTAGGGATACGTGGACTATCATTACCTAATACAACTTACAGAAGCTAATGCATGACATAGACCACTACGTGACACTACGTAACATATCGTGACACATCATGATCCATCATGACCCATCATGACACATCCGCCTTCCCCGGATGAAAATGTTTAAGCCTGTGAACCAAGGCTTGAACATTTTGTGTCAGGACGCGACAAGGCGTCAGTTACCACATTTCGTTTTCCTGGAATGCTTTAAATACTTAAATCATATCCCTGTAGTGCTAA
>NC_134809.1:47996680-48004180 GCF_046742065.1 Oratosquilla oratoria | reverse complement strand
CAAAGGGTATACACATAGCACATACCGCGGAATTAAGAATCAGAGACATAGTGATTAAGAATGACAACAAGAATATCATAAACCAGAACAGCATTGTATACAAAATTCAATGCGGAGGATGTCCGGCCACGTACTATGGAAAGTCATCGCGTGGCATCGAAAAAAGAGTGTACGAACACAAGAGTGATCTACGCCACCACAGAACTTCTAACTCCTTGGTGGTACACGTAGATACACACGGACATCTCCCCAACTGGAGTAACGTCGAGGTTCTCCAAAAGGACTCGAAAAGAGATTAAGAAAAACCATAGAAGCCGCACACATCACAAAGAGCCAAGTCACCAATCACCGCATGTGTTGGCATGGTGTATAATGTAAAATTATATTGTATTATTTTAGTATTTATTGTAATAATTATATTATGTATAAAATGTATTTATATTATGTATAAGATTTGTTTGTATTAGATATCGCAGATGCGATGCGCGTCTTTGTTTTGGCGCGAACGAGAGCGTGGCGTCAGTTTCGAAGACGGCCTTTTTGCGGGTGCACGCATTTGTTGATTGTTTGTGTATTCAAATATAAAATTTAACACTTAACTGTGCGCACTCATTAGCCACCCGATACACGCAGCAAGAATGACCCTAGCCGCGCTAGCTGGCAAGAGATCGCGCACCACTAGCCAATCAGCGGACTCCATTCCCAGACGGCCGGCAAGATGAGCCAGTACTGTGGTATATATTGTCCACAAAATATGTTAGTCTGTAGTCTCTCTGAGGAAGACATCCGTCGTAACGTTAGAGAATATTCACTCCTGCATTATCCTACGTCCCCTTGCCACCTTCCACTTATCTGTCTATACTTTATACTACAACATATATATATATATATATATATGTGTGTGTGTGTGTGTGTGTGTGTGTGTGTGTGTGTGTGTGTGTGTGTGTGTGTGTGTGTGTGTGTGTGTGTGTGTGTGTGTGTGTGTGTGTGTGTGTGTGTGTGTGTGTGTGTGTGTGTGTGTGTGTGTGTGTGTGTGTGTGTGTGTGTGTGTGTGTGTGTGTGTGTGTGCGTGAGGAAAAATAAACTATCGAAGCAGAGCGCTTTCGTATAATTACCTTTTCATTGCTAGTACAGAGAAGGCATTATAAAAGGAAGAAACAATGTACAGAATATATGACTGAATTAGACATGATGAAGAAGGAATTCGGATAGGTTGTGGAGGGGGACGCATGACTTTTACTGCCGTCTTGATAATCTCTCCGAATTTCCTTCTTCACTATGTCTCACTCAGTAATATATTCTGTACCTTGTTTCTTCCTTTAAAAAATCCTTCTTTGTATTAGCTCTGAAGATGTAATCATACAAAAACGCTCTCCTTCGTTAGTTTAATTTTCCTGATGTTTACACATGCATGTGAACACACGTGCTTAGTGTTTTATTGCATATATATATTGATAAAGTTCCTCTTGGGTAACGATCTCGCTGATACCCTAATCGTTCCCCCACCAAGGACAGTAGGTGAACCTTTACCTGCAAGTCCCACCCTTGAATTGGATGAGAGTTGTCCACATCTGTTTCCAGTCTGTGCTGTAACTCGATCCCAAAGTAAGGTAACGTCTTCTTCTTCCCCCTCGCTTTCCTCATCCTTACTCAAGTCCTTACCCACCTCTCCTCCGTCCTTTGGTAAGGAGGATTTAATCAACAAAACACTAACCAAGGATGAACTCGTCCAAGCTCAACAAAAGGATGATATACTCTCCTACTTACTACACATAGCCACAACCAAAGCAGACATAGACACCGCCCCTTGCTTCTATTTTCAAACATAGGCAGAAAAACACCAAATTGTACTTCCTCGCTCAGTCAGAAATAGTGTATTTAAATTAGCTCATGATGGTTTCGCAGGACACTTAGGAGTGAGGAAAACATACTTCAAAATACTTTATCATTTTTTCTGGCCACGAATGCGAAAAGTTCATCAGGACTTGTCACGTCTGCCAGGCTGCGGGTAAGCCAAATAAAAAAAATACTAAAGCCCCACTTAAGCCCATTCCTATCAGTGAGGAATACCTTGATAAAATAATTATAGATTGTGTGGGACCTAAATCAATAAAGGGTAATGAATACATGTTAACTGTTGTCGATGTGGCTTCCCGTTACCCGGAGGCATTTCCTCTTAAATCAATTTCAGCCCAATCAATCATTAAACCCTTATTGTCAATGTCTACCTCTAAAGGAATCCCTAGACAAATTCAATCTGATCAAGAAACCAATTTTACTAGTTCTCTTTTCAACCAGGTCCTTACGGAGTTAGGGATAGAGCATGTTACATCCTCCGCTTACCACCCGCAATCTCAGGGTTGTGTGGAAAGGTACCATCAATCGCTGAAAGCCATGCTGCGCAAATATTGCCTAGATACAGGATCCAGTTGGGACTCTAATCTCGATTGGATTATCTTCTCCATCAGAGAAGCTAACCATGAGGCCATGGGGTTCTCACCCTTTGAATTGTTATACGGGCGATCCTTAAGAGGACCCTTAACCTTGTTCAAAGAACAATGGTTTAAATCGAATCAAGAGAAAACTAATGTTAATTCATATATCCAGAATTTGATAAATAAATTGCAGGAGGTGAGAGCTGTGTCCAAAGCCCATTTTTCCCAGTTCCAGAAAAGGAGTAAGTTGGAGTATGATAGAACCTCCAAAGTAAGAACTTTCAAGGTAGGAGATATGGTGTTAGCCTTTCTCCCTCCATCAACTAACCCTTTTCATAAAAAGTTCTTTGGTCCATATAAGATCCTAGAACAACAAGGACCTTTAAATTATATCATTGAAACTCCTGACAGAAGGAAAAAACAGCAGCTGGTACACATAAATCTTATCAAACGTTACCTTTCCAGACCACCAGAGGAGGATACCAAGACCATGCCCATATCTATTGTGAATCCTGTAACACTGCCGAAGGACGAAGGCGCCCCAACTACAGATTTCCCCCTGCCCAACAGTGCCTTCTCCAATAGGGAAACATTGCACCACCTGGATAAGTATTTCTCTGGGCTTCACCCAAGTCAAAAAAACTCAATTAATCAGTGTCATTAGACGGTTTCCAGAAATTACCCTAGACCACCCAGGCTTATGCGATGTTTTCCAACATAATTTCCAGTTAAAAGATACAAATCAAGTTCCCATTCGACAACGTCCATATCCCCTAAACCCCGAAAAGACTGAAATCCATAAAAAAAGAAGTCCAGTATCTCCTAGATCATGGTTTGGCAGAACCTAGCCATTCCCCTTGGGCTTCACCCTGCCTTTTGGTACCAAAGGCAGATAACACGTTTCGTATGTGTATAGACTATCGTAAGATAAACAATGTCACCGTCCGGGATGCATACCCGTTGCCCCTTATTGAACAGTTACTAGATATGATAGGTGATGCCCCTTTCTTATCTACCATAGACTTGTTCAAAGGCTATTATCAAGTAGCCTTAACCCAAGAAGCGAAAGCCATCTCTGCCTTCGTAACCCCTTTTGGTCTGTACCAATACAGAGTGATGGCGTTTGGACTTACTAATGCCCCTGCTACCTTCCAGAGGTTAATCAATGCTGTCATCCAAGGTCTACCTGGAGTAGGAGCATATCTCGACGATGTGGTGGTGGTAGCTGACAACTGGGAAGACCACTTGACCCGACTAGATGGTCTATTCCATCGTCTGAAGGAGGCGGGCTTGGTGATCAACTTGCAGAAGTCCGTGTTTGCTCGAGGGACCGTGACTTACCTAGGCCACACCGTAGGTGGTGGTTCGGTGCGGCCCAAGAAAACCAACGTAGAAGCGATCCTAGCCTTCCCTACACCAAGGACAAGGAAGGAGGTGATGAGGTTCCTTGGGATGGCCGGTTATTATCGCCGCTTCTGCAAGAACTTCTCCACCGTCGCGGCTCCCCTTACCGACCTGACCAGCTCGGCCAAATCCTTCCAGTGGTCCCCATCCTGCCAGACGTCTTTCGAGAACATCAAATCGTTCCTGACTTCCGAACCGGTGCTAAAGACGCCTAACTACCACCTACCATTCCACCTGCAAATAGATGCCAGTGGAGTTGGAGTGGGCGCAGTGTTGCTACAACCTGATCCTACCTCCACCATTCTCCATCCTGTGGCCTTCTTCTCGACAAAGCTCAACAAACATCAATAGAGCTACTCCACCATAGAGAAGGAAGCCCTATCCCTCGTCCTGGCAATCAAGAAGTTTCGGTGTTATCTCCAGTCATCAACAACACCCATCAAGATATTCACCGACCATAACCCTCTCGCTTTCATTCAGAAAGCAAAGCTGCAGAATCAGAAAATTCTTCGTTGGGCTCTAACCTTACAAGAGTACCATCTAGATATCCACCACATAAAAGGGCCTGACAACATCATAGCAGATACTCTCTCCCGGGCTCCAGTCAGCTAACCTCCTTCGTGTTCCCCTTCGGAGGTCTTCGGTGGGGGGGTGTCACGATATTACCCCTAGCCAGGTGACACGGTACCCCATCCGGGTGTCAAAGTACCCATTCACCTAAATTGCACCCTTCCTACTACACTGCCACCCTACTCCGAAGAAACAAGCAGTCAGCCTCCTCCTCCACCCCCACTTCGGTCGCTCCGCAGCCAAGCGGTAGTTCAGCAGTTATGTCTGAATGACTGCCCTCAGCCAATCACTGGCCAAGACGTCAGCCTAGTTCCCCTATATAAAGCTAGGCATTCCCCACACTCAACAGACTCGCTTCTAGCTAGCTGCCAGCTTCGCCCCTCTGAATTGAAGTAATCATTGCTTGGACAACCGACGACTCGACGTGCCAGGTTTCAGTCTTACCCATTCTCAAACATTCTACATATCTCATTCCCCGTTTATTCCTATTGTGTGTTAGGATTAATATTATTATTGTTTTGTTAACTTATGTTGTATGTTTGATTATATTTCATACTGAAATATTAAATGGTTGATACTGTCCTGTCTTTTGGCATACCAAATGTCTGATGCGTTCTATATCCCCCTTCTAACTTTGTTATGGCTTGGGCACTCGGTATGCCATTGTGGTTAACAAATATCTTTCCAGCCTGAGTCATAACAATATATATATATATATATATATATATATATATATATATATATATATATATATATATATATATATGTATATGTATATATATATATATATATATATATATATATATATATATATATATATATATGTGTGTGTGTGTGTGTGTGTGTGTGTGTGTGTGTGTGTGTGTGTGTGTGTGTGTGTGTGTGTGTGTATATATATATATATACACACATTTTATTAACCACAATGCACTTTAATTCTAAGCCATCAACATCGGAAGAGCCATTGGAGGCCACAATCAGGAATTGAAATGTGGTACTGCCGAGGACTCGAACTCAGCTATCACATGACAAGTGCGCATTGACTTGCCACACACACACACACACACATCTATCTATCTATCTATATATATCTCTATCTCTCTCTCTTCCTCTCTCTCTCTCTCTCTCTCTCTCTCTCTCTCTCTCTCTCTCTCTCTCTCTCTCTCTCTCTCTCTCTCTCTCTCTCTCTCTCTCTCTCTCTCTCTCTCTGTCACTCTTTCTCTGTATCAATCTGTCTATCTATCTATCTATCTATCTATCTATCTATCTCTATTTCTCTCTTTTTTTTCTCTCTCTTCTCACAGTGAAGGACAACAGGACATTTTGTGTTTATAACGAGATGGGATACAATATAGATAAGTAAATAAATAGATAAGTAAATTAATACGTAGATAAAATAGAAAATCGAAAAAATTACATATACACACACACACTACGCACGCACGCACACACGCACACACACACACACACACACATACACACACACATACACACACACACACACACACACACACACATACACACACACACACACACACACACACACACACACACATACCCACGCACATACCCAGGGCTGAAATAATTTCAGTATCGCTGCGTTGCGAGTCGTTACTCCAACTCTCGTGGGCGGGAAATTGGGTGTGTGTGTGCGTGTAAGGTCACAGCATTACCCATAGATCGGTCATACGAGCTCTGAGGTCTCTTCCGGGAGGGAAATAGTTGTCGATCACGAGTCGAGCACGTGATCCAAAGACCAAGACTATGACCAAGACCAAGGTGAATATACATACATACAATTATACTACATACTCGTACATACTGTGCACACACAAATACATGCATGCACGAAAATGCCTGTCTTCATTCAGGTTTTCTTCCATTTTGGTCACTTTAGTATAATTGAACACAAGTTTCCAATGTTTCTTATTAGCATACACTCACTCACACACACACACACACACACACACACACACACACACACACACACACACACACACACACACACATACATACTCGTACATGCACGTACACGCTTACCTGAGAGGGAGGAAATCTAAATATACCAGTACGTCTCCATGTTTTTTTTTTTTTTTTTTTTTTTTTTTTTTTTTTTTTTTTTTTTTTTTTTTTTTTTTTTTTTTTTTTTTTTTACGAAACCGGCTCTGTATCCGCGTGCGTGCAAATGGACAGGTTCTGCCGTAACCACAAAATTCTTCTTTTTCCTCAAAACGACCTGAGTGATTCTCGTAGTTATCACCACATATCGAGAATGACATAACGAAGATACGAGTATATGGCTCGACGCTGTTGAAGGGCTACCACTTATCACTCCGTCCACTATCAATGGCACATTCATATATACTCGTATATACTGTATATATACGAGTATATAGGAAGGTTTAATGTAGTAGTACATTTGTAAAATAAGACTTATTGACCCGCTGTCGGAGAATGAGATAAGATGGACAGAAATTCTGTATATTTCGACCACTATATGCGGTCCTCTTCAGCAGAATGATACATGGTGTTGAGTATGAGAGTATATATAGCTAAGAAGGGTACATTTGGGGACAGGGAAAAGGGGGGACTCTGGTTATGTATCCTTGATGAGGTCGGGGCGGAGGTTGACCGATAGCGAGGTCAAGCCCGGCTGCTTTAGAGATGGACGTCTTAGCAGCCATCCAAGTTATGCAGTCTGGGGATCACTGACCTATGGAGGTATTAAAATTAGGTATATGTTTGATAAGGGAGGATTCTATAATTTTCCTTCGAAAGCTGCAGTGGGATTTATAAACGATGGTAGCATTATCCCAGTCCCTACGATGATCCTCTTTGCTGGTATGTAGGAACACTGCGGAATTTTCTTGACCATATTTGATGGAGTTCTTGTGTTCCTTAATTCTTGTAGTCAGTTATCTTCCAGTTTGGCCCCAGTACACTTCTTCACAGTCCTTACAAGGTAGTTTGTAAACCCCGGGGCTGGTATCCTAGTTCGTCCTTCGGTGCACATTTACTACTTTCCAAACAGTGTGTGTGTGTGTGTGTGTGTGTGTGTGTGTGTGTGTGTGTGTGTGTGTGTGTGTGTGTG
>NC_134809.1:47989180-47991680 GCF_046742065.1 Oratosquilla oratoria | reverse complement strand
AACCGTGCTGCAGAGTGAAAAGCGGCTGGCATCTGCAACGTCAATGTGGAGTCGCAAAGAGCCGGAACTGTGGGGAACAACACGTACTCCATAGCCAGTAACGTTACGTTCATTTATAATTCCTGTCTCTTAGTACACTATCTTTACCTCTAGCAGAGGTACTAAGATGGATGATAGAATGGGTTTCGAATGGATGTGGGGTGGGTGTAGGGCGAGCGCTGGTCTTGAACTGGCCACTCCATTTATAATGGAGAAAAGGCCTTTTGGTATACGTATGCAACACCTTTTAGCCAACATTGTTTCCTCAAAGATGATGACCTATAGATATAGTTAATTTTATTTATACGTCCTAACTAATTATATAACACTAATTATTAGACTTGATGCATTTGACTGCCCTAATTAGTGATGGCTTTAATAAGGAACGTAATATGCTGATCACTTAAACTTTTACTCTCCCTTCATTCTGCTATTCCCTTAAATATATTTCTCCTTTATCACCTCTATGACTACACCTCTTGGGAACCATGTGGTCACCAATGGTAGAAGCACTGGTTTTCGCCAGTGAAATATTAATAACAATATTATTGCAAAATACTAATGCACGATACAGATCATTCAAAATTATGTGACGTGTACGAAAAGTATAATACAAATTTAATCTTTCAGTTCTTTGATATGATGACAATCAAATAATCATATTTTTGCTTCAGAAACATTGTTACCTGATCCTTTAATAGCATGACGTCATCACTCCCAAGAATGACAAATAAAAAAAAGTTAAGTTGACCAACAACCTCGTTATCGTTGTAACACTCAGGATTAGGATTTATTATTGTGATTGGTCACATTAAGTTTGGGTGGCTGGGCTTAACCCGCTCTCTTCCAAATAAGCAATAGGTACTTATCTCCCCCACTCCCCAACCCCCAACCCCCCACCCATTTTTTCAAGGTGGGCGGGGCCTATGAAATCTCAAATTAGTACCATCAGGGTCTGAAAGAGATTCAGAATCAGGGTTGATTCCTTGCCAGAGTATGACTATGAGAACAGAGTCTGCCCATTGAGACTTCGTTGGGGCTGCTAATTACACGGTTGCCAGATCCCCTGTGGCAGATCTCGTCTTACTCTAGATGCTACCGTAAGCGATTTTATTCACCTCCGTGGCATCTTTTCCGTAGCCAAGGGGGTAATATGTACATTATGTGGACATAATCCTAATGCGACACTTTTGGCTGACGCCTGGCGATTTTATCTACAGGGTGGGGCGCGGAAACTTCCCGATTTGGGGATTGAATTATAAAGTGTTTACACTTCACAATTCTTTATTCTACTTTTATGTCTGTCACACAACATGGGAGATTTACTTTTACACAGTTCTAAAAACAATATATTTTAAATGTCCACCTCCATTGTCAATACACTGATTCAGACGATTTCGGAAGCTTTGGTCTACTCTCTCTAGCATGGTGAGCAGTATATTGGCTATTTCAGTGCGGATGGCATTCTGTAGGTCTTCCAGGGTCTGTGGACGGTCGTTATAAACCAGGGATTTGAGATAATCCCACAGGAAATAATCACAGGGGGCTAAATCAAGCGAGCGCGCTGGCCAGTTTAAATCGCCTCTCAGGGAAATAAGCGCGCTCGCCTGATTTAGGCCCCTATGATTATTTCCTGTGGGGTTATCTCAAATCCATGGTTTATAACGACCGTACATAGACCCTGAAAGACCTACAGAATGCCATCCGCACTGAAATAGCCAATATACCGCTCACCATGCTAGAGAGAGTAGACCAAAGCTTCCGAAATCGTCTGAATCAGTGTATTGACAATGGAGGTGGACATTTAAAAGATATTGTTTTTAGAACTGTGTAAAAGTAAGTCTCCCATGTTGTGTGACAGACATAAAAGTAGAATAAAGAATTGTGAAGTGTAAACACTTTATAATTCAATCCCCAAATCGGGAAGTTTCCGCGCCCCACCCTGTATCTCCATGACAGCCCCTCAACAAGAAAATATTACTCTCTCAAAATGATGAGGATAACGTAATATACATTAACGAATGTATATATGTGCTGCCAAATGTACATGAAATGGACTCCTTCACTGCCTATGAACGGGGGTGCCACGGAGATGAATGAAATCGCCTGGAGACAGCCGGAATAAAATCAGCTCACAAAAGAGCAAAGATGACGGCTTCAATCTTAATGACTCAGCGCCTCCTGGTGTAGGCTTCCCAATCCGCGCTCCCCCTTAGAAACACCTGTTTTCTGATATATGCATATGAAAGCACACACACACACACACACACACACACATACACACACACACACGCACACATACACACACACACACACACACACACACACACACACACACACACACACACACACACACACACACACACACACACACACACACATATACAGAGATGGTAAATACGGAATGCTGATATTCCAGTATTCACAGTTATAAAATTTATGTATATGCACACATGAATAA
>NC_134809.1:47966680-47969180 GCF_046742065.1 Oratosquilla oratoria | reverse complement strand
GGTGATGCCAAAAAGAACTAATATAGAAAATAAGTTAAGAAGACTCAACGCTGTGAATAAAGACATTCAATTCACAGTTGAACTAGAAAAAGAGTGTAATTTACCATTTTTAGACACGTTGATACACAGAGGTTCTCAACAGGTAAGTTTCTCGGTGTACAGGAAACCCACCAATAGGGACGACTTTGTCCATTATTTTTCAGCACACAGCAGACGTGTTAAAACGGGTGTTCTAATAGGTTTCTTTCTCAGAGCTTTTCGTATCTGCAGTGAAGAATTCCTAGAGGATGAACTTACTTACATCAAGAATACCTTTAGGAAGCTGAAATACCCCGGAGGTTTGATCACCAGGACAACGAGGAAAGCCAAGAAGATCTACGATGGCTCAAACGTCCGGACCCCGGGAAAGGATAAGTCTCATTTTATTTCTGTCCCTAATTCTACAAACACCATAGCTATTGATGATTATTTGTTAAAAGGTGGAATAAATATAGCAAAAATATCTTCCAATAAAATAGGAAAAATATTTAAGAAACATAATAATATGCGTAATAATCTCAGTGTCATTTACCGTATTCCATGCAACGGTTGTCCATCATCTTATTTCGGTGAGTCAGGTCGAGGGTTCAATAAACGCTTGAATGAGCACAAAAACGATCTCAGGGCTCATAGAACATCTAACTCCCTGGTTCGTCACCTGGACAAATGTGGACATCTACCTGATTGGAACAACGCAGAAATTCTACACGAGGGATTTGAGAAGAAAATGAGAAAAACTGTGGAAGCTGCACATATCGCCGCCAACAAGAACAACAACGACAGAGACGGATTTAAGTGCCTCTCGAAAGCAGCAAGTGTCCTAATAATTAAATCGTTAGCCAAAGGGAAAACATGACGCTCATACCTTGGCGGGTTCCCTCTCACTACGAATATAAGAATTGTGATCCGTCTGTAATGCTGTAGTCCTCTGAAGAAGACCAAGTTGGTCGCAACGTTAGGGCAATAAACTCTATTCCTAACACATCTTCGTTTGCTCTTCCCCACCCGCATATATATATATATATATATATATATATATATATATATATATATATATATATATATATATTTTTTTTTTTTTTTTTTTTTTTTTTTTTTTTACTGTATATGCACATGTCTCGATGGTGAAGCTGGTAGAGTTCCCGGCCGCCACTGCAGTGGTCCGGGTTCTAATCCCGCCCAGGACTGAAATAATTTCAGTGTCGCTGCGCTGCGAGTCGTTACTCCAACTCTCGTGGGCATGTAGTTGTGTGTGTGTATGTACGTGTAAGGTCACAACATTACCCATAGATCGGTCATATATGAGCTCTGAAATATCTTCCGGGAGGGAAATAGCTGTCGATCACGAGTCCAACACGTAATCCAAGGCCATGGTGAATCACCCCCACACACACATACACACACACACACACACACACACACACACACACACACACACACACACACACACACACACACACACACACACACACACACACACACACACACACACACACACACACACACACACACACACACAGACGCACTCAGGGGATAGCTGTTAATTACGAGCTATACGAAACACATAACACATACTTATATCATATATATATATATATATATATATATATATGTGTATATATATATGTGTATATATATATATATATATATATTATATACCTACATATGTATGTATAAATATAGTCAGACCTCGCCGAACATGAGTGTTAGGTTCCTTAATCGTCGTATAGGATGAAATTTGTTTTGGATATATATATATATATATATATATATATATATATATATATATATATATATATATATATATATATATATATATATATGTTAATTATGAGCCATACAAAACACATAACACATACTTATATCTTCATATATATATATATGTATATATATATATATATATATATATATATATATAATACATATATATATATATTATACATATATATATATTATAGAGATATATATATATATATATATATTATATATACCTACATATGTATGTATAAATATAGTCAGACCTTGCCTAACACGAGTGTTAGGTTCCTTAATCGTCGTATAGGATGAAATTTGTTTTGGATATATATATATTTATATATATATATCTATATATCTATATATATATATATATATATATATATATGTATGTATATATACTGACATGACAGAATTGAATAGACACTAAGAGAAATCGTCTAATTTATTAAACAAGTAATTTATATAATTAAAGTGTTTATAAATGGTCATAATGTGAATAACTAATACTTGGTTGACATCCCCTTTGCTTTTTTCAATGTAAGGACCCTTCTAGGCATGCTAATGATTAGTTCACGAATATTATCTTGAGGGATTTCTTGCCATGTTTCCCATAGTAATCTTAAGAGTTCTGGCTTAAAAGATGGCTTCCTGTTCTTTTTACGAAGTTGTCGGTCTGATATGGCCCAGAGGTGTTCAATAGGGT
>NC_134809.1:47924180-47959180 GCF_046742065.1 Oratosquilla oratoria | reverse complement strand
ACAGGTACTCGGAAAATTTCAAAAGCCGCTTTACAAAATGATAAGAGTTTGAGTTGCCGACTACGGAATGAACATGCCCAAACTTTTCCAAGCTTATACCAGGCTGTCAAAAAATTTTGTGTTAAGGAATCTGTGCGGGGATTTCATCGAAAGGTGATTAAGTTCAATGATTCTCTACGAAACAACAAAGATTTTCAATATTCCGACGAATTGTTTGACAGTCTTGAACTTTTTGATGGACAAATTAAAGACAGTGTTTCTGAAGGTTTTATAAAGCATTACTTTGTCGGGTAAAACTGGGCGTAGCCAGGGCGCGAAGCGCCCCGCGAGCGAAGCGAAGCGAGCAGCGCCGCAGGCCAAACACCCACGGCGCAGCCGTGCCTGGCGAAGCCAAGTGCCTGTGAAATATTAAAAAAGAAGCAACCTACAGTAGTTTAATAGCTCTGGTCCATATGGGGGTCACTAAAGTCTCCTAAAGAATTTTACTAATCGGAGGAGTGCCACCTCTCCTGAGGGAGACATTCCGGAGACATTCCGGATCCTTACCACTATCCCGAATGCCGAAATACCGAAGCTAACAAAACCGCAAACAGTATACAAAATGCTTCAGTATACCGGAAATATATAGATTAGACAATTATAGATGAAAAGAAAAGAGAATTTAATTTTATATCTACTATTCATGAAATTAAGCATATATATATATATATATATATATATATATATATATATATATATATATATATATATATATGAAATCTAGAAATATATAATCGTAAATTATCTACTGGCCAGTCAAAACAAATCAAGTATTTTTGCCATCTTGAGTTTCTGACAATTCTGTCAATTCTCCAATCCACGAAATTATTACAGAAATAGTTTTTGTACATATGCATAGATGACAGGCAAGGCTCGCCCAAACACTTTCGATTTTGTGACTGCAACGAACGAAGAACAAGCTTCAATGGAACTCGCAAAAAAAAAAAAAAAAAAGAGCTGAACTGCGTAGGTCCACAACCACCACCAACCAGACCAATCTACAGAGAAAGCCTGGAGAAGATTCAAACTTTATAACTCGAGTCTCCTCGACAGAGAAGAATCTCGAGCAGTATTTCAGATCCTTGAGGCAGCATGTTGGCTACAAAGGAGACTGATTATTTAAACTGAATTAATGTGGTCTTGATACATCTGTGCTTTATTTTTTATTGTACATAGGCTGCTTCTTCAATTATTTTGTGCTTTAATTCTGTCCTTTACATTTTGCAAGTTTTCATTTAGTTTCGTCGTTTTCCTTTAGTAAGCTTCAAGATTAATTGATTTCATTATGTAGTTAACTAATTTTCATATTATCTATTAGTATGCAGATGTAGGTTAAGATATGTACAGAAAATATAAAATCTAGTATATTTCATAATTTCTGTACATGTTTTATTCTTATCATAGTTAATGTGTCCAGCAAGTTTAAATTCATTTATGATTGGCCTTGAATTTTTTTCGAGTCACGGATTCCCCACACCGTTTTCCAAAGTTTCAAGAACATTTCATTCAGTCATGGAAGTGACATTGACAGGTAATTGGTTTGTATATATGATTTCTAATATATATCTATATTTATTCATACGAAATAATTATTATTTCTATGTATTTATAACGTTTTCGATATTCTGAGATTCATTCATTTAAATTCGTTGTTGTGCCACTCGTTATTCTGGGTTTCGTCATTCAAAGATGATATCGACATCCCGGAGAGGGAGAGGGACAGAGAGAGAGGGAGAGAAAGGTAAAAAAGGGCCCCAGGTTCCCCATAGACACACTTGCAATTGCTTTCGATTATGATGCGCTCCTCTTCTAACCCAGGGTCACTTTCTCCCTCAGGTGTTTAGAGTCATTCCTCAGTCGAGGAAGGATTTATTGGTTGCATGCATTCTGCATATGGGGACGGACAGGCGGCGGTCGCCGATTAAACATAGCGGCCTTTCTGTGGATGTGCTGTGTCTTGCGACACTACTTCTGACCCAGGGCAGTGGGCGAGATGCAGGGATGACCCGTCATCCAGGAGAAGCCAAGATAAGAGGGAGGGAGAGAGGGAGGGAGGGAGGGGGTTGAATGGGAGTGGAGTGTGTAGGGGTGGAATGGGTGGGAGTGGATTTTATGCCTTTGTTTTTTAGCTACCTCCCTTGTAAGGTGGAAAAAGCCATGGTATATGCATGCATCTATTCTATAGGATGTATCACTGACTGTGGATACAGGACAAGTGGGATACAAGACGCGGGTTATGGGGTGTTCTATTGCATACAGTCCTTCTTCTCCTTCTCTTGAACATGGGTGCTGTGAGTATTCTGGATACACACCATGCGAACCCATCCGAAACTTCGATGAAACGGATGAGTTGAAGTCAGATTTGTATCCACACTCGATAACAAACGGGCTTTATTTTGACCAGGAATGGGAATGTTCACGTCAAGACACGTCCAACAATTATGATGTGACAGAAATTACCAATGAGTATCTTGACTCGATCACAAATGGTCTTCAACTCAAAGCCAAAGAATGCCAACAGCTGCGTTAGGAAACATACGAACATGAAAGCACCAATTTGGACCCATATTCAATCACAAATGGTCTTTACCTGATAGCCAAAGAATGGCAAGATTCACGTCAAGAACCATACGAATATGATGGCGTAAGTGAAAATAGTAATTTCGATCTAGATCCTGTGACTAATGGTCTTTACCTCATTACCAAAAAATGGCAAGATTCACAACAAAATCATACAAATATGATGTGCGTAAATGAAAATACTAATTTGAATGCAGAGCCAATTACTAATTGTCTTTGTCTGATAGCCAAAGAAAGGCAAGATTCGCGCCAAGATGATGGCGTAAATGAAAATGTTAATTTGGATCCGGACCCAATTATTAATAGTCTTTACCTGATAGCCAAAGAGTGGTAAGATTCACGTCAAGAATCATACCAACATGATGGCGTGACTGAAAATACTAATTTAGATCCAGACCCAATCAGCAATGGCAATATTCATGCCAAGAATCATACCAACATGATGACGTGGAAATACTAATTTCAATCCATGCCTATTTACAGAGGGCCTTCACCTCATTGTCAAAGAATGGTTTGATTCACGTCAAGACTCATACAAACAGGATGACCTAACTGAAAGTATTAATTTGGATCCAGACCTGTTTACAGAGGGCTTTCACCTCATAGCCAAAAATTCCTAACGCTCATGTCAGGAAACTCATGAACATGATGACATAAATGACAGTATTCATTGGGATCCAGACCTGTTTATAGAGAGCCTTCACCTCATAGCCAAAGAATGGCAACGCTCATGTCAGGAAACTCACGAACATGATGACTTTCAAAAGTCCGAGTGAACAAAGGATGTAATGACCAATGGTCTGACAATGGAAAAAATCTCTGTACCAATGGGTCAGTTTCATTTAACTGCTTGGAACTATCTACCAAGTGTTAAAAAAATATATACACTTCCATGAAATTAATGGTATAAATAATAGGTGTCGCAATGTTACGGTAATGTTAATACTGACGGTAATGGTAATCACAATGGTAATGGTAATCGTAATGATTATGGTAATAATTCGAATGTAACAATGACAGTAGTCATAATAACATTTTCAGTAAAATCATAGTAATTAGAATGATAATGAAAATCGTAATGATCGTAGTGATAGTATAAACGTAATAATAATAGTCATGGTAATATTTGCGGTAAGTTGATAATAATTATAATGGTAATCGTAATCGTAATGGTAATTGTAATTATGTCTAGGCTCTCCGGATTGAAGGGTTGCCCTCAGCTGAATAAAATTGTCTGGCCTTGACTGAAAACAAAAATAATCCAAATCCTTCAATTTTGGGAGTCTTCTCCTCGGACCAATGAAGTCTACTGCCGTTAATTTCGCCAAGTTTTACTGACATCTTCAGTCTGAGAGTCTTACTATCACATTTGTGACAACACAACATAAAATAACAAAACAGATTAACAAAAAAATAAGATAACAAAAAATCGTTAAATAAAGAAATAGAAAATAAATAAATAAAGACATGAATGAATAGATAAACTAATAAGTTAATGATAAAATAAATAAGTAAACTAAGAAGGAAGAGAAAGGTAGAAGTAATAACTAATGGTTTTTTTCACATCATTATTTGTATTAGCCATGCTAAAGAAAAATGGAAAGAAGATAGATCAAAAATACAAAGATAAAAGAGAATAAAAAAAAAAAAAGATGCAAAAGAAAAAAGGAACAAAAAAAGATAAAAAGGGAAGAGAAAAAAAAAATAAAAGTAAATTGGAAGAGCCAAGTCAGTGGAGGTATTTGTTAACGTGGCCATCTTTAGGAAGGTTAGGAATGTTCTTAACGTTTTTTCTAATTTACATCAGTCACAGGTACGCAAACCTTGTTCTATTTTCAACTTTGTTTTACTTTGTTTATTTACTTATTTTCTTTCTAATTCATGTTATCTCTTTTATTTGTTTATTCTTTCATCTAGGTACTTATTTTTTGTTTTATATGGCTTTTTTTATTTGTTCATTTATTTGTTTACTTATTTTCATTACCAATTTATTCCTTTATTTATTAATTGCTTATTTGTTTTATCTATCGATATAGTCATTCATGTAACTTGTTCCGTTTATCTTATTCATGTATTTACTTATATAGTTATCCGTTTACTTATTCATATAATATTTATTCATTCATCTATTTAGTTATCTATTTATGTATCTATTTATCTTAATTATATGTTCATTAATTCATTTATCAAAAAATTATCTATTTATTCATTCATCTACTTATTTATTTGAATGAAATTGTCATGGAGACAGTTCTTGCCTCTAGACTTTTGGTTAACAAGGCAGCAAATAAATAAATAAATAAATAAAATAATTGTAGTTAGTGTCTTCATCTGGCAATGTCTGTCTCCAGGCCAGCAACCAACTAACCAACCAACCCAGCACGCAAGGCACGTATTCCGCATGCAAGCACATACTGAGTAGTGAAGAGGAAATAAATACAAAATGTCAATATGGAAAAATGTACGAAAAATCATAGAACAGGTAAAGACATGCCATTTCTTAGAAAATAGGTAGATAAGAATAAAGAAAAATAAAAGATCAGAAAAAAATGCCAATAGAAAATTTAAAAAGAAAATTGATAAAAAATAGAAAATAGATAAACAAAAATAATAAAACAAGAAGTACAACAAAAAATCAATGAATATAGAAAAAAAAATACTGAGAATAATGAAACTGCCGTAAAGACACGACGTACTCCTTTGGTAACGTACGATTGTGTCTGAAATTGTTCGTTCTCATTAGCGACACTGAACGAAAATAAATTTTTGGGTGATTTTCAGAATGACCAAAAGCGATGTAATTCACCTTCGTAATGACTTTGCCATGACCGAATAATAGACAATAAAATCAACTTTAGATTTAACCTAGAAAGGTATAACTCACGTCGCAAAATACATGACATATTCTTTTCTGATAATTACTTTTCATATTTTATTAACTTACAAAGACCTACTTTGGGGGGTACCGTCCTAACCTTCCGGTAGGGGGGAGTTTGTGACGTTAAACCATATTATTAACCCACATAAGTGCAAAAAGTATCCATTTTTTATATTTTCTAATTAAAAAGTTAACATGCAGAGAGCCTTCTTACCTGTCTGTCGTCAGTCATAACAAAATAGCAAAGGCCTGGAACCGATTCCCAACAGAGGTCTTTTCCCTCAAACTGAACAGGACGGACAACGTCACTGTATCAAGGGCTCTAAGTTTGCCTCGCCAGATTATTTAGATTATAATGTCGTGACGTTGTTTTGATGTCATCATTGACTTTGCTGCAATTGTTCGGGAAAGGTTGATGTAAGTATTCATGAATTAATATATTCAAATATGTATTTTTTTTTTCTTATGTGTTTGTTTATATTTCATTCATTTATCTATACCACTTAATTGTTTGTTTATATCTTATCTATTCATTCATTTATTCATTTATTTATTTATTCATTATTTACTTATCTATTTATTTTTGTTTTTATTTGTCTCTTTCATCATTCGTTTCTTTATCTATTCAATAATTAATCTATTTGCTCATCTTATTTATCTATTATGTATATATATATATATATATATATATATGTATATATATATATATAGATATATATATATATATATATATATATATATATATGTAGCTATTTATTTTTAACTATGGTTTATTTGTTTACTTATCTATATATTCAATCTCATAATCATTCATCTATATATATTTGTTTATTTATTGACATACTTTCTATATTAGTCTTATATATGATATTTCTATTATTGTTTCTTGATTCCCTCATCATCTAATTTCAACTTTATCTATTAACCTATCATTATTCGTTTTCTATTCTTCTATCTGTTTACTCATTATATAATTAATGTGTTTGCTAAAATTCTGCTGAAATTCGGCCCCAAACACTTATGGTTTATGTCTTCATGATTTATCGTAATTTTCACTTGCTCTTATTTAAAGAGGAAAATCAGAGAAATTGTTAAGGATTAGGTTCAAGGATGACAGCCTTGAGGATTACGTTCAAGGATGACAGGCTTAAGGAACTGAGAGTTTAAGTACGTGAAGGAGGATGCGGAGGCGGATAGAATGTCGAGGCAGGAAATGTCCTCACAGAGTGATGGATTAAGGGCGAAAGTTTTGCTGACGAGCGCTAGCAAAGGTGCTCAAGAAAAGCAGAGCAGGGGAAGATGCAGTGGGTCATGTCTTTCCGTATGATAGCGAGCTGTGAACGGGGCAAAGACAAAAAACACCAATTGGCCTAGGAGCACTAACGCTGTATAAATTAAAAGAATATCAGCTACATCCAGCATTTATACGAAGTGAGCGGAGTATGGCGTCTTGGCTAGCTGCCTTCCTTATAAGGGGGAAGGTACCCTTGCTATATACTGTAGATAGAAGCGGAGTATAGTAGCTGCACAGAACCCAGTCGTTCCGTTTAAAAGCGACGTGTGAACACGCTTGCACGCGGACAGGAGGAAATCTAAAGAAAGAAGAAATAAATTGGCCTACGAGCACAAATACTGTACAAATTGAATTGAATTTTAATAAGTTGAAGGTGGGGAGCATACGCCATGAGGCACTAAGTAGATGCGGCCGAATCCGTCATTTG
Organism: Oratosquilla oratoria; assembly: GCF_046742065.1. Taxonomy (NCBI): domain Eukaryota; kingdom Metazoa; phylum Arthropoda; class Malacostraca; order Stomatopoda; family Squillidae; genus Oratosquilla; species Oratosquilla oratoria. The sequence goes on along the minus strand of NC_134809.1, from coordinate 47,951,962 downwards.
TTGCCTCTATCATGCGCTTGGACTGTTGGGGTAGATAACTGTCATTGCTGAGAATCGGAGAAGAGTGCGGGATTCAAACCCACAACTAAGCAAATGTGAGACCAGCACGCTTCCATTTATGCCACCAGTGTACACGAACGAAGGTTAAAGAAATAATAGATATATTGGCCATGGAGCATAAATGTTGTACAAAATTGAAAGAATATAGAATAATGGCAGCATTCATACGAGGCAATAAAGTAAAGACCATTAGTAATGGGTCTAAATCCAAAGTGGTATTTTCAGTAACGCCATCGTGTTGGTATGTCTCTTGGCGTGAATCTTGCCATTCTTTGGCTATCAGACAAAGACCATTAGTAATTGGCTCTGCATCCAAATTAGTATTTTCATTATACCATCATATTTGTATGATTCTTGGCGTGAATCTTGCCATTTTCTGGTAATGAGGTAAAGACCATTAGTAACTGGATCTAGATCGAAATTACTATTTTCACTTACGCCATCATATTCGTATGGTTCTTGACGTGAATCTTGCCATTCTTTGGCTATCAGGTAAAGACCATTTGTGATTGAATATGGGTCCAAATTGGTGCTTTCATGTTCGTATGTTTCCTAACACAGCTGTTGGCATTCTTTGGGTATGAGTTGAAGACCATTTGTGATCGGGTCAAGATACTCATTGGTAATTTCTGTCACATCATAATTGTTGGACGTGTCTTGACGTGAACATTCCCATTCCTGGTCAAAATAAAGCCCGTTTGTTATCGAGTGTGGATACAAATCTGACTTCAACTCATCCGTTTCATCGAAGTTTCGGATGGGTTCGCATGGTGTGTATCCAGAATACTCACAGCACCCATGTTCAAGAGAAGGAGAAGAAGGAATGTATGCAATAGAACACACCCCATAACCCGCGTCTTGTATCCCACTTGTCCTGTAGCTAAAAAACAAAGGCATAAAATCCACTCCCACCCATTCCACCCCTACACACTCCACTCCCATTCAACCCCCTCCCTCCCTCCCTCTCTCCCTCCCTCTTATCTTGGCTTCTCCTGGATGACGGGTCATCCCTGCATCTCGCCCACTGCCCTGGGTCAGAAGTAGTGTCGCAAGACACAGCACATCCACAGAAAGGCCGCTATGATTAATCGGCGACCGCCGCCTGCTCGTCCCCTTATGCAGAATGCATACAACCAATAAATCCTTCCTCGACTGAGGAATGACTCTAAACGCCTGAGGGAGAAAGTGACCCTGGGTTAGAAGAGGATCGCATCATAATCGAAAGCAATTGCAAGTGTGTCTATGGGGAACCTGGGGCCCTTTTTTACCTTTCTCTCCCTCTCTCTCTCTGTCCCTCTCCCTCTCCGGGATGTCGATATCATCTTTGAATGACGAAACCCAGAATAACGAGTGGCACAACGAATTTAGATTAACGAATCTCAGAATATCGAAAACGTTATAAATACATAGAAATAATAATTATTTCGTATGAATATGTATATATATATATATATATATATATATATATATATATATATATATATATATATATATGCACATACATATATATGTATATATATATACATATATATATATATGTATGTATATATATATCACGAGGGCAAGACGTATATGATATATATATATATATATATATATATTGGAAATCATATATACAAACCAGTTATCTGGCAATGTCACTTCCATGACTGAATGAAATGTTCTTGAAACTTTGGGAATAGATCTGGGGTTTTCCGTGCCTCAGAACAATTTCATAAATCAATTTAAACTTGTTGGACACACTATAATTCAACCTCATTAGTATGTCGAGGTTACCTAACCCTGTGAGCGAAGTTATTAACTTCTTTGTTCCGTGTCTGTGCTTTCCCTTGGGATCTCTGATAGGTTCCCCTGTGGCCCTGAAAATCAAGGATAAGAAATGGATAAGACAATATCAGATATATATGATTCTGTTTTTAAATATGTGCGTGTAGAATGCATAGGGATCCTAGTGCTGATAACACGTTAATACACTGGACTCAGTGAATTCATAAAATACCTTGGTCTTATTGTAGATGAGAACACTTATATGCTCTGTACAGTATATTAGTTATTCTCTTAGATCCCTATACAGTATATGTACATCCCTGAAAAAGTACATTTACGCCCGGGGGAGTACATGGTCACATTAGGGGTGGGGTGAGGGACTCATGCTGTAAGATATTCCCTCCCCCACCCAAAAAGAAATTGTCCTTGCTGCGAAAGGATATTTAGGTTTAGATTTATGGGCAAGTTCCCAGTGACTAAGTTAACCACAGCGAGCCCACCATTCACTCGAGAATTCTCTTCGGGTCAAAGGGGTTGATTGGTGCAGTTATTCAGAACGAAAAAATCTTTCACAGGACATAGATAAAAAAGGAATAACAAAACCTTATCTCAGGCCCACAGACGTCATCTATCCGTATCAAGAGATATAAATGGAACTGATATCTTTTATATCACAAAAGAACCAAGCACCTTGGCCAAACGACAGTACAGTATTTATATACACACATAAACATACACACGTACACATGTATACATACATACATCTATATATGTATATATATATATATATATATATATATATATATATACATATATATATACATATATATATACATATATATATACATATATATATATATGTGTGTGTGTGTGTGTGTGTGTGTGTGTGTGTGTGTGTGTGTGTGTGTGTGTGTGTGTGTGTGTGTGTGTGTGTGTGTGTGTGTGTGTGTGTGTGTGTGTGTGTGTGTGTGTGTGTGTGTGTGTGTGTGTGTGTGTGTGTGTGTGTGTGTGTGTGTGTGTGTGTGTGTGTGTGTGTGTGTGTGTGTATGTATATACACGAACCACCAAGCAGTCAACAGCGTCAACTAGAGCTCCGTAGGCTACCGAATAAGACGAAAATTCTCAATAGTGCAAGGAGAGCAGAAGGCCTGGGTTGTATTGAGTGGGAGGGGGAGCACTTGTGGTTGCCCAAAATGATCTAGAGCAGTGCTAGTAATGTCTATCGAGAGAAAATGCAACGAAATCAAGAAGGATCAAGTGAAAATGGCGACGATTTTTAATTGAACGTCAACACGAACGCAGAGCCCTCTGGAGGCGCTATACCAAAACTTAATGTAAACAGAGGCCTTGAAACGCCAAGGGAACCGCTGAGGCTAAGTACTGACGATCCTTTTTCTGGATTTGATAAGTGCGAAAGAAAAAAATTGAGTCGAATCATAGACATGAAAAGGGAAATGAGTTTCAATAGAAACTCATAGGATAGTGAATTCATGGAACTAAAAAAAAGATTATTTCGAAGTAAACAAAGAGTGTATGATTTAAAAAAATTTATTCTGAAATAAATAATGAACTAAGTGAATTAAAAAATAATTAATTGAGGTTTAATGTGAAAATGAAAAGATGAAAAACAAAGATACCACCAATAGTGAGAATCTAAAAAAAAAAGGTAAATTACAAAACACAGGCAATGTCTGAACGAATTGAAGAAAATTTAGGAGAGGAAAATTTGCAGAAGATTGAAAAATGGAATGAAAACAGATCAAATGAAGAGATAACTTTAAAAAAAAATAGTACAACAACAAATGCAGGAGAATGCAAAGAACACAATTATTCAAGTAATCAAAGAAAAAGCAAATTTGGTAAGAGATACAGTGGATAAAAAAAAAAGTGTATTGTATGTGGACTAAAGGGAAAACATGGCATGGTTAGATACTTGAGGGAAAAAGCAGAAAAATAGCAAAAACAATTCCAAAACAGATACAAGACGGAGACCATGAAGTAGAACAGGAAACAGAAGTATATAGAACGGGACAATATTCAAAAGAAAGAAATCGACCTCTAAAGATAAAATCAAGGTCACAAATGGTAGTAGAAGACATACTAGTAAAATCAAGAAAGTTAGCAAAGAGTAAACACTACAACAATATATGGATAAAAGGAGAAATGAATGTTGAGGAAAGTGAAAGGGAGAAGACACTAAGAGATAAAGCTAAAAATAAATGCGAAGAGAAAGGAGGTCGAAAGAAAGGAGTTCTATTGGAGAGTCTTAGTCATGAGGCTGAGAAAATTGTATGCTCGGGTAAGCGAAACAAAAGGAACAGAGAACGAGATGGAGAAGAAAAAATCAAAATGGTTTATACTAACATAGACGGATTAATCTCGGGATTAAATGAACTAAATGATTACCTGTCAGAAGAAAAACCAGACATAATGGGAATTGCAGAGACAAAATTAAGGGGTCCACTGCCACCAAATAGTGTGAGACAAGGATTATATAATCATTGGATTAAAAATAGAGACGAGGAACAGGGAGGAGGAGTCATGTTTCTGGCCAAGAAAAACTTAAATTTGACGGAGGTTCCAGAGGGTGCTTGGAAAGAGGGCGAGCATTCAAAAATGTTAGAAGATAAAAGGCGAGATGCTGAAGAATGGAGGTAACCTGGTACTTATGAGAGATTTTAACTGCAAGGAAATATGTTGGGAAGAGATGACAGTGAAGGGCGGAGAGGATCTATGGGGAAGTGTATTTTTTGACATGACTATAGAACCTACAATGACACAATGGGTAAAAGAAAATACCAGGTATAGAAGTAATAAAGAACCGTCGAAACTAGATTTAATATTTACAATAGAACCTGAAATAGTAGATAAAATTGAAAACAAGACTCCATTTGAGAAGAGTGATCACATATTAATAGAATTTGAACTAACAAAGGAATTATATATAGAGAGAAATGAGAAATACTGAGAAGGAAGACTTATGTACAACAAAACGGACTTTGGGAGGCAAATTGGGAAAATTTCTACAATGAAGAGACACAAATGGAAGAGAAATGGATGATTTTAATGGAAATTTATAATGAAGGAGCGGATAAATAGGTACCAAGACAGAAACAGGAAAATGTGTATGATAAGTGCTGTTTCAACAGAAGATGCAGTGAGGCGAAAGATAGAAGAGATAGAGTTTGGAAAAGATGAAAAATATATAAAAAAACGGAAAGTGGCAAATATACATCAACCAAAGAAATGAATATGTAAAAGTGAGCAGAGAGGAAAAAAGAAACTACGAAAAAGACACCATAGATAAATGTAAAGATCAACCTAAGCTATTCTATAGATATGTGAATGGTAGATTTAAAAATACACAGGAAATGGTAAAACTACGTCATGGAAATATAGAGCACATAGAAGATTTAGAAATGGCTGAAGTACAGCATTGGGATAAAGGGAACAAAGTGCGACCACCCTCCCATGAGGGAAATAAAAATAACCCAAAAAGCCCAAACGGAATAGCAAATTAGATACTAAAAGAATGTAAAAAAAAAAATAGACAAAGTATATAGCATAATAAATTGCTCACTCAGAGAATGAAAAATACCAAAAGACTGGAAAAATGCCAATATTCTACCAATGTATAAAGGAGGAAACAAAGAAGATCCAACTAATTACGGACCGGTTTCCCTTACAAGCATTGTAGCCAAAATTTTTGAAAAGGTTATTAAGAATAGATGGATAAAACACCTGGAAGAAAACAATATAATAAATCCGAGACAATTAGGAGTTAAACAAAGAAGATCATGTGCCACAAACTTAATCTGTCTCTACTCAAGACTAATAGATGTAATACAAGAAAGGGATGGATGGGGTGATTGTGCTTTCCTAAACTTACAAAAATCTTTCGACAAAGCATCACATAAAAAATGATAAAATAAAATAGAAAACATAGGAGGTAAACATACAAGGTAAATTACTAAACTGGATAGAGAATTTTTTGCATGGAAGGAAAATGAGGGTAGTGCTCAGAGAAAAGAGTTCAGCTTAGGAGGAGATGATTAGTGGAGTTACGCAGGGATCAGTATTGGCTCCAATAGTGTTTGCTATTTATGTGAATGACATGGATGAAGATGTGGAATGTTACATGAGCTTCCTTGCAGATGACGTTAAATTGCTGAGGAAAGTGAATATTGAAACGGATTGTGAATCACTGCAGAGAGACCTGAACAAGGTTTGGAATTGAAGTCAGAAGTAGAAAGTAGACTTCAACATCAAGAAATGTAGTATAATGGAATTCAAAAAAAAAAGTAAAAAAAAAATTAATATCAGGACAATATAAAATCGAAACAAAGGAAGTAAAGAAAATGGGATCTGAAAAGACAAAGGAGTAACGATCACAAATGACATATCCCCTGATGGACAGATAAACAAAATTGTTGGAGAATCCTACAACTTGCTAAAATCAAAAAAGGTGAGTTTTACCTATTTGGACGAAGAAATGGCAAAAAAAAAATATTAGTCACACTGATAAGGCCTAGATTGGAGTATGCTGCGACGCTATGGTCATCTAGTACCAAAAAGAATATAAAGAAAATTGAAAGAATCCAGAGAGCAACTACAAAGATGGCCCAAATACTTTCAAACCTGCCATATGAGGAGAGATTGTCAAAACTGAATTTACCGGCTCTGAAACAAAGAAGAGAAAGAGATAACCTGCTGAAAAGAATCCAGAGAGCAACTACAAAGATGGCCTAAACATTTTCAAACCTGTCATATGAGAAGAGATTGTCAAAACTGAATTTACCGACTCTGGAACAAAGAAGAGAAAGAGATAACCTGCTGACCACCTACAGAATCATGAAAGGCATGGAAGTCCTTGATGGAGAGGACTTACTAAATTGAGATAAGAGAAATACAAAGGGACATGAAAAGAAACTCAAAAGGGACAGTTATAGAAGAGACCTGAAAAAAAAGGTTTCCACACACAGCGGTGGATGTCTGGAACAAACTGGACGAAACAATAGCGTGTGCAAAAAATACACGAATTTAAGAGCAAACTAGACACTGCGAGATACAAAGATGGGACACCCCTTCCCGTAAGATACAACTAGGTAAATACACACACACTTACAAACACACACACACACACACACACACACACACACACACACACATACACACACACACACAGAGGACACGAAAAGAAACTAAAGAAAGACAGTTACAGATGAGACCTGAAAAAAATAGCTTCCCACACAGAGTGATTAATGTCTGGAACAGAGAAACAGTGAATGCCAGAGCTATACACGATTAAAAGAATAAAATGGATGTGGAGAGATACGAAAACGGGCCACTACGAGCACAGCTCCCGTCCTGTAAAATACAACTAGGTAAACTAAGTAAACACACACACACACACACACACACACACACACAGACATACACACACGCACGCGCGCACACACACACACACACACACACACATTCATTTCGTACTATAAAACGGCGAATTCATTCAAAAGGTTTCCCTCCCTCGTCCCTGCCCCTTCTCTTACTTTTGCCATTTCATATATCTCCTCCGTCTAATATTCGTATAGGTTTAACCTCTCTTACTTCGTCATCCAGATTCTCAATATATGATGGAAAATTTATTTGATATTTGAAGATTTGAAAAATAAAGATTGTAACTTAATCGTTTCTACTCAAACGAACTCACTTAAGTCGCGTAATTGTGACAGTGGCTCTATGTCTTATTTTACCTGTCCCCATAGTTTCCATGTTTTCTCCTAAATTACGATACCATTACTTTTTTCAATTAACCTATATCCATTTACCTGTGATGCAAAGCCTCTTTTCTCACTCTCCCCCCTTTTTTTTTTTTTTTTTTTTTTTTTTTTTTTTTTTTTTTTTTTTTTTTTTTTTTTTGTCGATCCCCTCTACATGCCCATGCCATCACTGCATATCCCTGTCCACCTACTCTCCCCCAACTCTTATTGGCTGACACCAGGCCACCTGATACCGGGTGGGTTACATTTGATCTTGTCTTTGTAGTGTCTTTGGACACGTGTTTGCAACATGCTTAGATACATGTTTGCGACATGTCTTCAACACATTTGATACATATTTGTAACACTTTTTAATACATGTTTGCAATTTGTTTAAATAGATGTTTGGATACATGTTTGCGACATATCTTCGGCATGTTTGGATAAATATTTGCAATATGTTTGGATAGATATTTACAATAAATTTGAATACACGTTTGAGACATGTCTGGGTAAACATTTGCAACATGTTTAGATATATTTACAACATGTTTGGATACATGTTTGAAACATATCTTTGACTTGTCTGGGTAAATATTTGCAATACGTTTGGAGACATGTTTGTAATATGTTTGAATAAATATTTGCAACATGTTTGAATACATGTTTGAAACATGTTTGGGTAGATATTTGGAACATGTCTGGATATATTTATAACATGTTTGGATACATTCTTGCGACATGTCTTCGACATGTATGGATAAATGTTTGCAACATGTTTGGATAGATATTTGCAATGTATTTGAACACATGTCTGAGGCATGTCTGCAACATTTTTGGGTAGATATTTGCAACACGTTTGAATATATTTGCAACATGTTTGAAATATATTTTCCACATGTCTGGGTAAATATTTGCAATATGTTTGGATACATGTTTTCAATATGTTTGCATGTATGTTTGCATTATATTTTAATAAATATTTGCTATCTATTTAAATGTATTTGCAACATGATTGAATAAATGTTTGCAACATGTTTGGATAAATGTTTGGAACATGTTTGGATGTATTTTCAGAATGTAAGGACACATGCATACGACATGTCTTCCACATGTTTAGATAAATATTTGCAAACATTTTTGATAGATATTTGCAGCTTGTTTGGATGTATTTACAAAATGTTCGGATACATATTTGCAATATGTTTAAATAAACATAAATATTCCACCTCTCCCGGTTCCTCTTCCTCCTCCTCCTACTCCTACTCCTCTCTCTCTCTCTCTCTCTCTATATATATATATATATATATATATATATATATATATATATCCCTTATCCTCCCCCTCCTCTCCTTCCTCCTCCTTCACTTACTTCTCTTCCACCTTATCATCTTCCCCCTATTCTTCTTCCCACTACCTTCCTCCCTGTACTCCACTTCTCCTACTTCCTCCTCCTCCCCTTCTTTCTCCTCCTCGTCTCCATTTTATGGTCACTTTGCCATGCCACTAGTCTTGGCAACCCCCCCGGAATTCACCTCCGAAAAGTGAAGAGCACACGCAAGTAGACGCTTTCTATTTCTTTACAAATTTTATTTGATGTATTGACATAAAGAAATTATAAATATCCATAATATCTTCAACAGAATTACTATTTTTTTTTTGGGGGGGGGGGATTAAGCCAAAGCAAAACCTAATACCAGCCACTTAAGACCCCCACAGAAAAATAAGGTGAAGAACCTACGCCAGGAAACGCTGAGTAGCTGCGGCCGAAGCCGTCACGTTTGCCCTATGATACGCTTTGGAGACTGTTGGGGGCATGTAACTAACAGTCGCTGCTGGTAATCGGACAGGAGTGCGGGATTCGAACCCATACTAAGCGAAAGCGAGACCAGCACGCCTCCGATTACGCCACCCTCTTGAAAGTCGTAGATACGTTATCCTGCCGAGGAGCGATTTTATTAAGAAAAGGAGATAATCGTCTTGGCGCTCTCTTTGAAGAGAGCGCCTTTAACCAGAGAGATAAAATATATATCTTTTTGTGCACATTCATTGTGAAGAGAGATGCCCAGTACAAGGCCACTCCGTCGCCAGGCAGACTGATCGTGGTGGCGACAGAGGCTGGGTGTGTGTCGTGGGGGTGGGGGGCGGTTACCGTATTCAAGGTCGTTGTCCAGTTGACCTACCTCTGAGGCAGTCTGGAGTTCGTGACCCCATCGTGGGGCTATGGGGTGTACAAGTGATGTCACAAACTGAATCAATGGGAGTTAGTGGGTGTTTAGTGCGTTTAGTGTTGGAAAGAGAGGCTTCTTCATTCACTAATGAATAGCAATACTTAAGTATGGGAGATATGAGGGAAGCCTCGAGGGTCTCATAAGTGACGTCACAAACTGACTTGTGGGAGTTAGTGGATCTTTAATTATTAGATTTTGTGGTGGAAAAGGATGATTTCCATCGGCTAATGAACAGCAGCGCATAAGTATAATGAATGTGAGTAAATAGACTGAAAATCCTCGAGGGTATCAGTCTCACAAGTGACGTAACAAATCTAGATTTAGTGAGATTTAGTAGAAACGGATGGTGGGAAGATACTACTCTCCGACATTTGTCCCATGGAAACAACCCGTGTGTGCGAGTAACCCTCAATGGTCCATGAAGGGGAAAATCTCAAAGTGATCCTCTACTGCATGCTGACATGATCGACGTTGAATAACATTTTAGTCTTATATTTCATAATGTCATAGATTAAGATACCCTTTGGTAAGAAGAAAGAGGAGCAATGGAAATAAATTAAATCGCCTGACAACAGCCATAAGAACAAAAGAATCAACCGATACAGAGTTGATGTATAAAATCGCTAAGCGGCAGCCCGATTTAAAGGTACAGATGTGATTAAATCGGGATTGTCTTTAAGTGTTACCGGATACAAGTAAAGTGAGGGCTGAATATCGAGACATCCCTGTCAAAATGTATACTTAGAAACATAGAAAATCTAAGTTTAACGTAATATTCAAATTTATTACATATGAGCCTACTTTAAAACTACAGATAACATTAATATACGAACCATTTTGAAAATCACAGAATATATATATATATATATATATATATATATATCTCTAAATATATATATATATATATATATATATATAGAGATATATATATATATATATATATATATATATATATATATATATAAAATGCTAATGATAAAACCAACCCCCCTCCCCCAGAAAAAATAAATGTCTTCCCAGTCACAGGTTCGAGTCCCGCACTACTTGTCTCCGATTCCTAGCGGTGACTGTGGCCTCCCCCAACCGTCCAAACGCGTACATAGGGCAAAGGTGACGGTTTCGGCAGCAGCTACTCAAAACCCCCTGCCGGAGACTACTTGTTTTCTTCAACTAAGAATTGCGATGCCATACATTGGAGTTTCTTTGGCTTATCTTTAAATCTGGCACAGACACAGTGCCTCACTGTGCATCGAACAGTTGGTGATCAGTGTCACTGCAAAGCATCCACTTGCAAAACGAAGGTCATTGACATTGTCTTTGCCTATGATCCTGTACTTCTTGCAGCGTCGTTGGAGGCCCTGGTTGCAGCCCTTGAGTCACTGCACAAGGAGGCGAGACGGCATGGACTCCAAGTCTCCTGGACCAAAACCAATTTCCAGGTGTATTGGGGCTTACTGGATGACAGAGTTCAGTCTGTCCGTACACGTGGCGAGGACATTGAAGTCTTGAAAAGTTTCACATACCTTGGTAGTGTAGTGCATAACAGTGTTATGTAGTCGCTCAACTAAAGTATAGGGTGTTGTCAATATTCACGTAGAGGAATAAGTTCTGATTCTTCAAGTACGGCTGTGAGACATGGACGCCTCATGATAACCTAAAAAGGCGTCTCGACGTCTTTGGTACCAAATGCCTTTGGAGAATCGGGGGGTACCGCTGCTATCTTGTATCAAACCAGAGACGGCTTCGTGAGACTCAGTCAAGGCCTCACTGACATAATTCCTGAACGTCAACTCCGGTTATATGGGCATCTGGCACACTTTCCTGGTCCTGATCCCGCTCACAGGGTTATCTCCACTGGGGACAATCCTCGATGGAGGAGACAAAGGGGGGGCCCACAGTAGAACTCACGGCTGGGGCAAATCGACCAATTATACCGGGAGCTGTTTGGGATGGGAAGGGTGAGGGAAGCGACGAGCCTCCCTGCGTATACTCCCAACTGATGATAACGTCTTTTTTTGTGATTTTTTTTCTTTTTTTTTTTTCTTTTTTTTTTTGTGATGTTATTCAGCTCAAGGTAGGACCTCATGCTGTAGACGTGAAACCTAGGAGCCTCTAGAAGCTCATGCTGAAGAGGTTAAATCTAGAAGACTCCAGATACTCATGCTGAAGTCTTCTAAAAACTCATGCTGAAGACGTTAAAACTAGAAACCTCTAGAAACACATGCTGAAGAAATTAAACCTAGAAACGACAACAATCTCATGCTGAAGAGATTAAACCTAGGAAATTCTAGAAATTCATGCTGTACGAGCAACTAGCCCTTGTACTTCATAGTCCGTTTAGCCATTTCTTTCCTATCTTCCCTTCTACCTTCCTCTTCCTCCTTCTCCACCTCCTCCAAACTCCTTTCTGTACCCTCCCCTACTCCTACTCCTCTTACTCCTTCTCCACCACCTACTCATTCTCTCCCTTCCTCCTCTTCCTCCTCTTCCCCCTCTTCCCCCTCCTCTTCCACCTCCACCTCATCCTTATCCAAACCTCTCCTCCCCTTCCTCCTCCTCCCCCATATCCTCCTCCTCCTCATTCGCTCCTTCCCTTCTACTCCTCCTCCTCTTCCTCTTCCCCTCCCTCGCTTCTACTCCTCCCCTTCTAACTCCTTCTCTTCCTCCTCCTCCTGAACATCTGCTACCCCTACCTTTCTACCCTGCCCTCCTCCACTTCCACCTCCTCCTCCTCCTCCTCCTCCTCCCCTATCTCCTCCTCCTCTTCCTTCGGTTGTCGATTGTACAGGTGTGTTTAATGGATCGCGCGCCCGCCCGCCCGCCCGCTCTCTCTGTCGGTCGTCAACATCCTTATCTCGTCTCAAGAATTCGATAAGATAATGTAAAACACGCACGGAATGTATCTCTTACACTTTGATTGTACCTTAGTCTCCTGGTGTTTTTTCTATTTTATTCTATCTGATTTAATTTTATCTTCTGTTTTGTTTTGGTTCATTTCATTATCTTTTATTTATTTTTTCATTAATTTTATGTTGCCGTATTTCAGTTCATTTTGTATCATTTCAACTTATTTCGTTTTATTTGATATGAGTATTTATTCACAGAGTACGTTAAGAGCGGGTTACCTTTGTTTTCTACCTTGATATCTGATAAGGTTTGTGTGTGTGTGTGTGTGTGTGTGTGTGTGTGTGTGTGTGTGTGTGTGTGTGTGTGTGTGTGTGTGTGTGTGTGTGTGTGTGTGTGTGTGTGTGTGTGTGTGTGTGTGTGTGTGTGTGTGTGTGTGTGTGTGTGTGTGTGTGTATGTGTGTGTGTGTGTGTGTGTGTGTGTGTGGGGGGGGTGTGTGTGTGTGTGTGTGTGTGTGTGTGTGTGTGTGTGTGTGTGTGTGTGTGTGTGTGTGTGTGTGTGTGTGTGTGTGTGTGTGTGTGTGTGTGTGTGTGAGTGTGCATATATTTACCTAGTGTTTACCTAGTTGTACCTTACGGGGAGGGAAGCGTGCTCGTGGTGCCCCGTCTTTGTATCTCGCAGTGTCTAGTTTGCTCTTAAATTCGTGTATAGGTTTTGCACACACTATTGCTTTATCCAGTTTGTTCCAGATATCCACCAGTCTGTATGGAAAACTTTTTCAGGTCTCTTCTATAACTATCCTTTTTGAGTTTCTTTTCATGTCCCCTTGTGTTTCTCTTATCCCAATTTAATAAGTCCTCTCTATCAAGGACTTCTGTGCCTTTCACGATTATGTAAATGGTCAGCAGGTCGCCTCTTTCTCTTCTTTGTTTCAAAGTCGGTAATTTCAATTTAGCTGGTCTCTCCTTATATAACAGGTTTGAAAGTGTTGGGGCCATTTTCATAGTTACTCTCTGGATTCTTTCAATTTCTTTATATTCTTTTTGGTAATGGATGACCATAGTGTCGCAGCATACTCAAGTCTAGGCCTTTTTAGTGTGACTAGTATTTTTTAACCACTTCTTCGATAATTTTGTTTATCTGTTTATCAGGGGACATGTCATTTGAGATAATTTCTCCCAAGCCTTTCTCAGGCCCCACTTTCTTTAATTCCTCTGTTCCGATTTTATATTGTCCTGATTTTCTTCCGAACTCCATTATGCCACATTTCTTGATGTTGAAGTCTACTGCCTACTTCTAACTCCATTTCCAAACTTTATTTAGGTCCCTCTGTAGTGATTCACAATCCGTTTCAGTATTCACTTTCCTCAACAATTTAGCATCAACTACAAAAAAGCTCATGTAACAATTCATATCTTCATCCATGTCATTCACATAAATAGTAAACATTATTGGAGCCAATACTGATCCCTGTAGAACTCCACTAATCACCTCATCCCAAGGTGAATTATTTTCTCTGAACACTACTCTTATTTTTCTGCCATGCAAAAAATCCTCCATCCAGTTTAGTTATTTACCTTGTATTCCTCCTATGTTTTTTTTTTTTTTTTTGTGATACTTTGTCGAAGGCTTTTTATAAGTGTAGGAAAGCACAATCAGCCCATCCATCTTTTTTTTTTTTTTTTTTTTTTGTATTATATCTATTAGTCTTGAGTAGAAACAGATTAAGTTTGTGGCACATGATCTTCCATGTCTGAATCCAAATTGTCTCAGTTTTATTATATTGTTTTCTTCCAGGTGTTTTCCCATCTATTCTTAATAACCTTTTCACAAATTTCGGCTACGATGTTTGTAAGGGAGACCGGTTTGTAATTTGTTGGTTCTTCTTTGTTTCCTCCTTTATATATTGGTACAATATTGGAATTTTTCCAGTTTTTTTGGTATTTTTCATTCTTTGAGTCAGCAACTTTTTTTTTTTTTTGTCCATTAATTCTTCTTTACATTCTTTTTGTATCCAATTTACAATTCCGTCTGGGCCGTGTGATTTCCTGACATCAAGGTTCGTTAGTTGATCCATTATTTCTTTTTGTGTTGTTATTTCCCTCATGGGGGGTGATCGTTTTTCAATTTCTTCGTCCCAATACTGTACTTTTTTCTTGTGAAAACCGACTTCAAGTGATTGTTCACGACTTCAGCCATTTCTAAATCTTCTGTATATTCTATATACACCATTATAGTTTCACCATTTCTTGTATATTTTTGAGTTTACCATTCACATATCTATAGAATAGTTTGGGTTGATCTTTACATTTTTCTATGGTGTCTATTTCGTAGTTTTATTATTCTTCTCTGCGCACTTTTACATATTCATTTCTGTGGTTGGTATATATTTTCTACTTTCCAGGTTTTTTATATTTTTCCATCTTTTCCAAGCTTTATCTCTTCTTTTTTCACCTCACGGAAAAATTTTCCACGTTGATTTCTCCAGCACCCATGGTGCTGGAGGTAGGTTGCTATGGTAGCAGTTCACTTGTTGGAGCCAAACGCCACTCATTCCGTTTGCGCTCTCTTAGAGTCGGGGGCGGCAGTATCCCTTATTCATAAGAGTGTTTTGGCCGTAGATGATGAAGGCTTCCAGGTGGACACAACTAGAATCATGGTGGCAGATGGTTTAGAGATGCTCAACATTGGCAAATTTGTTGTAAGGTTTGGTCTAGCGGGTTTCCAGTTTAAACACTCTTATAATCCCTGCAGAGGGCCTTCCCGTTAAGTTGATTTTGGGTACTGACTTCTTCGCTGCGGACAGGGTGACTTTAACAGTCCGCCCTTTATCATTCTAAGTCGACGGCAAGGATGTTCCAGTGATCCTCGCAGTGACGATTGCTCAAACAACACCAATGCTCACCTTGTGCGAGGAGAGACAGAGTCATCAGGGGGTAAGACCATCCCGATCCCCTTATAATGCTCCTGTTATCCCTGTTGTGAGGAAGGACAAGACCATTCACCTTTGTCTCGACTTTCGAGAGCTGAATAAACACGTGGTAGATGATAGGTTACTTCTTCCCCATATCGACTTGATGTTACGAAGTCTCGACGTCAGCGTCTTTTTTTTTCGCATTATCAGACCTTAAGCAGGGGTATCTCCAGATCCCGCTGGTGGAGAACAGCTGCGAGAAAACTGCGTTCTCGACGTCCGAGGGTCACTATGAGTTTACATCTCTTCCCTTTGAGTTAGAAGAACCTCCATCATGTTTTCAAAGGATGATGAATCAGGTACTGACGGGACTGATAAAGGTGTAGTGCGATGGTGTACATGGACGATATCATTGTCCAGGGAACCACTTGGGACGACCACCTCAAGAACTTTGAGGATGTTTTTCAGAGGTTACAAGAGGCAGGCCTCTCTTTGAGGCTGGAGAAGTGTCACTTCTTCCAGAAAGACTTTGCTTACCTTGGGCATGTTATTTCCCAGGATGGGATCAAGCCTCAACCAGAGAGGGTCCGAGCCATCAAGGCTTTCCCACAGCCAGAAGGAGCCAGGGTCCGAGCCATCAAGGCTTTCCCACAGCCAGAAGGAGCAACTTTCCTTCTTGGGATTAGCGGGATAGTACAGGAAATTTATCCCAAACTTTGCGAGATTTTACGACCTCTAGTAGAATGACGAAGGGTGACGTAACTAAGAATCACAAAGATCGCGAGCTTGACCCATGGACACCTGCTCAGGTGCACGCGTTTGAGTCCCTCAAAGCCCATTTGTCAAGCACAGTGGTCCTCCCCTACCTCAATTTTGGAAAACCTTTCTTGCTTACCACTGACACCAGTACTTCGGCAATAGGTCGGGGAAGTTAGGAGACATCCGCTTTCCTATTTCAGTCACACTCTTAATGAGCACAAGAGACAATATAGTACCGTTTAGAGAGAATCATTAGCGGTGCTCTACGGTCTCACAGTAAATCGCTCTCTAATCATGGGATATCCGGTTAGATTATTGAACGATCACAAGCCTTTGGTCTGCTCTTCACTGCTAAGGGCACGAACACTCGGATCCTCCGGTGGCAAACATCGATCGCTGATTTCGAACTTGAAGTCAATTATATCCCGGGGTGATTGAACAGCGTCGCTGACGTGCTCTCTAGGATACGGGGAGCAGACCACTCTACATATGAGTTTATAGTGACAGCCATAACTACGGGCAAACAGGGAAACTCGAACACTGAGGAGGACAATGTCATATGGGACCAGCTAACGATTCGGAAGGAACAGGACGAACACCCTGATTGGGGTCAAATTAAAGAGTATCTCAAGGAGGCAACGACAGTAGAGCCAAAGATTCTACGCTTTAGAGTACCAGTCAAGGAGTTTCGGCTCCTCCTGAACGGACTTTTATACCACTCGCACAGAAACGCATACCAGTTGGAGGAACTCCACCTGGTATGCCCTGAGGGAGCAAAGACAGCAGCATTACGTATTGCCCGTTGTCTTCATGGTGGAGTCCAAGTCAGTCTTGACCGGTTGCAAAACTTCGCCTTTTGGCCTAAGATGTCTGAGGATATAAAGGATATAAAGTCATTTGTAAAGAATTGCAAAGCTTGCATCATTTGCAAGCCCTTATATGATCTCCCAGCTCCACTCAGACAATGTCCTACCGTGAAAAGTCCGTTTGAAAGGGTGCATGTTGATCTCATAGGTCCATTAACCACCACTTTAGTCGGTGCGAAGTACATGCTCACAGTGGTCGATGTCCTAACCCTGTAAGAGGCTGATAGGAAAGAGCTGGTCGGGACAACCAAGTGGTAGCTGCCGAGCCCTGTAAGAGGCTGGTAGAAAAGAGGGTAGAAAGAGGAGTAGAGGATGGGTTGTTACATTTTATGAGTAGGTCGTAAATAAAAGTTCGAGTGAGCTGCCTCAGTCCGCTTTTCTGCTTTGTGTTGGTAATAAAATATTGTCTGTAAATAACAGCCATGATGGAGGAGGAGAAATTTTAATTGGTTCACGAATGAACGTAGGGTAACAAAAATCAGAATATTCCAGAAAGAATATCAAAATTTATGGTTTAAATAACATACATTTATATATAAACAGTACAAGGACAGGCATATATATATATATATAACATAGCACATAAGAGAATTGAATACCTGGATCAAATAAACCAAAAACAAAAACATACATTAATAATAGTAATTGTCTAAAACCCTGATTGAAAATTAAAGTTAATATGTATGGTAAATTCAAACAAGCCTTCTCATGGTTCTAAACTGACCTGAGTCAATTCTTATCACGAGGGTGACTATCGTTTGAATGACGCCGGGCTAAGGATTGTGCACGCTTATATACTCGTCAGCCCGAAGTTGTATACGTGACAAAAAGCACGAAGGACTGCGCACATTCTTTAGGTTTGCATGAATCGGCTCTGATGTCACCTAGTCAATCTACCGTTCCATTGGATGAATAAGCTTGAGTACAAAATATAACAATATTTACGTAAATTAACACAGGATCGCACATTGCATATATCAATGATGCAGCTTACAATTTTTAATTTACAAGTATAAATATGATATACAAAAGAAAATGTACATAGTACATAATGAAAATATATACAACATAAGAATTGGCACACATGATTAAAACATGAAGGAAAGGAAAATATTCATATACACAATAACGTAATTATCAAATTATGTTACAGTAGTACGATCTAGTAGTTTATGCAGTATTATTAGTAATAGTAGTAGTAGTATAGTAGTAGCAGTAACAATAGTAGCAGTAGTAGTAGTAGAAGAAGAAGAAAAACAGGTAGCAATGACAATTGCCTGCTTGTATGTGGTGGTCCTGCAAAATGGACAGCAAGGCTGCCCATTTCTAAAACCCGTCTTAAACCCCATCACCCCCATCAGGAGGTGCAACCCTGAGGGGCTGACACTTGGTCTCTGGACTGGTGTTATCAACCCCTTCGATATCCAGCGTGCACACGCGCGCACACACGCATATGGAGCAATCAATACGCCAACGTCTTCAAGCCAACTTTCGAGGGACCTTCTATTGTTCCTCCGGATCTCAAGCCAAGGGACATTCTATTGTCCCTAGTGAACCGAGGACTAGACTTTCTAGCCAACGCCCAGGACACCTGCGTCGGACAAAAGAGACCGACCTTCTCGACTACAATAGAAACGGCGCCTATCCGGCACCTGTCATCGTCGCTCAATCCTATACGACGAACTTTTTTTGTGTGTGTGTGTGAATGTGGCAACCCTTGTATATATGTAAATGTATGTAGAATTTTGCAACCCCCCGAGGCTTATTCGGAGGTTGCATTGTATGTATAAACCAGAGAATACTGGAACAGCAAAGAAAAACACCGCTCAGACTTCGCTTCTCCAAACACCGGTACTTTATTACTCTAATGTAAAACTACGAATCTACACCGGGTGTAGGATCCCTCTCTATCAATTTCAACTGTATTGCTCATACCTCCCCCTGCAACTTTCAGCCAGTGACATAGAAACAGTCCCGTACCATTATATAATCATTATTATCATCATCAAAGCAGCCGTGATAGTTAACGATATTTTAGTTGTGAGAGTAGTATCAGTGACAATTGTAGGAGTAGAAATAGGAATACTAGAACTAATTATGATAGTGGTATTACTCCGGCCAATAACAGGAACTGAGTATGCAAAAGAAATTATTAGATTCTGCTGAAAACGTTATCACCATTGTTTAGTATTACCGATAGGACATATGCTCTACAAGATCTCGGGGGGGATTATCGTGTTTATCAGACACCTTTCACCCCTCCCTCCCCCCAGCCTGAAGAGGTCATCCTCCCCCTTACACCCCACCCCCCTCATCCACCCTCCCACCCTCCTCCCCGCCTCACCCACTCCCATTCTCTACGCTAGCGTCTCTGCTGAGTTTAAGTGATGCAAACTTTCAGATACACGGACTTGTGTCTACGCTCTCATTCTGCGTTTCGCGCTGCGTATAGAGATAGACGGTAAGGATGACAACTTGATACTAAAATGTAAATTAATTAATAAAATTAATCAATATAAAAAGATTAATAAATATATCTAACACGTTTTAGGAACATTAGAATAGGAAGACTTCAAAAGATGCAACTCCCGGCTCCTAAGGCAAAGGGAGGTCGGAACCAGTTTCCCCGCAGCAATGGTAGTAAGAAACACAAGCACAACGGAATTACTTTTAGGAAGATGTCCTTGGTTGCTCGTAATTGAAAATAGTACAGAAAAAAAGAGAGAGAGAGAAAAATAGAGCAAACACCACAAGAAGACACGAGAGCTTGACAAGCTCTCAGGTGGATGCCCGGCATATCCCTGGTTATCTACAGACCAGAAGGGCCTTATCTGGAGAGGCACAACCGATCCATGACTCTTGATAACGTGAAGCATGTATTGATAATTTTTATCAATACCAGTTGCGGTTTCGTGATAAGAATAGTATCAACCACTTTTGTGAGGTTGGCGAAGGTTATCTCCGTTACATGCATTGGGATCCACAAGGATAGAAACGCTAGTTAACTACCGCAATCTTCCTCCTCCTCTTTCTCCTCCTTCTCCTCCTTGTCTTCTGGCACCCCCTCCTCCTCATCCCCTCCTCCTTCCCAACCTCATTCCCACTTCCTGTTTCCCCTCCTCCGTTCCTTACCCCACCTTAGAATTACACACGAACAAATTATAACAATTTACTATTCAGGACCTCATTTCAGGGATTTTCGTTGGTAAAATGACGTCTTAATGCATGATCCCAGGTTACAATGACGATAAATCGCGTGGACGGATGCAAGACAATTTTTTAGATCTTTAAGAAAGAACAAAATAAAAAATGGAATCTTTGTGGTTCTCGATTTCTCTCCCCCTACCAGTCCCAAAAAGAGTATTTGTGTATGATTCTATGTTCTCTAGCCAAATATTAATTTTCTTTTTCAAAATGGCAGCGGCGGATATCTTGGACTTGGGCTTCTGGTGAAAATACCGTAAGAGGTCAAATCAAACGTCAAAAATGACTGACCAGAAAATGGTCTATAATTTTTTGAGATTTTGTTCACACCTAATGAACCCCTCCCCTCCAAGATGGCGGATGGGCGGGGTATGGGGCTCGAAACGACTGTTGTTGTTGATGTTGCTGCTTCTGCTGCTAGTGTTGTTGCTGCTGTTGTTCCTGATGTTATTGTTGATGATGTTGCTGTTGTTGTTGTTGGTGTTGTTGATGTTGTTGTTACTGGTTTTGCTTCTGTTGTTATTTTATTGTTGATGTTATTATTGCTGTTGTTTTCATTTCTATTGTTGTTGCACTGCAGTTGTTAATGATCCTGGCAACAATTGTAATGACCTTGGGTGTAATTTGCCTGCTGATTGCACTCCACACTAGAACGGTATGTCAATAAAAACATAAGAATGAAGGAGACTGCAAGAGACCATAAGGTCTACATTAGGCAGTTCCATGTCCATTACCACCTATCAACCCATCCATAAAGTTGTCTAACCGTTTCTAAAAACAACCGATAGTTTCATTCGTTGACCACCCTATTGGTAAGCCAGTTCCTTCCTATTTCCTTCTTAAATATAAATTTGTCCAATTCAAATAAATTACTGTGAGTCCTGCCATGTTGTTTTAATATGATAACCTTGTTTCCATCACCCATGTTAAGGCCTTTGATTTACTTGAACACCTCTATTAGATTACCCGGACTCTGCGTCTTTCCAGAGAGTGTAAGTTAAGGTGCCTAAGCCTCCTCTCGTAAGGTAAATTTCTGAGTCCATGTATCTTTGTGGTCATTCTCCTCTGTAATGATTCTAGTAAATTGATGTCCATTCTATAGGACAGAGACCAAAACTGTATCGTCCTAGTAATGAAACCTAATACTCTGTTAGCTTTATTCCTGGCGTTAATGCACTGTTTCCTGAATTTAAGGTCAGGACTCACTAGAACTCCCAAGTCTCTCTCGCACTTAGTTTCCTCTAAAAACATGTTATATAGGATATATCTACTTTCGGGTTGTGTAGCCCTACGTTTAATACGCTGCACTATGAAATATCGAAGCCCATTTACCATTTCACCGACCATATGAACAATTTGTTAAGATCTTCCTGCAGAATCTCGGCGTCTTCTCCTGACCTAATTAGGCGTCCTATTTTAGTGTCGTCCGCAAACTTATTAACACCCCTATCAATACCATTGTCCAAGTCATTTATGTACATAATGAACAATAAGGGACCCAAAACATAGCCCTGGGGAACTCCACTAGAAACACTCCCCAACCTGGATTGTACACCATTTATGGTGACCCACTGCTTTCTATCACTGATCCAAACTCTAATTCATTCAAATACTTTTCCTCCTATGCCATGGGCTTTAATTTTATTTAGTACTCTCTGGTGGGGCACCTTGTCGGACGCTTTGCGTATGTCAAGGTAAATAACATCGTAAATATCATGGTTATCTGACGCCTTATACATCTTGTGTAAAAAGATAGAAGACTAGTCACATATGACTTACCCTTGGAGAAACCATGCTGTGAGTCACGAATCAAATTATGTCTCTCGATGTGATCTCTGATTCTATTAGCTATTATTGATTCAAGAATTTTACCTAGAACTGATGTCAAACTGATTGGTCTGTAGTTGCATATAGACAATTTACCTCCCTTTTTGAAAATAGGAACAACGTTTGCCTGCCCCAAGCAATAGGCACATAACCAGTGTCTATCGACTTATTAGATATTTCTGTTAACTGGTTGCACTCTTGGAAAAAAAATCGTCTGGACCCGGAGATTTTCTAGCTTTAAGTCTTTCAATCTGTTTAACTACTTCTACCTTACTAATGTTGATATTAGTCTACTTTCTTCATTCCCACTGAAAATCAGATCGCATTGAGGTACCTTATCTAAATTCTCTTTAGGGAGGTGGACAAAGACAAAGGCATAAAATCCACTCCCACCATTTACCATCTCTCTAAAATAATCTGCCCATCTTCCTCTTACTGCCGTCTCTTCCATTATCATCTCTCCATCTGCACCTTTTACCTTTTCTTCTCTACTTGATTCCCTTCCTCTTCCTCTTCTAATTTCCTTCTAAAACATTTTTATTACTTTCAAATATTTGTCATACTCTTACAAAACTTCACATCTGCTCTCCCATTTGCCTCCTTTATCTTATGCTTTACTTCTCTTCTGTTTTCTTTGTACCACTCATATGATTCTCTCGTCCTATTTTGTAACCAATCTGTGAATGCTCGTTTCTTCTCTTCTACAACCTTCTTTTTTTCATCACTCGCTACCCTTTCCTTTATTTCCTCCCGTCCTCCTTGTTCCGCACACCAACTTTGCACACCTTTTGACTCACTCTTTGAACCATCCCCACTCCTCCACTCCTAGTTCTATTTTATCCCTCAATCACTCCCACTCCAAAAGAAAATATTGATTAAACGCCTCATTCATTTTTTCCTCTGATTCTATCATGACATCTTCGTCATTTTTAATTAAGCTTATCCTTTCCTTATTTTCTGTTCTGTAGGGATAAAAGAAGCCCTCTGGGTTAGATCTCGCTCGTCTGGCGACCTTAATTTCGTAGTTACGTTGCGCTGTGCGCGTGTTCTTTTTAGCCAGTCTTGCCATATCGTTATATTTATCTAAAGTGTGTTTCCTCGTTTTTTATTCTGGAGTAAAGTCCTTTTTTCATTCCGATCTCATTTTCAGCCTGTCCGTCATCCATCTGAGAGTATTACTATTCTTCCATATTGACTTGAGGGGAATAGATTTATTTTATTAATCTAGAATTAAAGCTCTTAGGTTACTGTACATTTCATCCAAATCGCTGACCGGGCTGTTGACCTCGCGCTAGTAAATGTCCTAACCCAAGGTACGCATATTACCCTCCATGACCTGACACCTGATTGCGCTAATGACGTCCGGACTGGTCGTGTATCTTACTCCGTCACAGCCCCATGGGTCGGTCTCGTAAGTGACCAATTGTCCTAAATACTTTCTCATTTTATCAAAATTGGCTCTCCTGAAGTCCGGTACTAGAACGTTATTAGTACTTGAGAAGTTCGCTGGTGAACAGCGACATCAATCAGATAATTTTTATGACCGTCGCGCAGAGGATTCGAACCTACTGCTCTGATGCCAAGAGGCTCCATTGTCAGTCGCCTTTACCCACTAAGCCAACGATGGTCTAAAAATCTATGAACTCAGAACGCTACTGATTCCCAAGACTTGGAAAGGTCGCTAACTGCCACCCAAATTCCTGTTTCACCATAGAGCTAACCACATTCGTGGCAGGGGGTAAGGACCGGGACGAATCACTTTCACGCTTATCGCCATTGTAATTACATGAGAAATTAACTAGTGAACAGCGACATCAATCAGATAATTTTCATGACCGTCGCGCAGAGGATTTGAACCTACTGTTCTGATGCAATGGATTAGTGGGTAAAGCCAACTGACAATGGAGCCTCTTGGCATCAGAGCAGTAGGTTCGAATCCTCTGCGCGACGGTTATGAAAATTATCTGATTGATGTCGCTGTTTACTTGCAAATTTTTCATGTAGTTACAATGGCGATAAGCGTGAAAGTGATTCGTCCCGGTCCTTACCCCCTACCACGAGGATGGTTAGCTCTACGGTGAAACTGGAATTTGGGAAGAAGTTAGCAACCTTTCCAAATTTCGGGAACCAGTAGCGTTCTGAGATCATAGAGTTTTAGACCATCGGTGGCTTAGTGGGCAAAGACGACTGACAATGGAGTCTCTTGGCATCAGAGCAGTAGGTTCGAATCCTCTGCGCGACGGTCGTAAAAATTATCTGATTGATGTCACTGTTCACTAGCGAATTTCTCATGTAGGTACAATGGCGATAAGCGTGAAAGTGATTCCTCCCGATCCTTACCCCCTACCACGAGTGTGGTTAGCTCTATGGTGAAACTGGAATTTGGGTGGCAGTTAGCGACCTCTCCAAATTTCGGAAACCAGTAGCTTTCTGAGATCATAGAGTTTTAGACCATCGGTGGCTTAGTGGGTGAAGACGACTGAAAATGGAGCCTCTTGGAATCAGAGCAGTAGGTTCGAATCCTCTGCGCGACGGTCATAGAAATTTTCTGGTTATTAGTACAATTTAGTTCTTACCATATGACATTATATTTTTTTCCTCGATCATTACTAGACCCCAGAGTATCTCCCACTTTTACGTTTCTCGTTAGGTGCTCATTATTAGTTAAAAATAAGTCTAGAGTATTCTCTCCTCTCGTAGGATCGGTAATCACTTTTTTAGGAAATTATCTTGCACCACATCTTAGAAATTTTGCGCTTCCTGTTCTCCTACTAAATTTTCCCAGTCAATGTCTCTATAATTAAAATTTCTCATGATCACTTTTTTGTACTGGGACGACCTACGAATTTTATTAATCTAGGGATCAATCTGCTCAATGATGAGGTTAGGAGGTCTATATACGACGCCAAAATAAGTTTCTTATTCTTCCCTATAATATCCACCCAAATTGATTCCGTACTTTCCTCTTTCTTAATCGAATTGTTGATAATACAATTTGTTGTATTTGTAACGAAAAGTTCTACTCTTCCCCACACAATCCCGATTTCCTAAGGGAAATGTCTATCAGTCATACTGATCCAGGATTCAGTAATAGTTATAATATCAAATCTCTCTACTCATGCTTTACCTCGCAGCAAATAAATTCTATTTATTACACTTCTGCTGTTTGTGTAGTAAACCTTTAGCGTATCCTCCTTCCACCTGATTAGGTGTTTCTTTTCACAGTCCCTCTCTGAGCTGTTTCTATTGCCCAAACTATATTCCGATATTTTCCCCCCCGACTCCCACGTAATCTACCCGAAAAAAAAAATGCAGAATACCTATTTCTCGCTCAAGGAATTCAGCAAGGAACCGAAATCCTTTGGGTAACAAGTGTACCCTGTCCCTTGAATATAGATGATTCTTACCGTATAAGCCATCCCAGTTGTCGACAAATACCCATCCATTGGCCTTACAATGATTTGCCAGCCTGCAATTCATTGCAATAGCCCTGGAATACCATATGTCTCCAACTCTATGGTTCGGAAGGATTCCACATACAATAGGAACACCTCCCTTATTCCTAATCTTATCTAGCGCATCCCGGAACCGCGCAAATAATTCCTCACTACGTAGAGATTGTACCTCTTCGGCGCTGATCACTAAAAGAGCCACTGGCCATCTCACTGTATGAAGCAGCTACCCCAGTTTGACCTGACGTGAGTGACGCCTACTGCTCAATCCATATATAGAGAGCTTGTCGATTCCATTGGGGAATGACTTAAATCTACAACAGACACTTTCCTTGCCCTCTAGAAAGGCTGGTATTAATTACATACACAGTAAGTCCCCACTTTTTAATCCACCAAGGTATTTACTCTCTTCTCTCAATCTACATTCTACCTCCACCCCAACTCCTCCCTTTCCTGCCACATTTGCACCCAAGTATCTAAAACTATCCACTTCCTTAATGCTCACTTCCCGCCTGCTATCACTCTCTTCCCTTTTACATCTCATCACCTTACTTTTGCCCACATTTATCTTCAGCTTCCTTCTTTCACACACCTTCTCAAACTCTGTCACTAACTTCCTTAATCCCTCCTCTGATCCTGCTACAAGTGCAGTATCGTCAGCAAACAACAACTGGTTTATTCCCCACTTTTCTCCATTTTCTTTAACCATCTCCAACCCCTGACCCACTACCCTTGCCTTCACCTCTCGCACCACCCCATCCATGTATAGAATGAACAGCCAGGGCGACATGACACATCCCTAACGAATTCCCATCTTTACCACAAACCATTCACTCTCTCCATTTCTAATCCTAACACAAGCTCTACTACTATCGTAAAAACTCTTCACTGCTTTTAACAGCTTTCCTCCTATCCCGTATATCTGCAGTACCTCCCACAGTGCCTCCCTGTCTACCTTGTCATAAGCCTTTTCCAAATCCATAAAAGCCCCAAAAATATCTTTACCTTTTCTGAAAGTTTTCTCACATATCTGTCTTATCACAAAAATCTGATCTACACAACCTCTACCTATCCTAAACCCACACTGTTCCTCACCAATTACTTCCTCTGTTCCTCTCCTAATCCTCTCAATCAAAACCCTCCCATAAGCCTTCCCAACTACACTCAAGCTGATCCCTCTGAAACTACTACACTCACACTTGTCCCCCTTTCCCTTGTAAAGTGGAACTATACAGGCACTCCTCCACTCCTTCGGCACTCTACCCTCTCTTAAACAAACATTGAATAACCTCACTACCCAGTCCACCATCACTGTACCTCCTCTCTTCAGACATTCTGCATGGCATCCATCCAACCCAGGTGCCTTACCTACTCTCATCATCTTAACAACTGCTTTAACTTCATCCTTCCCTATTTCTCCTCCGTTTTCCTCACTCATCACTCATTTTCTTAGCACTTCCCACTGCAACTACCTTTCCCTCCCTATCCTCCTTCACATTTAACAACTCTCTAAAACACTCTGCCCACCTTCCTCTCACTGCCTTCTCTTCCATTATCATCTCTCTATTTGCACCTTTTACTTTTTCTTCTCTACTTGATTCGCCTCCTCTTCTTCTTTTAATTTCTTTCCAAAACATTTTTTTATTACTTTCAGAATTTTCTGCCATACTCATACCCCATTTCACATCATCTCTCCTCTTTGCTTCCTTTATCTTATGCTTAACTTCCCTTCTCTTTACTTTGTACCTCTCATACGATTCCCTCGTCCGAATTTGTAGCCAATCTATGAAAGCCAGCATCTTCTCTTCCACACCCTTCTTTGCTTCCTCATTCCACCACTCACTACCCTTCCTTCTATTTCCTCCCACCCTCCTTGTTCCACACACCATCTTTACACACCTTATGACTCCCTCATTGAACCATCCCCATTCCTCCTCCACTAATAGGTCTACTGTATCATTTACTACATCCCACTCTTCTCTCAGCTTCTTCTTATACTCTTTCTCCTTTTCTTTCTCATTTAAGCAGTTCACTTTAAGTACCCTTTTCCTCTTTCTCCACCCATTCTCCACTCTCAATTCACCTTCCACCAGAAAAT
>NC_134809.1:47911680-47914180 GCF_046742065.1 Oratosquilla oratoria | reverse complement strand
AATTCGAGATAATCACTGCTGGGATCCAAAGACCCGTCCATACACTGGCAACTTCAGGCACCAAATTCCTGAAATGCCAGCATAATTTTTACTTCAGCACATGAAGGGAGAAAAAGAAAAAGAATGCCTCGCCCTTTTACTCCTTACTAATGTTGTAGTAATGTTGTGGATGATGGGTCCTTGCAATTGGTCGCTTCGTGTCGTGTTCGCATGATCATCTACTGGATATCAAAGGACGTGGAATGGCCGAGCAGATATGAGCGTGACCTTTGACACGGAGAAGGTCACACAGGCCTCGCCGAGTCACCTTTACTAATTCCAGGCAATAGTATATAATCCCATGTCACAATGTGTAGCTCATTTCCTCAGTAATAATAACCCCTTTTATACAAACTTTTCTTCCTCTTCCACAAAACCCGATCTCGTGAAAGCGGGTGGTCTGACCTAGGTGATCCATAATTCATTTCCTGACTGCCAAGCCGAAACCGATGGAGCAAGTGTGTTACTGATTGGACGCCGCGAGATGGGAAACATGGAAAAGAGAGACCAGACAGAAGGTGGAAAGACGAATTAGAGAAGTTTGCAAGAGTGACGTGGAAGAATTTGGTGCGGTCGTGTGAATCACGGAATGCTATGAAAGAGGCCTTTGTTCAGCAGTGGACTCTGGATGGCTAATTGATATGATATGAAGCCGAAACGTAAAAATTAAATACTCTAGCCTTTTCAATCGTCTATAATGCACGCATATCAATATCAATAGTTGATTGATTAATATATAATATGTATGTGGTCAACACTCGCCGCTGGATCCGATCCAAATTTTCAATGTCGCTAATAACATTTTGGAAGCGTACGGGAACGATCTACCCCAAATGTGGGCAGTAGATGAATGGGCTGTAGCTTACCAGCGTTTCTATCTTTGTGGACAGTTTCACGCCGCGGCAGACTAATGGTCTATATAGCCTTAGAATCTGCTTTCTCTAGGGCAGGAATACAATACTTTGAAATTTTGAGCTGGACTTAAGTCAAAAGATCGCGCTATCAGTCTTTAGATTTTCTTTGGTTTCTCTGGAGATAATGTAAAGTCGTTACTGATAACTACGTCAAAAATGTTAACACTTCTTTTACAAATAGTACGCAGTTTGTCTATTTATGTGCATGATTTAACACAAACTTAGGTTAGAGGTCATTAGCAAATTTTCAGACCATTACTTTAGTTTGTCTTAATTTTCTTGAATAAGGAATTGATTCGAGTGATCGTTTTTTATTCCTTACGGCTAAGTGAAATAAACTATTATGGATAGAACAGATTTCAGTCTATGGCATACGTTATTGACAAGTAATCTGAACAGCATTGGCCATAGGACGGATCCCTGAGGAACTTCGCTCGTAACATTTTCCCAGCTAGACGTGTCACCACTCGGAACAACTTCTTATTCACGATTGTTAAATCAGTTTCTAATTCAGCTTATCAGGTTACCACTCGTTTCGCGCAAACCGAATTTAGTTAGTCTCGCGAGCGGGAGAGTGTTAAAAAGCTTTTCGAAATATTTATACGAGTATACACAAGGTGTGTATTATATGAAGAGGCAGAATGTAATAATTACAGTAGAGCTTATACACACAAACCGAGTTGAGGGATTAATCTCTCGTGTGGGATAGTGTCAAAAAGGTTTTCGAAGTCTATATACACAGCAAAATGTGTTTTATACGTAGATTTAGAACGTAATAGGTACAGGAAATCTTATGTAAGAAGACCAATACAAGTAACTCGAGACTACACACATAATGAATAGGATCGTATATCCAGGAAGAGGCCACAGGATTGAAGTGAACAAATGGATTGAGCCTTTAGGAACTGGTCCGATACTTGAAAAGATGCAGGACGTCTTCGCGTACAGTATTCTAGACTTCACTAAGGACAATTCAACAGTGTCTAATATTCGTATAGATTTAACTTCTTAGTTTGTCATTCAGTTTCTCAACATATGACGCAAATATTAGGAGATTCGGAAAATAAAAAATTGTAAATGAAGTCGTTTCTACTTAAACGAATTCACTTGAGTCGTGTATGTGGGACCGAGGCTTTAGACTCTGGAAAGGGTCGACTATAGGTTGCACGTTTAGAAAAGCTACACTTGGTCTCGATAATGATGTTATGTTCATTATTGTTACTGTTGTTATCATCATCGTCGTCGTCGTCGTCATCATCATCATCATCATCATCATCATCATCATCATCATCATCATCATCATCATCATCATCATCATCATCATCATCATCATCATCATCATCATCATCATCATCATCATCATCATCATCATCATCATCATCGTCGTCATCGTCGTCGTCGTCGTCGTCGTCATCATCATCATCATCATCATCATCATCATCATCATCATCATCATCATCATCATCATCATCATCATCATCATCATCATCATCATCATCATCATCATCATTATCATCATCATTTTAATCATCATCTCAATCATCATC
>NC_134809.1:47889180-47906680 GCF_046742065.1 Oratosquilla oratoria | reverse complement strand
TAGCCTTATAGTTGGTGGGTTCTTCTTTGTTTCCTCCTTTGTGTATTGGTACAATGTTAGCGTTTTTCCAGTCCTCGGGTATCTTTCCTTCTTTGAGTGAGCTGTTTATCAAGATGTGTATTTTGTCTGTTAGTTCTTTGCACTCCTTTAGAATCCAATTTGCAATACCATCCGGGCCATGTGATTTTCTGACATCCAGCCTTGATAGATGTTCTGATATTTCCTTTAGTGATGCTGTAAACTCATTCATGAGGGGAGATTTCTTGTTTTTATCTATGTCACAATTTGGTATTTTCTCTCTGGTGAAAACAGATTTAAAGTGATTGTTCATGACTTCGGCCATCTCTAAATCTTCTGTGTATTCTATGTTTCCTTGGCATAGTTTCACCATTTCCTGTTTGTTTTTAAGTTTACCATTCACATACCGATAGAATAGTTTGGGTTGCTCTTTGCATTTGTCTATAATATCCTTCTCATGGTTCCTTTTTTCCTCTCTTCTCACATTGACATACTCATTTCTATAGTTAACATAAATTTGCCATTTGCTTTGTTTTTTGTCTTTTCTCCACTTTTTCCAAGCTTTGTCCCTTCTGTCTTTTGCCTCACTGCATCTTTTGTTGAACCAACATTTAATGTACTCTCTCTCTCGCTTTTGTCTTGGTACATGCCTGTTTACACCTTCATTGTAGTTTTCCATCAATATATTCCATTTTTCCTTCCACTGTTGTTTCTTCCCTGTAAAATATTTCTCAGTTTGCATTCCGGAAGAATGTCTTTAGTTTTGTAAAGTCTGTTTTGTTGTACATCAGTCTTCCTTTCCTATGCTTTTCGTTCGTGTGTGTGTGTGTGTGTGTGTGTGTGTGTGTGTGTGTGTGTGTGTGTGTGTGTGTGTGTGTGTGTGTGTGTGTGTGTGTGTGTGTGTGTGTGTGTGTGTGTGTGTGTGTGTGTGTGTGTGTGTGTGTGTGTGTGTGAAGGTGGTACCCCTCAATGGAAAATCACCACAAAACACACACACCAACAAACGTACATTCAGACACGTGATCAATGCATGTAATCAGTCGGAGCCTAGAACAACATTATTCCAGCACACACGTTATACTCCGTATTTAAATCAATATGGATACTGATTAAATCAAAAGACACTACTACACAACTTTATAATAATGTATAATACCATTTATGACTGGTTGACCTCCATTTTGTTGAATACTCGTACAATAAAAACTATTGTAAGACTGACAACCCCGTAAGAAATGCAACATCAACATTACTACTCCAAGCAGAGATGCAGGCCAAGGGCCGGCAGTCAGTAGGTGAGCTACGTTGTGTAGTTTGTGTGGCAATATACGTTAGAAAAGCCAAAGGAGTGTTTAAATAGAAAACTACATCACCTACTGGAACATTCCTGGTGGCAGCGATTACGCTATCCACCATCTTCGAAGAGACATAATTAGTGTTTTCCTGTGTACGGTGAGACTGAACTGCAAGTGCTTACAAGTGCTTCGGTAGATAATCGTCTCACCCATAAAAAAGAAATAATCCTAGTGGACACCAGACCAAAATCACTTACTGAAAAAAAAAATAGTTCACATCTGACATAGTGCAACTAAATTAAAAAAATTCGTTCACATCTGACTCACGAACAACAGCCCGAGCAACCAGCCTCACCAGCAAAAACTCACCAGAACTGTCAAATACAATCCCATTAGTACGAACATTTCGATCTATGGGCGTGTGAAACTACCGGTAAGTGAGTCTATTACCCCTCGTAGTGTGTAGTGAGTGCATGACGCTGAGGTATTTTTTAGCCAGCGACACTCAATGTCTAGTGGAAATTAGCACGAACACGAGTCTTTCCGTTCAACGAACAACCACACCCGCCGTTGGCCCACCCACCCCCTCCTCCCAGAGAAGGCTACCCCTACCAACGGTTTCATCATCTAAGAGAATGGAAAACAGTGGACTCACGCTGAGTGGAGAACTCGATCCGCCACCTGTGCTCAATCCTCCACCGCACTTCGGCCACCCTTCCCGGCCGGTGTTGAAACCTGAGTCAGTGAAACCGCAAGCAGATTCTGCTGGGAGAGACACCAGTGGATGTGCGTCGGTTCGCGATCGCTGCCTGGAAGCCACCACATCTCAACGCTCACCCCCACTCTCAGTGTTAGCATTCGAAATAGCACTGGTATCGGACTCTACTAGATCTTTGCTGCCCAACGAAAACTGAGTCCAGGCGATTCACGCCAGCTAGAGTGACCTGGAATCATCCCTACCCTTCACGACGCCCTCGTTCTACGAGTACTGCGACCAGCGGACCCACTCGGTGCTTACACCAAAGCACCAAGACACCTCTTACACTCCTCCTTCACCCTGCAGCAGCAGCCAAGTCCCCGATACAAACCCAGGACAGACCTCTGCCCACAGTTTTTATTCTGTTTTACACAACTTCCGGTACTTGCTTTATTCTGCCTACACTCCTTGCTTGAGATAAATGTATTTATTCTTTCATCAAAAAAATTCCCTTCACCTAGAAATTATTTATTTACAAAACAAATCATAACATATTTCAACCACTCTTCCCTAGACAATATCGCTCGTATCTTGACAAATATTGGTTATTTACTCCTGTGAACGCTTTAATCATATTTACAAACATTTTAAGAATAATTTACGAGGGGAAACTACGAATTACCCGTCAGCTTTGAAGCTGTCGGATAATTCGTAGTTACCCTTCTTTGTCACCAAACCTTGCGAAGTCAACGATCTGACGACCCCTTGTCATTTCCATTCCAAACACGAACACATTGATCACGATGTCTTTAAAGTAAATATGAAAATAAATAGATAAATTCATATGTATATATTATATATATATATATATATATATATATATATATATATATATATATAATTATGTATTATAAATATAAATCTTATTTTATCTAAATGTCATACATACTGATACAAATTCTTTGAAATAGCATGCATATTTTTAAGTTAATTTATAATATGTGCATGTATTAGTACATTTTTTGCAAGTTGTTATACAACAATTATTTCTCACTATGTCTCACAACACTCGGTCTCAGTCAGCCATAAGAAACCTGGCTGCGTCCATTGACCAGTCCTTTATGAATCCTAACAACACAAACGGTCCTGAGGACGACACAACTCAGAACCCCACCAATAACCATGGTTTGAATAAACCCCAACACTCCTCCCACCACCAGTACTACCCAAGCTTCTAATCAAACTCAAACTAACATAAAATAGCTCAAACTACTATCCGGATCAGTGCTTCTCAGACTACAACAAACATTCAATCTGCAAGACCCAGCTTACCACCTCCGAGTCCTCCCACTCAAATTCATAACCATTATACTCTATCATCTGTTAAACACAGCATTCCAGCATTCTCGAAGGCCAGTGGTATATCCATCTCTGACTATATCGTGGCGTGCGATGTCAATATTTCTAACAATAACATAACCCAGGACAAAGACAATATCACAGTTTTTAATCAACATTTTGACCCTCACGACGAGTATCGTCAACTTGCTCATCCCTTGGAATCCAAATTGGAATCCAGTCTCTCATACTAGGAATATTGCTCAGGGCTCAGGATTATTCAGCGACAAATCAACCAACAACATCCATTTCCTATTCAAGTTTCTCCTCATTTCACTACATTGTGGCACAGATCGCGGAAGTGTCTAAAACAATCCGATTTTCCCTTACCAGCCCCTCCCCATGGGTCACAACGTACACCCTTGGTGTAAACTGTGTTAAAAGTGAAGCCGTGGCAAATTTCCTTGAGTTTGCCATGTTTTTCATGGCCTTGCCCATAAGGTGTGAGAGAGAGGCCAAGTGAGTTGACATTGACATAAATGACACCTCTCCCTCTAAATATATCCTTGACATAAATAAATTCAGTAAAGCCCAATCATACAATCCCGTCCATCAACAAAACTCTAACTCACCCACCCACCCCATAACACACCGTCACCCTTCTACAACCCTCCTGGCGCAACATGGTGTGATTATCACCAGTCAGATTCCCACAACACTCTGGACTGCAGGCAACGTCCAAGACAAAATACAACGTGTCCCATCCACAATACAGCCTCACACTCCGATGCTGAGTGTAGAGCTCAACAATCAGGCACGACCCCCCACATACGACCTACAATACAACCAACAACTTTAACCACTCAGCTAACGTAGGTGTCAACCAGACAAGACCCCAAAGGTCATTAGGCAACCCAGGACAAACCTACTATTCCTTCCATAATTCCTATAACCATTCAGATAGAGACTGCAACCAACAAAAATATCAAACCACTCCCAGACCCAACCTCCAATTTAGACCATGCTCAATTCATAATACCTTTACTCATTCTGATGGTGGCTATGCTCAAAACCCCCGCCCGCTGGCATCCACGCTGAGTTCAGGGCCCATGACTCAGCATCAGAGAACACAATCACCACCACCCACACCACGACCACAGCCCTTCACTCAACAGCAGAGACGCCCTTCAACTCATAATAGGAGCCCACAACAAAATAATATCCCTCCCACACGCAATTCCCACACACAAAACAGACAGTCGGGGGAATGCAAAACAGCCTACCGCACCAGGATCCCATAATGTTACCCATAGGTGAACCTGAGGCCCTATGCTCTAAAGGCACAGTAGGGGACACTGAATGCACATTCCTAATAGACACAGGCACAAAGATAAACATATTATCATACTCCATGTGTGCACAGAGATGGCAGAGATATCACACTTAGACTTCACCTCAACAATAAAAATACCAATGTGTATTGAAAAGCATTCCTTCCCACCCACTACATTTTATGTAGTCAAAGAGTGGACCCTCGAATAAGATGATATACTAGGACTAGAGTTTCTAGTCAATTATAACATATTGATAGATACCAACTCTGCTAAGCTCAGGTTAGGTAACACTGAGATTCTTTCTTCCCCTAACCCGGTGCTTTTAGGCGGTCTGGTAGGCACACTCTGTATTCACCCTTACGCCTTGCATCACCCCACCCGGGTTTCACAACATCCTGCTTGCGATCAGTTTTGTCTGCCTCAGCATCTCCTGACATCACCTTACAGGATGATGTCGCAAATCCCTGGGCTAGCATCACTCGATGCTGTTTTTCTTGTGATACCCCTTTCCACCTCCACCGGGAAACCCAGTCAGACAACCCTGCGCCACCCCTTGCCCGCCTTTCTCACCACACGGATTTTCACCAACACCAAAGTCGCGATCTTATCTGGCGAGAGCAGGGTCATCACCACAATCATACCTGGTGCACTTCCAGACCAAGGCATAATAGTTCCCCAGACACATGTAAGAGAAAGAATCTCCATATGCCTGTTGTTTGGGACAGGGTTAAGGAAGGTAAACTAGCGCTAATTTTGGTAGAGAACATCTCACATACCCCCAGTTGAATTGAGGAAACATACACAGATAGGTATGGCTCAGCTATACATAAACCCCAGTGAGGAAGTAATCCTCACACCTACCAACGCTATCACTACTACGGCAACACCCCCCGCCCCCCCCCCCCGATTCCTATTGAGGATATCCCGGTTGTAGACTTCCTCGAAGCCAAAACGAGGCTCAAGAACCTTCTCCAATCCCATCAAACGCCAATCGCCTTAGATGGCGAACCATTGGTGCAGCACCACCTCAATACCCCTCCCAACACGAGCCCCGTTTACACGCCAGCATACAGGATCCCTCAGAGCAGGAGGAAAATAGTTTCAGGTCAAATTGAGGAAATTTTAGAACAAGGGGTTATAAGCCACTCACAATCCCCGTGGAACTCCCCTCTGTTCCTGGTCCCAAAAAAGGGCGGATTTTACAGATCAGTTATAGACTTTCATAACGTGAACAGAGACACGATAAAAGACTTAGTACCAATGTCAATTATGGCGACAAATTACAGTCCTTAGGTAAAGGAAACACAGTCTTTTTAACACTTGGTCTAAAATCGGCTTCCTGGCAAATAGAACTTCACCCACCCTCAAAACCTCTCACAGCATTTAGCACTGACAAGGGCCATTTCGAATGTAATCGAATGCTATTTTGTTTTAAAAATGCCCCTAATACAAATTAGGCAAATTAGGCAAATCCTTTTTCGTCTACCTAGACGACCTAATAATATTTTCCCCTACAGTGGAAGACCACCTTGACACCCTTCGGTACGTCTTTCATACTATCAGCACTGCTGGCCTCAAGATTCAATTGGCGAAGTGCAAATTCTTTAAAAGGAAAATTACATTCCTTGGCCGTACTGTGGACAAGGAAGGAATCCACACAAACTCAGATAAGATCAGAGCCATTGCTGATTTCCCCACCCCAAAGAACGCAGGCCAACTCCGTTCTTTTGTTGGCACGGATGCATA
This sequence comes from Oratosquilla oratoria, assembly GCF_046742065.1. Lineage (NCBI taxonomy): Eukaryota > Metazoa > Arthropoda > Malacostraca > Stomatopoda > Squillidae > Oratosquilla > Oratosquilla oratoria. The sequence goes on along the minus strand of NC_134809.1, from coordinate 47,900,252 downwards.
TTACAGACACTTCGTGAAAGGCTTTGCTAAAATGACTGCCCCACTTACCAAACCCACACGTAAGAACGTACCTTTCAAATGAGACTCTGAGGAAGAAGAATGCTTCCAGAAAGAGAAACAGTCGTTATGCAGAGCACCTATCCTGGCATTCCCTGATTTCACACAGGAATTCTTTTTGTTCACGGGCGCATCCTCTCATGGATTGGGAGCTGTTCTACAACAATTAGATTTAAAAGGGAAACATAGAGCTATTGCTTACGCAAGCCACGAGTTGAACCCTGCAGAGCGAAACTACTCCAATACCCACTTGGAAGCCCTAGCAGTCGTTTGGGCCCTGAAACATTTCCGAGAACTCCTCCTAGGACATAAGATGATGGTCATGACAGACCATCAACCACTGACAGATTTTTTCAAAGGAAAACCTTGCAAGGTAAGGTTATTAGATGACACACAACCATTTTGGAGTTCAACCCAGAGATTGGCTACATAGAAGGCAAAGCCGATGTTGTGCCAGACGCACTTAGCAGAAACCCTCTGATTGCAACAGTACTAACCACCTACTGTATTTCCCCCCAGGAACAGAGAAGTGACCCCATTTGGTTATAGGTAATGCTCCACCTAGAAACGGAAGTCACACTTGAAAGAAAGCCTCCTATCCCCCTTCATGAATTGCATGTGAAAGACGGGGTTCTTAGGAGACCCATTACAGAAAATAACACCCAAGCTGTGATCCCAAACTCTCTGATTCCTAGAGTGCTTTTTATGGTCAACGATAGCCCCATCGCTGGACACCTTGGGAGAGACAAAGTGGGTATTGATATGTTGAAGTTACCTTCAAGCCGTCAAGGTTCCCATTATGTCTTGGCCGCGGTAGACTACTTCTCCAAATACATGATCTTAGTATCCCTGCCAGATAAATCGGCAGAGACGGTGGCCCAAGCCTTAGTGGACAACATTTTTTGCAAATACAACATACCTCGTCAGATACTCTCAGACAGTAGCACAGAATTTCGAAACGCGGTTCTCCAAAACATAGCTAATATCACATAAACAGGATATAGTCTACAACATATCATCTCCAAGGTAACGGACGTGTACAGAGGACGAACAGAAAGATCCTCAAAGTCATCTGTCCTCTCCAAGAGTGTCTTTGCGACACATGGGAGGACTGACTTCCACAAGTACAAGCCAGCATTAATGGCCCCATCAACTCGGCAACCAAGAAAACACCACATTCTATTGTATTTGGCCTTATGACATACTGGAGAAACCTCCTCCCACACTATACACTATAGAAGACTACGCAAAGCGCGTAGAACTTGCTATCCACCTAATCCTCGAGGAAGTCAGAAAAATCAAACAAGAAAAACAGCAGACGTGGATGAGAGAGCATAGACGCTCTCGATCCCTGACGCTCACTCCAGGTGACGTTGTCATGCTTAAAGACCACAACAGACTTAACAAACTCACACAAAAATTCTTTGGCCCCTTGTGATAGCAGAAACTCTAGGTAACAACAAGTACCACTTGATAGACCCCTCCGACGACACCCTAGTCACAGCACATGGGAAGAAACTAAAACCAATAAAATCATCACTTGACACCAGCACTATCCCACACACGTCTCCTTCCAGACCTTCCTTCACCTACCACCTAACATCACTCACCCACAAAAAAAAGAAAGAAAAAAAAAATCAACCCCCTACCTTTTACATGTCACTACGCTCCAGACAGCAACTACCTCTAATAAGCTCAAATTCTTCCTTAGGTTGCAGGGCGTCATGCATACCTGAGTGGAAGTGATTACGATCTCTTTTCACCAAAACTCATTCCCGCTGTAATTCCTTCTCTGCTTCGGATCATGTTCACTATGGCAGAAACATACACCCATACATCTTCTCAAATACTCACAACTCAAACAGTAAATTAATCAGAAGTACAATATCTAACCACATTCTTATACTTTCAGGACACCCCTACTTCTCCTCATTTGTTTCATGGCGGCCTACTCCGGTGGCATCCCATCGAGAATGGTTCCAGGTACGATCGTCAACCCGATAGATTCATTCCTCATAACAGAAGGCACAATCACTGTAAAAATGCACAATGACATTACACAAACTCACGCAGACCTAGTTTCAGTCCGTAAATATACAGACAAAATAACAAAACATTTTAAGACCAACTTCAAACGCCATAATCCTACAAACTCTTTAGATCTAGAGATCGCATGTTCTCTTCAGTTGCCCGGAAATTAGACACAATACTACACAAACTCTCGGCAATCGAACAGGAAAACATGATAACAATCCACAACACAGAACGCTCCTACACCTCCTTTAGACAAAAGAGCGGACTCTTGAATTTCATGGGGTCCATTTCAAAGACTGTTCGGCACTGCCATAGAAGAGGACGTGGAAAACGTACAAGAGTACATTGACACGACGGCTTCCCAACTTCAAAAGAAGGGAACATCTGTCCTACAAAACTCCCAAAACGCACAAAACTAAGCAAGCTAAGTTAACACTCGATTAGACCACTTCACACAACTTCACGAATTCTCTCACATACCTCCCGACTACATGACCTCGAAATGTTCACAATTTTCACTGACTCCCTCAATGAAGTGGGCGATCACATAAATTTAGTTAACCACAACTACCGTGTGTTTCTGCTCGACCTCATTGACGCAGCTAACAATAAAGCCACCCCAAACCTCCTCCCCTTAGGTAAACTGAGTGCTCCACTCTCTCTTGTGCGGAGAGACCTACACCTGAAAAGCATTCTCCCCACCGACAAATTACACCATTAATACCCCCTCATTGAAACAACATTAGTTACCGATGCAATCTATGCCCACATCCCCCTCGACTCCAAAAAGAGGTTTGTAGACTGGAACATAATCCCCTTCCCATACACCTACAAGAACTACAATCACATTCGACATTGAATCCACTACCACCATCAAATTTGAGGATGACCAAATGGTTCTCCTACATTCCCTCCTCTGATTTCCCTCTATGCAAATCTGCTGTTACAAATTTCTATGTTTGCCCCGCCTACCTTCTCCGTTTTCTTCAAATCACAAATCCTTCTTTCATGAACCAAATCACCACATCCGACAACAGCACCTTGGACACTTGCCTTTTCAAAAATGTCCACGCAGAGAAGATCCTACACACACATATTAATATGGATCATCTCTTATTTCTTCTACAAACCACCTTTGTTTCAGTCATCTGTAAAAACAATCCTTCCACATGGCAAAGGTCAGGCAAAGGAGCATTTTCGATCCTCGATTCATGCCAAATATAATTTGACGACACAAGCCTCCCTCCCAGCCACTACCATGGCATCCTTACATACAACACACACACACACACACACACACACACAAACACACATACACACACACATATATATATATATAAACATATATATATATATATATATACATATATATATATATATATACATATATATGATATATATACTGTATATATATATATATATATGTGTGTGTGTGTGTGTGTGTGTGTGTGTGTGTGTGTGTGTGTGTGTGTGTGTGTGTGTGTGTGTGTGTGTGTGTGTGTGTGTGTGTGTGTGTTTGTGTGTGTATACATATATATATATATATATATATATATATATATGTATATATATATATATGGGGGTGCGCGTGTGTGTGTGTGCGTGTGTATTATATATATATACATATATATATATATATATATATATATATATATATATATATATATATATTTCTTCTTCAGAGTTTCCAACTTCCTGAAGATATCCTTTATAGCAAGGGGTAAAGGAAAGAGTAGATTTCCTATTTCGGTCATTATTGACGTTTCGACTCTACCTGAGTCATTATCAAAATACAAAGATGGAACAAATGCATGGGTTTATATATTACAAAGATACAGAAATACAGCGTGTGATTGGCTGGAAGGATGACCTTTTATGGTCCCCTCATGGTTGAGAGGGCGGGACAGTTTCCCACGTACGCTCATTGGCTGGCTTGTCCATTCTCTCGAGCCTCGCTACCCCGGGGTTGTAGTGTGATGTTTTCTGTCCTGCCTCCGGGGCTTGCTTCTCCTGAAACGCTTAATACTAGGCAGTATAGTAGGGGCGTCTTGGTGGGAATTCAGAGACGGCCTACTATCCGCAATATATAAAGCTTCAAGGTAGGCAAGGCGGTTCTTGTCGGACTCTCTCTGAATGACGACAGTGTTCTGCCGAAGGACATCACCTGTGAGATGCTGGCCATGTTTCTCCAGGAAGTGACGTTTGGGACCTCCTTGAGTCAGATGATAGCTCAGGCGCCTGGAGAGTCTAGTAGTAGTCAATCCTATGTAAGCATCGTTGGGCGTACAGTCCCTATTTGGGCATGAAAATTTGTACACAAGACAGGTACTTTCCATATCTCCAGGGTGTGGTGAACTATCGTTCTTCATGATGAGGTCCTTTGTGCGGCTGTTCCTGTAGTACACTACCAGCTTTACATGGTCCACAGGTTTAGTAACTTGAACATTCCTATCAATTATATTTCTCACACTCTTCTCTTCTTCGCGGTAAGCGGAAGACATGAAAGCTCTATAGAAGAGACTGTGAGTGGTTCCTTCTTCAACCACGGCTTGTTGTCCACGGCTTGTTGTCCCTGAGCTATCATCTGACTCAAGGAGGTCCCAAACGTCACTTCCTGGAGAAACATGGCCAGCATCTCACAGGTGATGTCCTTCGGCAGAACACTGTCATCATTCAGAGAGAGTCCGACAAGAACCGCCTTGCCTACCTTGAAGCTTTATATATTGCGGATAGTAGGCCGTCTCTGAATTCCCACCAAGACGCCCCTACTATACTGCCTAGTATTAAGCGTTTCAGGAGAAGCAAGCCCCGGAGGCAGGACAGAAAACATCACACTACAACCCCGGGGTAGCGAGGCTCGAGAGAATGGACAAGCCAGCCAATGAGCGTACGTGGGAAACTGTCCCGCCCTCTCAACCATGAGGGGACCATAAAAGGTCATCCTTCCAGCCAATCACACGCTGTATTTCTGTATCTTTGTAATATATAAACCCATGCATTTGTTCCATCTTTGTATTTTGATAATGACTCAGGTAGAGTCGAAACGTCAATAATGACCGGAATAGGAAATCTACTCTTTCCTTTACCCCTTGCTATAAAGGATACCTTCAGGAAGTTGGAAACTCTCAGGAAGAAATTGATCAGTGCTGAATTTGCAGTTGCTTTTAACCAAGCCTGCCTAAGAGAAAATTTACTCCCGTGGTATACAAACATATATATATATATATATATATATATATATATATATATATATATATATATATATATATATAATCATGTGTGTGTGTGTGTGTGTGTGTGTGTGTGTGTGTGTGTGTGTGTGTGTGTGTGTGTGTGTGTGTGTGTGTGTGTGTGTGTGTGTGTGTGTGTGTGTGTGTATGTGTGTGTGTGAACCCACCTTGGTCCTTTGGATCACGTGTTGGACTCGTGATCGACAGCGATTTCCCTCCCGGAAGAGAGTTCAGAGCTCGTATGACCGATCTATGGGTAATGCTATGACCTTACAAGCACACACACACCCAACTCCCCGCCCACGAGAGTTAGAGTAACGACTCGAAGCGCAGCGTTACTGAAATCATTTCAGCCTTGGGCAGGATTCGAACCCGGACCACCGTAGTGACAGTCGAGGACTCTACCAACCGCGCCACTGTGTGTGTGTGTGTGTGTGTGTGTGTGTGTGTGTGTGTGTGTGTGTGTGTGTGTGCCTGTAATTCATATATATATATATATATATATATATGTATATATATATATATATATATATATGTATGTATGTATATGTATACAAACAGGCAGACGAGGTTGAAGGATATTGAAGATTTATTTCTGATAAGTTTCTTCCTTATATTCTCTAGACATCGTACAGTTGACTTATCTTGTTCAGTAAATTTGTCTAGTAATTATGTAATTGTGGCCTGTAGCCCGGTAGAATATCTTGTAGGCAGACGAGGATGAAGGATATTGAAGATTCATTTTTGATAAGTTTCTTCCTTGTATTCTCTATACGACGTACAGTTGACTTATCTTGTAAAGTAAATTTGTCCAGTAATTCTCTAATTGTGGCCTGTAGCCAGGTGGAATATCTTCTTGTAGACAGACGAGGATGAAGGATATTAAAGATTCATTTTTTATAAGTTTCTTCTGTATATTCTCTATACGACGTACAGTTGACTTATCTTGTTCAGTAAGTTTGTCCAATAATTCTCTAATTGTGGCTACACCAATATAAGACAATATCAAAATGACCAAAGTATCTCAGGGCCTCTCCTCCTTTTCCCCCTACAGTGGGATGGTAGCCATCCCGAGGCTGACGACGAAGGGACGACCGCTGTGCGGCGACAGAAAAGCATAAGAAGGGCAGCACTGCTATCGATGAGCAGATAAGGGATCTACGCCTCAAGCTGTAATGAAAAAGATAAGAACACCGAGCAGATGACACCAGCTGGCGAGATCTTCCTCCAACCATCTGCCAGAAGGTCCGACCGGTAACTACGTTCTGGTCAAATTAACTTGATAATTGGTGAAAGGCTAGGAAAATGAGTTACAGGAAGGTAATGTTCTTGTTTAAATACGGGCATCTTTGGGTATATATCTTTTTTATCTCTTTATCTATTTATATATTTATTTACTTATTCATTTTATCTATTTGTTATTCCTTTACTTTATTTTTCTTTTACTTATCTATTAATTTTTTCTATCAATTTATTTCATTGATTTTATATTTTTGTTTTTTATTTATTTACTTTATTTATCTATGATTATTCATCGTGACAAATTTGAGGACAGAGAGGAAACGGAAACACGAGAAGAGCTTTAAGTTTTATTGCCGACGTTTCGACACTCTGGTAGTACCTTGAAAAAGACCATTGTCGAAACATCGGTAATAAAAGTCAAAGCTCTTCTCGTGTTTCCGTTTCCTCTCTGTCCTTTGTTTATTTTTTTCATTATTATTACTATTATTGCTTGAATTGTCCAATAGTATGACATAAGATGAATGAAAACCTCCAAAGCAGTCCAGATACATGATTGGAATGAAAAAATAGGAGAAAAGAGGCGGAGAATAATGATATATTAATAACATATAGAAATCATAGAGAAAGGCAGGAGAAGGTTTACGATAACCTCCCAGTAACAATGATACTATTCACGTAGAGGACATACACGGAGAGCTAATTTGTATCGGGGTGGCCAATGAAACAGTCAAATAATGCAACAATGAAAAAAATATTGTATTTGATACGAGCACTACAAAAACGAGCGTGCTGTCGCTTCGTATGCAGATATAACACTGACTCTAAGCGACGCGAACACGCCAGACTTGGCGGGAAAACATACACGCTCAAACTGAACACTTGGTTCTTTATTACATATTTACAATATACAATAATAAATATACAATGACAATAACAAAACCAATATACAATAACTTCTATGACAATTATGCAATGGAAAAATACAACCACAATTGAACACCTCGCAAGTACAATATATAATACTTGTACAATATTGTACTTAATTATGATATGTATCATACCATTACAATGCTCGGCCACCACCACTTGGTGACCCCACCGAGCAAATGAGAAGAAAAAGTAATGACCAAGACAATACGGAATTCATAATATATACAACAGACTCCACACACACTAGTGTAATGACAAAAGTGGGGAAAGAAATTTGTACATCAGCACACCCTAATACATAAACAAGAATATAAGAAGATATACATAAGAATCACATACAACATAATGAAGGTACATAAGAAACACATACAACAAAATGAAATAAGAACTGGCGTCAGTTAACCAAAATACAAAAGACAGCAATTGCCGGACGTCCGGAGCATGACACTTAATAGCTAAATAAGAGGTACCCACACACAAATCAATACACTTAACAGCGAGAGAGAGAAAAAAACACAAAGTACAGGGCAAGACAAACAGAAATAACAACATAAACACTGTACATATTCAGTTATGAAGACACAGGACCCCTTGAACGGAGATTATAATTATGAGGGGTTGATACAGGAATAGTTTGTACAGTGGGCCTTGGAGGAGGCCGGGTAAACGCCGGTATGGGCACCTGAGTGACCTTAAGTCTGTCCACATGCACCATTTCGCTCAGTCCCTGTGAGGGATCAAAGACCCTGAATTTGTTGGGATGCAAATTCTCAGTAACCAAAAAGGGGCCAGTAAATTTACAGTTTAACTTATATTGGCGGTCAGGCATGCTCTTATAAACATGATCACCAACAACGATGATAACAGGCTTTGCACGAATATGTTGGTGTTTCAACATTTCAGCCTTGGAAACTGCAAGTTTTTCTTTCACAGAGTCATAAATGGCATGCAACGTGTGACTCTGGAGTTGACTATAGTCATCAAAATTGTAGAGGGGACGAGCAGGGCTATCAATCACATCATAAGGGAGCCGTTTTTCAACTCCATAGATAACATAATGAGGCGTTTTGTCCGTAGAAATATTAATGGTGCTATTAATACAAGCACTGACATGGGGGAGCCAATCTTCCCAAGATTCATGAAAGCCACTAGCAACGTGTCTGAGTATATCTAGAATCTTCCTATACGTCCTCTCTACAAGACCATTGGACGCCGGATGGTAAGCAGTCACGAATGTTTGTGTGATGCCGTAACGTTCACAAATACTTGCCAAAACCTCGTTCCTAAAATCAGTACCATTGTCACTTAGGAGCACCGAAGGAGTAGTGTATGGACACAAAACATGTCCTGCTCCGTGAGATCCAGAGTGACCGGCTTGAGGGTGAGTTCTCAGTCTACCGTCAATCAACTGGTGCAAACTCTTTCATGACCACTGGGGATGTGTTCTCCGCATGCAAGCAGCGGCTCACGAGATATGCTGCCGTAAACCTCCAGTCCATTGATGTCCACCCTGTGTCGAAGGAACATACCTGCTTGGGGACTGCAATTGACCTAGAGGATGCAGCCTCTATTGAGAGGTGCACCACAGATGTGACACTGACTGTGAATGAAGAGTGCAGTGCGGTATATGTGGCGGGGTGGCTTGAGACGAAGTGCGCGGACGATGTGGTCTTCAGAGCCGAGGAACCTCTTGTGACCAGTGACGTTAAGGACTTTATTGAGATAGGGTCCAGAGGTTCCCTGACAACTCCAGGTGTGAGCACTTTTGATTTTGTCAGTGGTGGACTGTGTTTCATCAAGGAAGCCCTTCACCGTTCCTGTTGCCAGAAAAGACTGATGGAGATCCTGTCGACACTGGCCAGCTTCAGTGGGATTGACATTGACTGTCCCAAGATGTTCCGTCGTCTGGCAAATGTTCTTCTGAATGGACTCCACAACCTAGAGAAAGACCCGCAGAAGAATGCAGTCCTTATCCAGACCTCTGTAAATAAGGCCCGGCTCGCTGACTAATCGCTGCAGTCTGGTAAGCTTTTGCTTCTATGTCTGTTTATTTGTGTGAATGTTTGTTTGTTTGCAATCACAAAGGTTTAACTATAATCCATTTTGTAAAATGTAAAACAAAGTGTCCACTAACATCATACAATAATACATGTTAAGTTCGCCTAAAATTGGTATTTCAAAGCATAACAGTACCTTAAAAATAATTTCTTATTTCACTATAAAAGTTTATATCAACTTATACTGCATTGAATAAGTCAATAGTTGATATATTTGTCCTATATACAATGTTAGGTTTCTAGTTTTGATATATTTGTCCAATATAAAATGTTAGGTTACAAAGAAAGTAATGGCCTCCGCTAGCGGAGCCAGGAATCTGGGTGTGCACGTCCTGTATAATAGTAGTCCTTGACATATATATATAAATATATATATATATATATATATATATATGTATGTGTGTATATATATATATATGTATGTATGTATGTATGTATATATATATACACATATATATATGTATACATATATATATACACATATATATACATATATATATACATACATATATATATATACATACATATATACTTATATATATATATTTATATACATATATATATATATATATATATATATATATATATATATACAGCAGCGAAGAGGAACTACAAGAGATGACAGGAAGATGGAATAAAGTTATGATAATGGTATGAAAATTAACATTAATAAAACGGAAGTCATGAGTATCACGAGGAATGAGAGGAACATAGAAATAAGAATAGGAGACGCCCAGTTGAAACAAGTAAGCGAATTTGAATATCTTGGAGTGAAAGTTAATGAACAGAATAATAAGGTAATCGAAATAAATAACAGAATTAATCAATTTAATAAGAACTTTGGTATGCTTTCGGTGTTGTTCAGAGACCGCAATGTCCCTAGAAAATGTAAGGTGCTGATGTATACAACAGTACTAAGACCAATTTTGCTTTATGGATCAGAAACATGGACAATGACAAGCAAAACAAAGAGTAAAATCGTTGCTGCAGAAATGAAAGTTCTGAGGAAAATCAAAAGAGTGTCTAGACTGGACCGATTGAGAAACATGGACATAAGAGCAGAATTGAATGTAAAGAATATACTAGAACATATAGAAGAAAATCGCCTGAGATGGTATGGACATGTGCAGAGGATGGAGGATGGGAGACTGCCCAGGGCTGAACTTCATATGCGGCCGGAAGGTAGAAGACCGGTGGGCAGGCCTAGAAAAAGATGGATGGAAGGAGTTAAGGAAGCTTTGGCGATTCGAGGAGAAGACCTTACAGAGATACTGCAAAATGAAGTCTACAGAGATAGAGAAAGATGGAGAGAAATTAGGAAACGAGGACCACTGGCTGACAGGAGATAATCCTACCAGGCGGATGGTAAGAGTAAGAGAGATATATATATACATATATATACATATATATACATACACACATATATATACATTTTTGCAGAAACCACCGGGAAATTGAAAAAACAGATACCGAACGTTTTCGTCTATTTAGACATTTTCAAAGGTACAAAAAAGCAATACAG
>NC_134809.1:47874180-47879180 GCF_046742065.1 Oratosquilla oratoria | reverse complement strand
ACCTTTGATGGACATTTACCACCTTTTTATTAATGGTGTTAGGGTAATAATTAATCAAATTTAATTTGTCTTTGGGAAGAAACTTGGTCGAGGGAATGAATGATTCAGAAAAGGGAACGATTAAAGAGCTCTTACCCAATGAAAAATTAGAGGAAGTGGGGGTGGTGTTGAAAAAATTGGATCTCGCTCGGCTGAGGGCTTTGACCAAGAACCAATCCGGGTAAGCTAAATTACTAAGTTGAGATTTTATAATGTTAAATTCTCCTTCAAGAAACTGGGGGCTGCAAATTCTAAGGGCTCGAAGGAATAAACCTGAAGCGACGCTACTTTTTACTTTGTCTGGGTGACTGCTGAAAAAATGAAGATAACTACCAGAATGGGTTTCTTTTCTATAGACGGTAAAAGCAAGCTTGTCTCCGTCACGAACAATAAGAACATCTAAAAAGGGTAGCTTACCTTGTTCTTCCCATTCAACTTTAAACTTAATGTTCGAGGCTAAGGAATTTAAATTAGCAAAGAAGTTATCGAATGAGCCCCAATTTTCATCCCAAAGAGTGAAAATGTCATCTACGTATCTAAACCAAACCATGTCTGCGGGTTTAATGGTGGGCAGAAGAACAGACTCAAAGTATTCCATGTACAGATTGGCCAATACAGGAGAGAGATTTGAACCCATGCTACAACCAAATTTTTGTCTGAAAAAAGAATTCTGGAAGGAAAAAACATTTGATGTGACACACAGGCGAATAAGCGCAATGATTTTTGAAACGGGAAGTGGGAATTTGTCCTGAAATGGTTGTAGCTTAGTTTCCAGGAAGGATAGAACGTCATCAATACAGACATGAGTGAAAAGAGAAATTACATCCAGGCTAAGCATTTTCCTATTAGAAAAATTCACTTTTTTTATTTTTGTGATGAAATCCTCTGAGTGTTTTAAATGAGAATCGGAGAAAGTACCAACAAACGGGGATAAAAGGTTTGCTAACCATTTAGACAGCTTGCTGGTACAAGATCCCCGGTTGGAGATGATAGGTCTAAGGGGAATATCAGATTTATGCAATTTTGGAAGGCCATAGAAATAAGGCAACTTAGGATTAATCACTTTGAGTTTCAATACCTCTTCGTCTTTAGTGATGTTACGAACTTCTTTGTTGAAAGTGGCAGACATGTTTTTAAGTGGATTTTTAATAAGTTGCTCATATGTATCCGTGTCATTTAGAAGGGCCATGGCTTTATCTACATAACTGTCATGGTCAAGAATAATGATTTTACTACCCTTGTCTGCCTTTGTAATAATAATGTTATCCATGCTCCTAATTGCCTCCAAACTATTTTGATACCTAATGGGAAGTCCATTTCTTTTATCAAAACAATCTGCAATGCCTTGCAAAAGAGCCCCTTTTAAACATAATAAATTTTTGTCATAGTTGTTATTAGCTAGGAATTTATCAAAACCTACGAGAAAGTCCATAGCATGATGCTTCTCTGGTTTGAGGGCAAAATTCAAACCAAGGCCTAAGACTTCTAGTTGTGATTTTGTGAAAACAACACTAGAAAGATTAACAACATTGTCTAAAATGGCATACTTTGACCATACACTGTTATTACAAAGCCTAATAAGTTTTTTGTTCAAAATACCTTTATGATGTTCACTTATGTCATTGGCTTGTTGGTGGGCACATTTTTGAAGGAACCGGAATACTCCTTCATAAGTTCTATCCTTCCTGGAAACTAAGCTACAACCATTTCAGGACAAATTCCCACTTCCCGTTTCAAAAATCATTGCGCTTATTCGCCTGTGTGTCACATCAAATGTTTTTTCCTTCCAGAATTCTTTTTTCAGACAAAAATTTGGTTGTAGCATGGGTTCAAATCTCTCTCCTGTATTGGCCAATCTGTACATGGAATACTTTGAGTCTGTTCTTCTGCCCACCATTAAACCCGCAGACATGGTTTGGTTTAGATACGTAGATGACATTTTCACTCTTTGGGATGAAAATTGGGGCTCATTCGATAACTTCTTTGCTAATTTAAATTCCTTAGCCTCGAACATTAAGTTTAAAGTTGAATGGGAAGAACAAGGTAAGCTACCCTTTTTAGATGTTCTTATTGTTCGTGACGGAGACAAGCTTGCTTTTACCGTCTATAGAAAAGAAACCCATTCTGGTAGTTATCTTCATTTTTTCAGCAGTCACCCAGACAAAGTAAAAAGTAGCGTCGCTTCAGGTTTATTCCTTCGAGCCCTTAGAATTTGCAGCCCCCAGTTTCTTGAAGGAGAATTTAACATTATAAAATCTCAACTTAGTAATTTAGCTTACCCGGATTGGTTCTTGGTCAAAGCCCTCAGCCGAGCGAGATCCAATTTTTTCAACACCACCCCCACTTCCTCTAATTTTTCATTGGGTAAGAGCTCTTTAATCGTTCCCTTTTCTGAATCATTCATTCCCTCGACCAAGTTTCTTCCCAAAGACAAATTAAATTTGATTAATTATTACCCTAACACCATTAATAAAAAGGTGGTAAATGTCCATCAAAGGTTAAAAGAAGAACAGAGCCAAGGGGTTTATTCGATTCCGTGTAAAGGTTGTGACTTAGTTTACATCGGACAGACTGGAAGGGATTTGAACACCAGGATGATTGAACATAAACGTTCCATTAAATATGCACAAGACAGCTCAGCTGTGTTCCAACATGTTAAGCAATTTAAACATTGTTTAGATTGGGACAGAGCTGAGCTTATTTATAAATCCAGATGTGAGTTCAGGAGAAAAATGGTAGAATCTACGATCATTGAATTTCAGCCCAACATGAATATTTCAAAGGGCCAATGGTCCCCGGACATAATGTCCGGACTCTTCATCTCCAACCTAGTGAAAGCTCATTTGCCTCCTGACCTCACATACGGAGTGAGAATAGGGTAGAGATATCTTCCCATGTTCCCCTTTCTTTTGTTAAGGGTGCTACTTAAACAGTACGCCCTCTCTCTTATTTGTATCTACTGAAGAGGATTGCAGTTTGCAATCGAAATATATAGATTCCCCGTTTCCAGTCTTTTCTACTCCAACAGTGGTTTCTACGTTATTGACAAATGTGTGATTACATTTTTCACCTGTAATATATATATATATATATATATATATATATATATATATATATATATGAAATTCATTTAAGACAAATGAAAGAAAATTGGGTGGGGAAGGGCAAAGATGTGTTGGGAATAGAGTTTATTGCCCTAACGTTGCGACCAACTTGGTCTTCTTCAGAGGAAGACCAAGTTGGTCGCAATGTTAGGGCAATAAACTCTATTCCCCACACATCTTCGTTTGCCCTTCCCCACCCACATTCTCTCTCACATATATATATATATATATATATATATATATATATATATATATATATCTATATATATATATATATATATATATATATGTGTGTGTGTGTGTGTGTGTGTGTGTGTGTGTGTGTGTGTGTGTGTGTGTGTGTGTGTGTGTGTGTGTGTGTGTGTGTGTGTGTGTGTGTGTGTGTGTGTGTGTGTGTGTGTGTGTGTGTGTGTGTGTGTGTGTGTGTGTGTGCGCATTGGTAGATGTATAAGTATTCATGTTTATATGTTATATAAACAAGTTAATATGTGTTCATATATTAATCAACCCGTTGCCCCGGTTCCCTCTTGCAAAAGAACCGCGGCCTCAAGGGAAACCGCCAACGACCACCTGTTTGGCTCGAAAGGCACTCAGTAAAGATATTTTGTTACTGTCTGGAAAGGGTGAGTGTACGACACTGTAGAATGGGGTCCTCTGTGTTTCTATGTGGTTGTAGTTGTATCTGGTGCAGATGGAGTCTATGGCCAGGCCATTTCTGTGTTTGTACATTTCTAGTGCTGGGTGGGTGGTGACCTGAACATAGGCACGCCAGTGCAGTTCTTGCTTATCTTGGAAGGGATTTCTCTGTTGGATGGATATCTGGATAAGTTTAGTGAAATATATAACTTGGAGGTGAATTGCGGAGTACCTGCATGTGTTTTTGAGTGAATGTATTGAGGTATATTGGAGAACGTATGTACTCGTGAGTAGAAAACTGATGGGGTTGTAATGTGTTTTATTTAGTGGGTTGTATCTATGTAATGGGGTGGGGGAAATTCAGTGCTCTTGCGTAGAACTATTTTCCTATCAGTTTCATGGAGATTATTATTTTATTTTTTATTTATGTTTTTTTTAAGTATATGTTTTACTGGTGTTGTTGAAGTGTACTTGCGAAGACGCAGGGGGGACTAGAATAAGGTGAAAAGAATAATTTTTTCTTTAAAAAGGAACAGACGGTCAGATTTTTCCATAAACGGGGCTAGGAACATTTTATAATAATAACAGATAAAAAGATCCAATATATATTTTCTTTTCAACCCCGCACTTATTACACAATCCCACAATTAAAGTCAGCACCCCGTGGAACGCATTTCAAATTTCGCGCCAGGGACCTTCTACTACTCCATACCTGGTTGTAGAGGGGAGAACCGCTGGTTTCTCCCACTAAGAAACAACAAAGAGGTTCGATCAGACGAAGCCGCGACTCCCGTCCTGCGGTCGCGCCGACACCATCCCCAGCGCCGCCGGCAGGAAGCTCAACGGTTTGCGGCTGGTCGGGCGGGCGGGCGGGAAGGCCTACTCGCCTCCGCCTCCGACTCCGCCACCTCTGCCCCCTCTTCCTCCTGCCCTCCCGTCCATCCTCAGGAAATGGGCACGTGAGGGCGAGAGGCGTTATTGAGGCGGGTACGAAGAGTCCGAGGAGGGGAAGGAGGAAGATAATGAGGAGGAGGAGCAGAAAGATGAGGAGGAAAAAGAGAATTATGAAGAGGAGGAGGAGGAGGAAGAGGGAGGAAGAAGAGAAGGATGAGGAGGAGAAAGAGGAGGAGGAGAAAGATAATGAAGTGGAGAAGGAGGAAGATAATGAAGTGGAGGAGAAGATGGAAAGGAGGAAAATGAGAATGATGAAGAGGAGGAAGA
>NC_134809.1:47846680-47859180 GCF_046742065.1 Oratosquilla oratoria | reverse complement strand
TAGATCACGTGTTGGACTCGTGATCGACAACTATTTCCCTCCCGGAAGAGAGCTCAAAGCTTGTATGACCGATCTATGGGTAATGCTGTGACCTTACACGCTCACACACACCCAACTCCCCACCCACGAGAGTTGGAGTAACGACCCGAAGCGCAGCGGTACTGAAATTACTTCAGCCCTGGGCAGGATTCGAACCTGGACCGCCGCAGTGACAGTCGGAGACTCTACCAACCGCGCCACCGAGTGTTTGTGTGTGTGTGTGTGTGTGTGTGTGTGTGTGTGTGTGTGTGTGTGTGTGTGTGTGTGTGTGTGTGTGTGTGTGTGTGATTCACCATGGTCTTTAGATCACGTGTTGGACTCGTGATCGACAACTATTTCCCTCCCGGAAGAGAGCTCAAAGCTTGTATGACGCGCACACACCCCCAACTCCCTACCCACGAGAGTTGGAGTAATGACCCGAAGCGCAGCGGTACTGAAATTACTTCAGCCCTGGGCAGGATTCGAACCCAGACCGCCGCAGTGACAGTCGGAGACTCTACCAACCGTGCCACCGAGTGTTTGTGTGTTTGTGTGTGTGTGTTCACCTTGGTCTCTTTGGATCAAGTGTTGGACTCGTGATCGACAGCTATTTCCCCCCATCGGAAGAGAGTTCACAGTTCGTATGACCGATCTATGGGTAGCTATGACCTTACACACACACACACACCCAACTCCCCACCCACGAGTCAGAATAACGACCCGAAGCGCAGCGATATCGAAATAATTTCGGCCCTGGGCAGGATTCGAACCAGGTACTGCGGGCACTACCGTACTTGCAGTCCAGTACTCTATTAACCGCGCCACCGAGTCGTGTGTGTGTGTGTGTGTGTGTGTGTGTGTGTGTGTGTGTGTGTGTGTGTGTGTGTGTGTGTGTGTGTGTGCATGTGTATGATTCACCATGGTCTTGGATCGCGTGTTGGACTCGTGATCGACAGCTATTTTCCTCCCGGAAGAGAGCTCAGAGCTTATATATGACCGGTCTATGGTTAATGTTGTGACCTTACGGGCACACACATCCCCAACTCCCCGCCCACGAGAGTTGGAGTAACAAGTCGCAGCGTAGCGATACTGAAATTATTTCAGATCTAGACGGGATTTGAATCCAGACCGCTGTAGTGGCGTTGTGAACTCTAACCCCTGCGCCACAAGGTGTGTGTGTGTGTGTGTGTGTGTGTGTGTGTGTGCGTGTGTGTATTCACCTCGGATCTGCTGCAGTCTCTGTCGAGACAGCCAGACACCACCCTACGGCAGTGAGCTCAGAGCTCATTATTTGCCGATCTCTGGATAGGTCTGAGACCACTCACACACCACACACCGGGACAGCAAGGTCACAACTCCTTGACTAACGTCCCGTACCTACTATCTGCTAGGTGAACAGGGGCTACACGTGAAAGGAGACAAACCCAACTTATCTCCGCCCGGCCGGGGAATCGAACCCCGGTTCTCTGGCTTGTGAGGCCAGTGCTTTACCAATCCGCCACCGAGCCGTGGTAATACAACGCAGGTACGAGAGAGATCAATCTTCACTTGCATAGGCATACAAGTTCGTCTATCATCCTATATCTTTATTATTTTCATTATTTTTCTGACATATATTTCTCTTTTTCTCTGTCCCTTTCACCTCACCACCTCAACTTCTTTCCTTCCCTTTCAGAATTCCTGCCTCCCACCCCCCTCCATAGCTTTCTCCCTACCCCACCTCCCGAAAACCTCACCTTACACCCACCTCACCCTCCACCGAGACCGCACGGATCATCTTATCCTTCACAGGACGTCGCACTCAAAACAACCTCGAGTCCCAAATGTTCGAGTCGAACTTGGGACAAAGACACAGGATCTACGGTTGTTGAGAACACGGGGGGAAGGAGGAAGGGAGAAGGGGACAGCAGTCAAAGAAAGAAAAGAAAAGAAAAAAATACTCAGCCTTACCCTAACCTCACCCTTCAAACCCACCCCACCCTACCTTTCCTCACCTAAGGAGAGAGAGAGAGAGAGTGTGTGTGTGTGTGTGTGTGTGTGTGTGTGTGTGTGTGTGTGTGTGTGTGTGTGTGTGTGTGTGTGTGTGTGTGTGTGTGTGTGTGTGTGTGTGTGTGTGTGTGTGTGTGTGTGTGTGTGTGTGTGTGTGTGTATGTGTGTGTGTGTGTGTGTGTGTGTGTGTGTGATTCACCATGGTCTTGGATCATGTGTTGGACTCGTGATCGGCAGCTATTTCCCTCCCGGAAGAGAGCTCAGAGCTCATATATGACCGATCTATGGGTAATGCTGTGACCTTACACGCACACACACACACCCAACTCCCCTCCCACGAGAGTAGGAGTAACAACCCGCAGCGCAGCAATACTAAAATTAACTCAGCCCTGGGTGGGATTCGAACCCGGACCGCCGTAGTAGCAGCCAGGAACTCTACCAACTGCGCCATTAATCACCTCTTCCCAAGTGGTGTAGTGTGGTGTGTGTGTGTGTGTGTGTGTGTGTGTGTGTGTGTGTGTGTGTGTGTGTGTGTGTGTGTGTGTGTGTGTGTGTGTGTGTGTGTGTGTGTGTGTGTGTTTCACCATGGTCTTGGATCATGTGTTGGACTCGTGATCGGCAGCTATTTCCCTCCCTGAAGAGAGCTCAGACCTCATATATGACCGATCTATGGGTAATGCTATGACCTTACACGCACACACACACCCAACTCCCCTCCCACGAGAGTAGGAGTAACAACCAGCAGCGCAGCGATACTAAAATTATCTCAGCCCTGGGTGGGATTCGAACCCGGACCGCCGTAGTGGCGGCCAGGAACTCTACCAACTGCACCATTAATCACCTCTTCCCAAGTAGTGTGTGTGTGGGGGGGGGGGATTCACCATGGTCTTGGATCACGTGTTGGACTCGTGATCGGCAGCTATTTCCATCCCAGAAGAGAGCTCAGAGCTCATATATGACCGATCTATGGGTAATGCTATGACCTTACACGCACACACACACAACTCCCCTCCCAAGAAAGTTGGAGTAACAACCAGCAGCGCAGCGATACTGAAATTATCTCAGCCCTGGGTGGGTTTCGAACCCGGACCACCGTAGTAGCAGCCAGGAACTCTACCAACTGCGTCATTAATCACCTCTTCCCAAGTAGTGTGTGTGTGTGTGCGTGTGTGTGTGTGTGTGTGTGTGTGTGTGTGTGTGTGTGTGTGTGTGTGTGTGTGTGTGTGTGTGTGTGTGTGTGTGTGTGTGTGTGTGTGTGTGTGTGTGTGTGTGTGTGTGTGTGTGTGTGTGTGTGTGTGTGTGTGTGTGTGTGTGTGTGTGTGTGATTCACCATGGTCTTGGATCACGTGATGGACTCGTAATCGACAGTTATTTCTCTCCCAGAAGTGAACTCAGAGTTCGTATATGACCGATTTATGGGTAATGCACACACACACCCAACTCCCCGCCCACGAGAGTTGGAGTAACAGCGCAGCGATGCTAAAATTATCTCAGCCCTGGGCGGGATTCGAACCCGGACCGCCGTAGTGGCAGCCAGGAACTCTACCAACTGCGTCATTAATCACCTCTTCCCAAGTATTGTGTGTGTGTGTGTGTGTGTGTGTGTGTGTGTGTGTGTGTGTGTGTGTGTGTGTGTGTGTGTGTGTGTGTGTGTGTGTGTGTGTGTGTGTGTGTGTGTGTGTGTGTGTGTGTGTGTGATTCACCATGGTCTTGGATCACGTGTTGGACTCGTAATCGGCAGCTATTTCCCTCCCTGAAGAGAGCTCAGAGCTCATCTATGACCGATCTATGGGTAATGCACACACACCCAACTCCCCGCCCACGAGAGTTGGAGTAACAGCGCAGCGATACTAAAATTATCTCAGCCCTGGGCGGGATTCGAACCCGGACCGCCGTAGTGGCAGCCAGGAACTCTACCAACTGCGTCATTAATCACCTCTTCCCAAGTAGTGTGTGTGTGTGTGTGTGTGTGTGTGTGTGTGTGTGTGTGTGTGTGTGTGTGTGTGTGTGTGTGTGTGTGTGTGTGTGTGTGTGTGTGTGTGTTTGTGTGTATGTGTGTGTGCGTGTGTGTATTTACCTAGTTGTATTTTACGGGAAAGGGAGCTATGCTCGTAGTGACCCGTTTTTGTATCTCTCAAGATCAAGTTTGTTCTTAAATTATTTTATTGTGTTTGCACACTATTTTTTCGTCCAATTTGTTAAATATATCTATCACTCTGTGTGAGAAGCTGTTCTTTTTCAGGTCTCTTCTGTAGTTGTCCTTTTTTGAGTTTCATTGTATGTCCTCTTGTTTTTCCTCTGTCCCACTTTAATAAGTCCTCCCTATCAAGGCGTTCTTCCCCTTTCATAATTCTGTAAATGGTTAGTAGGTCCCCTTGTTCTCTTCTTTGTTCTAGGATCGGCAATTCCAGTTCGGCCTGTCTTTGTTTATATGTCAGGTTTGAAAGTATTGGGACCATCTCTGTCGTTGCTCTTTGTATTCTTTCTAATTTTCTTATATTCTTTTTTGTACTGGGTGACCATATCAGCGCTGCATATTACAGTTTGGCCTTATCAGTGTTTGTAATATTTTCTTAATCATTTCCTTATCCAGGTTTTTGAAGGCCACCTTTATTGATCTCAACAAATTGTATGTTTCTCCGACTATTTTATTCATATGTTTATCTGGCGACATGTCTTTAGTGATGATTACTCCTAGGTCCCTTTCAGAATTTACTTTCTTTACTTCTTTTCCGTCAATTTTATACTGTCCTGATATTCTGTTCTTGCTTTTCCCAAATTCGATTATACTGCATTTCTTGATGTTGAATTCTACTTCCCATCTCTTGCTCCACTCTGAGACTTTGTTCAGATTACTCTGTAATGAGTAAGAGTCTATTTTTGGTGTTTATTCTCTTTAATAAATTTGCGTCATCCGCAAAGAAGTTCATGTAATATACAATACTTTCGTCCATGTCATTTGCATATATAGCAAACATTATCGGAGCTAGTAGTGGCCCCCTGTGGGACGCCACTACTCATTTCTTCCCATTTTGAATATGTGTCTCTGCGCACTACTCTCATTTTTCTTCCATGTAGGAAGTCCTCCATCCAATTCAATAGTTTTCCATGTATGCCTCCTATTGCTTCCAGTTTATATAGCAATTTTCTGTAGGGTACCTTATCAAATGCTTTTTGTAAGTCTAGGAAGGCACAGTCTGCCCAGCCATCTCTTTCTTGCAATATATCTATCAATCTTGAATAGAAACAAATCATGATCTTCCCTGTCTGAATCCAAATAACCTCGGGTTCAATATATTGTTCTCCTTCAGATATTTTGTCCATCTGTCTTTCATGATTCTCACAAATTTTAACTATTGTACTCGTTAGGGACACCGGTCTATAATTTGTTGGGTCTTCCTAATTTCCCTTCTTATATATTGGCACTATATCGACATTTTCCAGTCTCCTGGTAATTTTCCTTCTTTGAGTGAGCATTCAACTATTTTGTATTTTTTTTCCTGTTAGTTCGTCTATACATTCCTTTAGTATCCAGTTCACAACTCCGTCCGCGCCATGTGCTTTGGTAAGGTCAAGCTTTAATAAGGATTACAAAGGCGGAGCATGCCGACAGGAGACCTTTTGATCCATATCTAGGTCGGATGCGAAAAAAAAAATCATATTAATTATAAAATAATAAATAAAAACTATAATAATGTAAATAACAAATAAAATACATAAATAAATGCATAGGTATAGTTAAATAATAAACAAACAGGTAAATAGTAAATAATAATAAATTGACATATAACTAATAATAAATAAAGATCAGACAGACAAATGATAACAAAACAAAAACAAATAATATAAGATAAATTATAATCATTACAGCATCTTACTTAGGTATTTAACTAAATGATTCTTAAAGCTTCGAACTGAACTACATTGCACTACCTGTGCAGGAAGTTTATTCCATTCATTAACTACACGGTTGGCAAAGTTGTTTCTACCTACTTCCAAATTTAATCTATTTCCGGACAGTTTAAGACCATTGTTTCTTGTCTGATTCTCATTCAATGTAAAAATTTGGTCACTTTTGATGTTGTCAATTCCCTTTAGAATTTTAAAGACCTGTATCAAGTCACCTCTGAGTCTACGCTTTTTTAGGGAAAACAGATTCATATGTTTTAGTCGATTTTCGTATGATTTATTTTTGATATTTGGAATCAGTTTTGTGGCTCGCCGTTGTACTCTTTCCAATCTGTCAATGTCTTTAATGAGATTCGGTGACCATACGGAAACAGCATATTCCAAATGTGGACGAACTAACGATTTATATAGCTTGTTAATGAGTGATGGACTTTTGAAATCAAAAGATCGCGCAATCATTCCTAGAATCTTATTTGCTTTCTCAGAGGCTGAAATATACTGCTTGGATGATTTGAGGTCGTTACTGATAATTACGCCGAGATCTTTTTCACTATCCACTTTTGTTAAGGAATTTCCAAATAACTTGTAATCGTACTTACTGTTATTTTTACCTATGTGCATTACCTTGCATTTACTTGTGTTAAATGTCATTAGCCACTTTTCAGACCATTGCTGTAATTTATCTAAATCTTCTTGAATATCTAATTGGTTTGAGTGATCATTTGCCACTCCGCACAGTTTTGTATCATCAGCAAATTTGGAAACACTAGATTTTAGTCCATGGTCTATATCATCTATATATACTATGAATAGAAGTGGCCCAAGAACGGAACCCTGAGGAACTCCACTTGCAACACTTTTCCATCCAGAAGTTTTTCCATTTAAAACACTCTGTTTTCGATCATTCAACCAATTACTAGTCCAACCTAATAGGCTACCACTTATTCCATGCAAAGCTAATTTAGTAAGTAGTCTTTCGTGTGGGACGGTATCAAAAGCTTTGATTCCTTATTTCAAAAATCTCCTTCCTTTCGTTCTCCGTTCTTTTCTCGTTCTTCTCCTTAGCTTCCTCTTATAGTGTTTTTCTTTCTCTTTTTCCTCATCACTCAGTTCCTTTTTTATCCATAAATTTTTGTAGTTATTACTTTTTGCTAGTTTTCCTCCGATATCCCCTGCGAATTAAGTTTTACTTTGAGAGGTCTATTCTTCTCTTTAGAATATTTTCCCAGACTGTAAATTTCTTCTATTTCCTTTTCAAGTCCTTGTCCTCCCTGTATTTCTTTTAGTATTTCCGTCACTATATTCTTCTCTTTTTCCCTTTGGAACCTTGTTAGTCCATGTTTCTCTTTGATACCATAGATTACAATACATTTTTATTATCCATTGTGTCTCTTACCCAATCTCTTTTTTCCTTTGTTACTTTTATCACAGCGTCCTTTATACTTTCGTTCATTTGTTCTATGACTATTTCTTTAAACTAGCAGGACCCGTGGAAATTCCACGGGATTTACGAAGGAGTCTTCAAAATCTCCCGAAGGAGTCTTCAGTCTCCAAAAGGAGTCGTCAAAGTCTCCCGAAGTGGTCGTCAAAGTCTCCCGTCACATCTCTCTCTCTCTCTCTCTCTCTCTCTCTCTCTCTCTCTCTCTCTCTCTCTCTCTCTCTCTCTCTCTCTCTCTCTCTCTCTCTCTCTCTCTCTTTCTCGTTAGGTCAATCATAAAGGCAATAAAAAAAATTGAATCGTTTATGTTATGTCACATAGGACCCGCGGAAATTCAACGGTTATTCAACATTGAAGTATTACGAAGGAGCCTTCAAAATCTTCCGAAGGAATCTTCAGTCTCCAAAAGGAGTCGTCAAAGTCTCCCGACGTTGTCGTCAAATTCTCCCGTCGTGTGTCTCTCTCTCTCTCTCTCTCTCCCACTCTCTCTCTCTCTCTTTCTCGTTAGGTCAATCATAAAGGCAATAAAAAAATTTAATCGTTTATGTCATGTCACAATAAATATTTATAGACGTTTGATTACCTTCATGTAACCTATGATTAAACTTGTATAGACGTTTGAATACTGTTTATCTATTTATTTATTTATCTATTTATTTGTTTATCTACTTATTTTCGTGAAGTTCTTACAGGAGCTCAGAAAGTAACGCGATATGACGTCACACGTTAAGCTTTGAATAAATTCATTTTTTAATATTTCATTTATCCAAAGAATGTGATAAATAGGTGAATAAAATCGTCTGTCTTTAGCCAGAATAAAACTAACTTCGATTCCTTTGCACCGTGACGTCGTGTCGGACGCGCTGAAGCGACGTGACGTCACCGCTTTCGGCCAATAAGTCGTCTCCGTTGCCGTGACGTCACCACTGTCGCTTAGCTGGCAGTCAATCAGTCGTCTCCTTTTTGCCGTGACGTCACCGCTCTCGGACAATAAGTCGTCTCCGTTCCCGTGACGTCACCACTCTCGCTTCGCTCGCAGCCAATCAGTCGTCAGCAATTTTGGAAGGCTTCGTTGCCGTGACGTCACCGCGTGACACACATAGTTAAAAGCGTATTAATATATAGATAGTATTTGGTTTTTAATTTCCATCATGTTTATTTATTTTTTCACCAACTTTGCCTGCCTCTATTAGTATCTTCTCATTAACTTCCCTCACCAAAGTTTCATTTTTAATTGTGTCATCATTTTTCATCATTCCATTATCATTTTTACTATAGCTAGTTCCTTTTTCATTTCTTCCCTTTCCCTAATTAGTAGTGCATTTTCCTTTCTCAATTCACTCACTTCTTTGTATAATTTGTTACGTTCCCTTTTCCATTCAATAATTTCCCTTTTCATTTCAAATATTTCTTGGTTTATTAGTGTGCTTTTGAGAATAGAATAATTCATCTTCATATCTAGGACTATTAATATTACAATTTTTTTCTAAGCACTCCCAAAGGCGTTTCATACTTATTCATATCTAATCTTCTTTTGGTTGTCTCAGCGTATGTCGGTTTATCATCCTTTTTATAAATTTCCCTTTTTTTTTTTCTATTCGTGCTAAACATAATCACTTTGCTACATCACTGTTTCACTCGCCATCGCCCCCTTTTGGTCTGTTTACAACTAGATAAAGCGCCACTCTTTCGTCCATGAATCGCTAGATTTAGCGTTAGCTCGCGGAACGTTCTGAGGCATATCCGATTCGTTTGACTATCATTAGTATTATATATATATATATATATATATATATATATATATATATTTATATATATATATATATATATATATATATATGTATATATATACATAAATATATGTGTATGTATATATATATATATATATATATATATATACATATATATATATATGTATATATATACATATACATACATATATATATATATATATATATATGTATATGTATTCTATATATATATATATATATATATATATATATGTAAACATAGATATAAATATACATATATATATATATATATATACAGTTATATATATATATATACATACATAATTATATATATATATATATATATATATAAATATATATATATATATATATATACATATATATATATATTATATATATATATATATATATATACATACATATGTATATGTATATATATGTATATATATATATTTATATATATATGTATATGTAAATGTATATGTATATATATGTATATGTATATGTATATATATTTATATATACATATGAAATATATGTATATATATATATATCAAAATACATACATATATATGTATACATATATATGTGTATATATATATGTATATATATATATATATATATATGTATTTAAGTATATACATATATATATATATATGTATAGCTGTATTTTATATATATATATATATGTGTGTGTGTGTGTGTGTGTGTGTGTGTGTGTGTGTGTGTGTGTGTGTGTGTGTGTGTGTGTGTGTGTGTGTGTGTGTGTGTGTGTGTGTGTGTGTGTGTGTGTGTGTGTGTGTGTGTATTTACCTAGTTGTATTTACCTAGTTGTATTTTACGGGAAGGGGAGCTATGCTCGTGGGGTCCCGTCTTCATATCTCATTTTATCTAAACTATTTTTAAATTCATGTATTGTTTTTGCACACACACCACTTTCTCATCTAACTTGTTCCAACTGTCTATTACTCTGTGAGGAAAGCTGTTCTTTTTCAAATCTCTTCTATAGCTGTCTTTTTTTATTTTCTTTCCGTGTCCTCTTGTATTTCTGTCATCCCATTTTATCAGATTCTCTCTATCAGTAATTTCTATGCCTTTCATGATTCTGTAAATAGCTATCAAATCTCCTCTCTCTCTTCTTTGCTCTAGTGTCTGTAGTTCAAGTTTTTGTAGTCTCTCTTCATATGATAGTTTTGAGAGTGTTGGTGCCAAATTTGTAATTGCTCTTTGTATTGTTTCAAGTTTTTTTATACATTTTTTTTTACTTGGTGACCATATCGTTGCTGCATATTCCAATCTTGGTCTTATCAGGGTGATTAGGATTTTCTTCACCATTTCTTCATCCAGGTATCTAAATGCAACTTTGATTGTTCTTATTAAATTATAAGTTTCTCCAAAAATCTTATTTATATGTTTCTCAGGTGACATATTATTCATAACAATGACTCCCAGGTCCTTCTCATTTTCTACTTTTTTTATTCCTTCTTCTCCCAATTTATATGCTCCTGTTATTCTGTTTTTGCTTTTTCCAAATTCCATTATACTACACTTTTTTGTATTGAACTCCATCTCCCACTTCCTACTCCATTCCTGTACTTTATTTAGATCTCTCTGTAGTGATTCACAATCTTCTTCAGTTTTCACTCTTTTCAGTAGTTTTGCATCATCTGCAAAGAAGCTCATATAGCTTTCAATTCCTTCATCCATATCATTAATATATATAGCAAACATTATTGGGGCCAGAACTGTTCCCTGCGGAACACCGCTTATTACTTCATCCCATTTTGAGTGCTGGTTTCTTAACAAAATCCAATTTAGTAGTTTGCCCTGTATTCCTCCTTCAGTTTCTAATTTCTTAAGCAACTTCTTATGTGGTACTTTGTCAAAAGCTTTCTTTAGGTCTAAAAATGCACAGTCCGCCCATCCATCTCTTTCTTGTATTATATCTATTAGCCTTGAATAGAAACATATTAAATTGGTGATCGTCCTTGTCTGAATCCAAATTGCCTTGGATTTAACACTTTTTTTTTTTTCTAAATATTTTACCCATCTACTTTTGATCATTCTTTCACAAATTTTTGCTATTGTACTTGTTAGAGAGACTGGTCTATAGTTGGTAGGTTCTTCTTTATTTCCTCCTTTATATATAGGTACTATATTTGCTTTTTTCCAATCTTCTGGAACTTTTCCTTCTTTCAAGGAACTATTTAGTATGCTATGTATTTTGTCTGCCATTTCATTCCTGCATTCTTTCAGTATCCAGTTTGCTATTTCATCTGGTCCATGCGATTTTCTGACATCAAGATTACTCAAGTGTGTTAATATTTCATTCTTTGTTACTTCTATTTCTTCCATAGGGGGGACTTTCTCTTTCCATTCGTTCTCTTCAGGTTGTATGTTCTCCCTTGTAAACACTGATTTAAAATGTTTGTTCATAATTTCCGCCATTTCCATTTCCTCAGTGTATTCAACTCCCTATTGTCTTAATTTCTCCAAGTCTTGTTTGTTTTTCAGTTTATTGTTTACAAATCTGTAGAATAGTTTTGGTTGATCTTTACACTTTTCTATGATATCTTTTTCATATTTTCTCTTTTCCTCTCTGCACGTTTGTACATATTCATTTCTATAACAGGTATATATTTTCCATTTTTCAGGTCTTCTGTCTTTTTTCCATCTGGTCCAGGCTTTGTCTCTTTTGTCTTTTAACTCCCTACAACTTTTGTTGTACCAGCATTTTACATATTCTTTTTCTTGTTTTTGTCTTGGGACATACTTTTCCACTCCTTTTTTGTAATTTTTTGTCAAAATATTCCATTTCTCTTCTACTGTTGTTTCTTCTTTGTATATTTCTTCCCAGTTTTCCTTTTGAAAGAATTCTCTTATTTGATCAAAGTTTGTTTTTTCATACATCATTCTTCCTTTTATATATTGTTCATTTCTTTTCATATATTTTTCTTCATTAAGTTCCAGTTCAATCAATATGTGGTCACTTTTACTTATTGGTGTTTTATATTCAATTTTGTCCACTATTCTAGGTTCAGATGTAATTATTAGGTCTAGTCTCGATGGCTCTTCTTCATTTCTATACCTAGTGTTCTCCTGTATCCATTGTGTCATTGTATGGTCAGTAACCATCTCAAGTAGAGCGTTTCCCCATGAGCCGTCTCCACCCTTTACTGTCATTTCTTCCCAGCAGATTTCTTTGCAATTAAAGTCGCCCATCATAACTATTTTTCCTCCCTCTTCCATTATCTTGTTTAATGTTATCTTTGTGTCCTCTAACATACTTTTATGTTCACTCTCTTCCCATGAGGCTGTTTTCGGGGGCACATAATTTATCACAAACTTTCTGCTCTTCTTATCTCTGTCTTCTACTTCCATCATTATCATCTCTA
>NC_134809.1:47834180-47841680 GCF_046742065.1 Oratosquilla oratoria | reverse complement strand
TATTAGTTATGTCAATTTATTATTATTTCCTTTTTACATGTTTATTATCTAACTATACCTATGCATTTATTTATGTATTTTATTTATTATTTACATTATAATATTTTTTATTTATTCATTTCTTTGTTTATCATTATTACTATTTTTTCGCATCCGACCTAGATATGTAACAAAAGGTCTTCTGTCGACATGCTCGGCCTTTGTAATATATATATATATGCATATATATATATGTAAATATATATATATATATATATATATATATATATATATATATAAGTGTTTGTGTTATTATGACATTTGGAAGTAAACTCTTCTACTGGGATTCGAACCCTTGCCTGAGCGGCTTGCTTTTTATAAGACGAAGACCGTACCGTCACGCCACCGTGACCCTAAAAAACGAAACGACATAGTTCACGGAACGACTAGGCCATGAACTGAGTCATTTCATTTTGTAGAGTCACGGGGGCGTGACGGCACGGTCTTCATATAAAAAGCAAGCCGCCCAGGCGAGGGTTCGAATCCCAGTAGGAGAGTTTATTTCCCTATATTTATATATATATATATATATATATATATATATATACACTTATATATAAGAATATATGAATATATATATACAAATATATATAAATGTATATATAACTATATATATACATATGTAGATATATATACATATATATATATATATACATATATATGTATACATATATATATATATATATATATATATATATATATATATATACATATATCAATCAAGTAAGCCATCCCGAGTCCACTGCTGAACAAAGGCCTTCAAAGCATTCCATGATTCATACAACTGCGCCAACCCACGTCACTCCTGCGAGCTTCTCTATCTCGTCTCTCCACCTTCTGTCCATCTCGCGATGTCCACTCAGTAACACACTTGCTCCATCGCTCATAAGTCGTTCTCTCTAACTTACCTGCCCAATCCTACTTCCTCTCTTTTATTGCTTCTACAATATCTTTCACTCTAGTCTGCTCTCTCACCGAACTTGCTCTCTTTCGGTCTATGAGTGTTATTTCCATCACTGATCTCTCCAATCTCCTCTGTGCGGTCTTTAGCTTTGTTTCCATTGTCTTTATTAGTTTCCAAGTCTCACACCCGTAGATTATTGCTGGCAGAATGCATTGATTGTAGACTTTACGTTTCACAAATAAAGGTAGAGAGCCTCTCACGATTTTATTATACTTACCAACACTTTCCAACCAATTGTAATACGTCTTTTTATTTCATTATTATGATCTTTCGTCACTTTCACCATCTGGTCTAAATAGTTATACTCTTCAACTTCTTCAAGACTCTCACCCTTGACTATATTCTTTACTTTTAACTTTCGTGTTGAACATTACTTTGGTTTTACTTTTATTCATTTTTAAAGCTACTTTGAGATTTTCTTTGTTCAGATCACTCAGCATATCTTGCAAGTCTTCTGCTTTTTCTGAAATAAGAATAATGTCATCCGCAAATCTTAGGTGGTTCAAATATTCGCCATTAATAAACCTTTCCCTTCCCAACTCAACCTTCTGAAAATCTCTTCCAAACAAGCTGTAAATAATTTGGGTAAAATGGCATCGCCTTGCCGTGCTCCTTTCTCAATCTTGATTTTTTCTGTATCTTTATGTATTCGAATTATAGCGATACCTTTCGCATAATTTTTCTTTAAAACTCTTACGATTTTACCCAGTCAAAGGCCTTCTCGTAATCTACAAAAGCTAAACTCAGAGGCATATTGTATTCTGTCGTTTTCTCGATTAGTTGGTTTGTCGCCTGCAAATGGTCTAGGGTCGAATATCCGCTCCTAAATTCTGCCTATTCTCTCCGTTTGTTTCCATCTAAAACTTGACTTAGTCTATTTGTAAGGATCTTGGAGAATACTTTATATATGTTTGATAGCAAGCTTGTCGGTCGATAGTTACTAAGCTCCTTCTGGTCTCCTTTTTTATGAAGCAAAATCACTATTGCATTCCACCACGCATCAAGAACGTTTTCTTGACGTAAGCACTGGGTGTACAACTGAGCTAATTTAGTATGAGCTAATTTCCCTGCGTCTTTCAACAGATCTATCGATATACCACCTTCCCCAGGTGCTTTTCATCGTTTTATATATTTAGAGCAAATTCTACTTCCTTTATAATCTCCGATACACTGCTGACGGCTACATATAAATTTACTGACTCAACTACGGTCTTCGACGAGTAAAGCTCTTGGTAAATTTCTTCTACTCCTTTTACCATTTTGTCTCTACATTTAATTATTTCTCCATTTCTATCCTTCAAACATATCATTTGCTGTCTTCCTAAAGCATGTCTGCTGTCGGTCACTTTAATACTTTTGCCTTTCCGAATGGTTTCCTCTATTTCATTCATGTTTCTCTTTCTTTTATCTGATTTTTGCCTTTTGTTGATAAGCTTGTTTAGTTCTACTCTTTCTATTTCGTCTCTCCTGCTTTTAATCTGCATGGTCCTTCTTCCTTTAATTAGGTCATTTGTAGCTTTGAAATATTTGTTTTCTCTAATGTTTTTTGTACTTCCTATTTTCTCTGCCGATTCCATAATGATATTCACTAAATTCAAATTAATATCTTCCACGGTGTCCTCGTTGGATCTTTGAGCTTCGAACTTATTTTTAATTTCTAACTGAAATTTCTTATTATTATCCTTAACCTTTGCAAGGCTGATTTTCTTTTTTAAATTTTGTTTATTTCTCTCGTCTCTGAAATTGAATTAAGCTGTGCAACCTACCATTCTATGGTCACTACCTATGTTGACTGTATTTATCACCGTAACATTGCTAACGCTTTTGCTCTCATCTCCTAATATGAAATCTACTTCGTTCTTTGTTGTTCCATTTGACCTTTTCCACGTCCATTTACGACCTACACGCTTTTGGAAGAAAGTGTTCATTATCCTTACGTTGTAGTTCTCTGCAAAATTGACTAACATCTCACCTCTCTCATTTCTTCCACTTACTATAAATTTCCCAATGCACGACTCACCTCCCATCTTCTTCCCCAATTTAGCATTACAGTAGGCTATTACCAATGTGTACTTACTTTTTTCTTGAGCCATTACCTGACTTAAATCATCATAGAACGACTCAATTTCACCGTCTGAACTCTGCGAAGTTGGTGCATAAACCTGAACTAATTTTAGCGTGTAGTCTGGGGTATTGGCTGCATGTTATTGTGGCAAAGTAGCATGCAGTTGATACTTTAGGGTCTATATGGGGCGCCCATACGGACCAGAGCCATACATAATTTTGTCTGTGATAGAGGAAAACTCTGTTCATAGAGAAATTATGACACTATTATACTACGACTATTCCTCCGTTATGCTGTCCCCCAACCCCTTGTTACTGTCCTGTACCATTTCTCTGAATATCAATTTCCTTTTTTCGCCTACCCTGTGGTGGGGGAAGAGAATACTACCACCAAGTCTTTCCACTTGAGTCGTGAAAGGCGACAAAAAACGGGACGGAGGATGGGATTAGGAGTCCTACTACCTGTAGCCCCAAAAGGGGACATTCCTAAAAAATGAAGTAAAGCCATAAGAGGGTCTTGGAGTTTTCCAACCAGTACCCTAAGGTTTGGGTGTTTTAATGTGCGTGGATATGGTACAGATGAGAGTTAAAGGGAAGAGATAGGCAGTATGTTTGTGAGAAGAAAGATGGATGTGCTCGCTTTGAGTGAAACAAAAATGAAAGGGAAGGGCAACTGTGAGTTTGGGAGTGTAGCTGGGAGGTACTCAGGAGTGAAGAGGGGACGAGGGAGAGAAGGGGTGGCTATACTAGTAAGTGAAGAGATAAGTAAGCGTGTAGTGGAGTGGAAGGAGGTTTCATCAAGGTTGATGTGGATGAAGGTGAAGCTGGGAAGAGAGATGTGGGTTTTTGTAAGTGCGTATGGGTCTGGTAGTGAGAAGAGCGTAGAGGAAAGGGAGGCTTTTTGGGTAGATATAAATGAGTGCATAGAGGTATTAGGGAGAAATTTCAATGTAGTTTTATTGGGAGACCTTAATGCTAGGATAGGAAATGAACCAATAGACGGAGTGATTGGGAAGTATGGAGTTCCAGGTAAAAATCGTAGTGGAGAATTGATGGTGGAGATGTGTCTTGAAAGAGAGTTGATGATAGCAAATACAGTGTTTAGGAAGAAAGTCAAGCATAAGTACACATGGGAGAGGGTGGTGGATGGAAGGGTGGCAAATAGAGCGTTAATGGACTATATAGTGGTGACCAGGAGTATGGTAGGAAGAGTTAAGGATGTACATGTCCTAAGGGGAGAGAGTGGGGGAATATCAGATCATTTTCTGGTGGAAGGTAAGTTAAGAGTGGAGAATAGGTGGAGAGAAAGGAAAAGGACAGAAGGTAGGGAGGTACTTAGAGTGAGCTGCTTAAATGAGAAAAAAAAGGAGAATGAGTATAAGAAGAAGCTGAGAGAGGAGTGGAAGGGAGTAAAGGATAGAGTAGAACTAGGAGTGGAGGAATGGGGATGGTTCAAGGAGGGAGTCATAAGGTGTGCAAAGATGGTGTGTGGAACAAGGAGGGCGGGAGGAAATAGAAGGAAGGGTAGTGAGTGGTTGGATGAGGAACCAAAGAAGGTTGTAGAAAAGAAGAAGCAGGCATTCATAGATTGGCTACAAATTAGGACGAGGGAATCGTATGAGAGGTACAAAGTAAAGAGAAGGGAAGTTAAGCATAAGATAAAGGAAGCAAAGAGGAGAGCAGATGTGAAATGGGGTAAGAGTATGACAGAAAATTTTGAAAGTAATAAAAAGATGTTTCGGAAGGAAATTAAAAGAGAAAGAGGAGGCGAATCAAGTAGAGAAGAAAAGGTAAAAGGTGCAAATGGAGAGATGATAATGGAAGAGAAGGCAGTGAGAGGAAGGTGGGCAGAGTATTTTAGGGAGTTGCTAAATGTGAAGGAGGATAGGGAGGGAAAGGTAGCTGCAGTGGGAAATGCTAAGAAAATGAGAGTGATGAGTGATGAAAATGGAGGAGAAATAGGGAAGGATGAAGTGAAAGCAGATAAGGCACCTGGTCTGGATGGATGCCATCCAGAATGTCTGAAGAAAGGAGGTACAGTTATGATGGACTGGCTGGTGAGGTTATTTAATGTTTGTTCAAGAGAAGGTAGAGTGCCGGAGGACTGGAGGAGTGCCTGTATAGTTCCGCTTTACAAGGGAAAGGGGGACAAGTGTGAGTGTAGTAGTTTCAGAGGGATCAGCATTTTGAGTGTAGTTGGGAAGGCTTATGGGAGGGTCTTGATTGAGACGATTAGGAGAGGAATAGAGGGAGTAATTGGTGAGGAACAGTGTGGATTTAGGACAGGTAGGGGTTGTGTAGATCAGATTTTTGTGGTAAGACAGATATGTGAGAAAGCTATAGGAAAAGGTAAGGATTTTTTGGGGGGCTTTTATGGATCTGGAAAAGGCTTACGACAGGGTAGATAGGAAGGCACTGTGGGAGGTACTGCAGATATATGGGATAGGAGGAAAGCTGTTAAGAGCAGTCAAGAGTTTTTACGATTGTAGTAGAGCTTGTGTTAGGATTAGAAATGGAGAGAGTGAATGGTTTGAGGTAAAGGTGGGACTTCGTCAAGGATGTGTTATGTCGCCCTGGCTGTTCAATCTTTACATGGATGGGGTGGTGCGAGAGGTGAATGCAAAGGTAGTGGGTCAGGGGTTGGAGATGATTCAAGAAAATGGAGAAAAGTGGGAAGTGAGCCTGTTGTTGTTTACTGACGACACTGCGCTTGTAGAAGGATCAGAGGAGGGATTGAGGAAGTTAGTGACAGAGTTTGAGAAGGTATGTGAAAGAAGGAAGCTGAAGATAAATGTGGGCAAAAATAAGGTGATGAGATGTACAAGGGGAGAGAGTGACAGCAGGCTGGAAGTGAGCATTAAGGGTGAAAGACTGGAGGAAGTGGATAGTTTTAGATACTTGGGTGCGAATGTGGCAGGAAAGGGAGGAGTGGGGGTGGAGGTAGAATGTATATTGAGAGAAGTGAGTAAATGCCTTGGTGGATTAAAAAGTGTAATGAGAAATAGACATCTGGGAATGGATGCTAAGAGGAGATTATATGAAGGAGTGATTGTGCCGACAGCACTGTACGGGGCAGAAACATGGAACGTGAGAGAGGAAGAGAGAAGGAGTTTGAATTTGTTTGAGATGAAATGTCTGAGACGTATGATAGGGGTTACTAGGCTAGATAGAGTGAGAAATGAGGAGGTGAGGAGGAGAACAGTGGTGGAAAGGGAGCTGGGAGATAGGGTTGATGAAAGAGTATTAGGATGGTTTGGACACATGGAAAGAATGAGTGAAGAAAGATTAGTAAAAGAAGTGTGGAAGGCAGAGACGGAAGGAGTGAATATGAGGGGGCGTCCTAGGATGAGATGGATGGATGGGGTGAAAGGGACATTACAAAAGAGAGGAATGTCTGTTGAGGAAGGACGGGAGAGGACAGAAGATAGGGGTGAATGGAGAGGGGTTGTGTATAGATGATGCTGTGATGCATGAGGGGGGGGAGGATGGGGGGGATTTATCCCCGTCTTCTCCATTTCTGCATGGGGGGGTGGAGAGGGGGGGTTCGCCGAATTTATGAAGCGGCCTTGCTGTGATTGTGCTGTGTCTTGCGACACTGCTTCTGACCCGGGGCAGTGGACAGGATGCAGGGATGACCCGTCATCCAGGAGGTGCCAAGATGGGAGGGAGGGAGGAGAGTGGAGGGGAGTGGAATATATAGGATATGGAATGGGTGGGAGTGGTTTCTATGCCTTTTTCTTTTTGGCTACCCCCCGTGTAGGGGGGAAAAGCCTTTGGTATATGTATGTATGTATGTACCCTTTACACAGCCTAATCACAATCCAAGCTATCCTGTCTGATAAACTACTGAACTTGACTACGTTACCAGCAACCTCTTGGTTTATCAAGAATCCTATTCCACTAGATCTTTCTTTGTCCTTGCCTCTATAATGGAAAAGGTGGTGACCATCTTGTAATTGTATCAGCTTTTCTTCCGTTCTTCGGACTTCGCTCAGTCCTACGATGTCCCACTTGATGTTGTCTATTTCTTCCATTAAACTCTCCAGCCTGTGGTCTTCTGAGAGAGTTCTTACGTTGTAAGTAGAGATCTTCATTTTCTTCATGTTGTTTAATGTCCAATACTTGGATCTGCTTGGATAGTGCTTACTCACATTCGGTGGCACACTACCCGTAAGGACACAAGGCAATGCGATTGGACCTTTAGGAGATCATGATCCAACAGGAACGCCCGGTTTTGTTTTGGTTGTGCTATTCATATTGGCTTTGAAG
Source organism: Oratosquilla oratoria (assembly GCF_046742065.1). NCBI lineage: Eukaryota > Metazoa > Arthropoda > Malacostraca > Stomatopoda > Squillidae > Oratosquilla > Oratosquilla oratoria. Next base: position 47,834,344 of record NC_134809.1, on the reverse strand, counting down.
GTTGATTGGCAGTAATCTCCCTTCCTTGCCAGCTGGTTTCTGGTGAGATATTTCTCTGGTGTCACCTTATTTATTATATTTATAGGGTGTCCAATGGTCCACGCCGTCATTATGACAGTACCACATATATCTATGAGGAGTTTCCCTGTTCGCTATCAGGGACG
>NC_134809.1:47804180-47821680 GCF_046742065.1 Oratosquilla oratoria | reverse complement strand
TACATCAACAACCAACATGCGATTATGATAGTCTTGCACTTATGTATGTATGAAATGTATATGTACATGTATGTATGTATGCATATATGTATATGTATGGATCTACATTATGTAATCTATGTATGTATAAATATATATACATATATATATATATATATATATATATATATATAAGATTGAAGGTGAAAGAAGTAGACGAGGAGAAATGTGAGAATTTTACGCCTTAACGTTTCGACATTAACAACAAATTCAGGAGATTAAACAGTGTAAATGAAAATATACAATTTACTGCAGAAAATGAAAATAATGGAAAATTACCTTTCTTAGACACAATTATCCATAGAATAGATAAAAATGTGAAATTTTCAGTATACCGGAAACCCACCAATAAAGAAGACTATATATACTTCTACTCAGGACATGATGACAGAACTAAAACAGGTATTATAATGGGTTTCTTCCTCAGAGCATTTCGTATATGCAGTAAAGAATTTCTAGATCCTGAATTACAACATATTACTGAGACTTTCAACAAACTCAAATATCCAAAAGGTCTCTTATGTAGGTTAAAAAAGAAAGCCAAAGAAATAATTAACAAAAGTAAAGATGAAAATAAAAATAAGAATGATAATAAATGTAATAATGAAACCAGATATATCACAGTACCAAACTCTAATGTTAATTCATACCTAGACACTTTTCTCCTAAAAGCGGGCATCAAAATAGCCAGGACGTCAGGTAGCAAAATAGGACATTTGGTAACACGTAGCGACAATAATCCCACTAACGAAAACAGCGTTGTTTATAAAATCCCGTGTAAAAGCTGTCCCTCTTCATATTTTGGTGAATCTGGTCGCGGACTTAATAAAAGGATAAATGAACATAAAAATGACGTAAAAGCCCATAGGACATCTAACTCCATAGTAATACATGTGGATAAACATGGTCACCTTCCAGACTGGAACAACACAACCGTATTAAATAAAGGATCATCCAAGAAACTAAGGAAGACAATTGAGGCAGCATATATCAACACTAATAACAACATTAACAATAGAGAAGGCTTTATATGTTTAGCAAAAGCCACAAGCTTATTAATAATAAAAGAGTACGCAAATAAAATAACAAGCTCTCCGAAGCGTCCCATAAGATGACCCGTCCGTGTATAAAATATCCGGTTACGTTTGAGTTGTTAGCTTTGTGATCAAGACCCTGCGGGTCGAAACGTTAAGGCGTAAAATTCTCATATTTCTCCTCGTCTACTTCTTTCACCTTCAATCTTATTTGTCATAATATAGTCAATATATATATATATATATATATATATATGTGTGTGTGTGTGTGTGTGTGTGTGTATGTGTGTATATATATATATATATATATATATATATATATATGTGTGTGTATATATATATATATATATATATATATATATATATATATATATATATATATATATATGTTTTAAATTACCCACTGTCGGAGAAACAAAGCAAAAGAAACAGACGAACTGTATATTTCGACCACTACTGTGGTCCTCTTCAGCAGATAGATACAAGGTAAGATGTACAAGAATATATACAGTGAGAGAGGTACGAAGTGGGAACAAGGGGAGGTGGCTCAAGTCACATGTCCGAGGTGGGGCGGATTCGGGAACAGTAATAATTTATTCACAGCATAAGTTGTTATACAATCAGGTGACCATTGCCCTTTTGATGTATTGAAATTTGGCAAGTGTTTAATGAGGAAAGATTCGACTATCTTTCTCCTAAAGCTACAATTGGAGAAAGATAGTCGAATCTTTCCTCATTAAACACTTGCCAAATTTCAGTACATCAAAAGGACAATGGTCACCTGATTGTATAACAACTTATGCTGTGAATAAATTATTACCATTCCCGAATCCGCCCCACCTCGGACATGTGACTTGAGCCACCTCCCCTTGTTCCCACTTTGTACCTCTCTCACTGTATATATTCTTGTACATCTTACCTTGTATCTATCTGCTGAAGAGGACCACAGTAGTGGTCGAAATATACAGTTCGTCTTTTTCTTTTGCTTTGTTTCTCCGACAGTGGGTAGTTAAAACATTTTACTAAATGTGCTACTACATTTTCGTCTTGTGACATATATATATATATGTATATATGTATATATATATACATATGTATATATATATGTATATATATACATATAATACGTTAAGGGCCTGGGTCTCTCCTTCTCGGTTGACCCGCGTCCAGGCTCCCCCCCCCCCGCGCGCGCGTGTGTGTGTGTCTTGTGTAACCCCCCCCCCCCGAAACGAAAGCAGATGTTATAAAAACGGTTGTTGAGAGGTTGTAACATGACATGCATACTTTCAAGTATGTGATGAAACAGTGTTTTTCTTTAGGATATTTGAAATATATATTCACATAGATCATAGATAAAAAAAACTGTCTATATAGTTGTGGGCGTTTTATTTATACTTGAGACAAAATAGTACTTTTTCTTTCAAAGTCTGTCAAAAGTTTGTTTAAAGTTCATATTGCATACTTTATTTAGCATCGCATAGCAAGAGAAATTTTTGATCAAAATTAATTTATTTTGTTACTTTTCACACACCTTCAACAAACGTTTGCTAAAAGTACACAACCATTGATTTCTGGGGGGTTATAATGTCTAGCCCCCAGGATTACCAAACATGAGGGGAGTATAAGTCTCCTCATGCTGATTTACATATATCCACTCTGCCTCGATGGCCCTCCTCAAGTGTGTATATGCAAATCTCCTTGCAATATAGTGCCCAGCTTCCATCTAGGTACAAAGTTCTATTTATCTAAGTACATCACTTGGACATTTAGATACTCTCCGATTGTTTTTGTACGCTAGAAACGTCATTGGCAGCCTGTTGGTCTCGCAATCACTTATTCCTGGGTTCACATCCTGAGTTCAATATCCATCAACAGATCCAAAAAGCTGTTGACATTATAGGATCATATCCCCTTCATAAGGAATCAACATTGCTCATCCTGAGGATCCAATGAAAAGGGCTTATTTTCTCATGGGCTGATCGAAATGAGAATTAGGTGGTGTCTGTGAGTTTGTAAGCAATAGTTTTAATAAATAAGACTATCGTGAAATTGCGTGGCCATTTTTGGAATTCTTATGCTTAACGTAGAGTAATGAAGAAAGATGTGGGAGGGGGAAGAGGAAGGGGTTGGGGGAAGGGAATGTAACGGTCCTTTATGCTATAAACCAGATGTTGCTGTAATTCTTGCCGCTTCGTACAGCTGCAGCCCCAATTGCCTCTCCTAAACCGTCTTTTACTTCGGTACATCTTACAGCTCGTACAGGTTCTATTGATTTGTTTAATATGTTAATTTGTAAATATTTTCCTTATTTATCAATTTATTTGTTCGTTTATTAATTTATTCACTTATCTATTTATTCATTTAATTTATTCTATTTGTTATTTTACCCGTATGGGGTATTGGCTGCTTGTTTTTGTGGCAAAGTAGCATGCAGTTGATACTTTATGGTCTATATGGGGCGCCCCTACGGACCAGAGCCACACATCATTTTGTCTATGATAGAGGAAAACTCTGTTCATAGAGAAATGATGACACTTTTATACTACGACTGTCCCTCCGTTATGCTGTCCCCCAACCCCTTGTTGCTGACCTGTACCATTTCTCTGAGTATTCTTTTTCTGTGATAGGGGAATTCCCTGTGGTGGGGGAAAAGAATACTGCCACCAAGTATTCCCACTTGGATCGTAAGAGGCGAGAAGAAAGGGACGGGGATTGGGACTAGGCATCCCTCTCCTTGTAGCCCCACAAGGGACATTCCTAAACGAAAAAGAAAAGACATAAGAGGGTCTGGGAGTTTTCCGACCAGCACCCTAAGGTTTGGGTCTTTTAATGTGCGTGGATGTGGTACAGATGAGAGTAAAAGGGTAGGTAGTATGTTTGTGAGAAAGGGTAGGTAGTATGTTTGTGAGAAGAAAGATGGATGTGTTGGCTTTGAGTGAAACTAAGTTGAAAGGGAAGGGTGAGTGTAAGTTTGGGAGTGTAAGTGGGAGGTTATCAGGAGTGAAGAGAGGGCGAGGGAGGGAAGGGGTGGCTATTCTAGTAAGTGAAGAGATAGGTAAACGTGTAGTGGAGTGGAAGGAGGTTTCCTCAAGGATAATGTGGATGAAGGTGAAACTGGGAAAGGAGATGTGGGTCTTTGTAAGTGCATATGGGCCTGGCAGTGAGAAGAGTGTAGAAAAAAGGGAGGCCTTTTGGATAGATTTAAATGAGTGCATAGAGAATTTAGGAAGAAATGTCAATGTAATAGTACTGGGAGACCTTAATGCTAGGGTAGGAAATGGTCCAATCGATGGAGTGGTTGGGAAATGTGGAGTTCCAGCAAGAATTGTAGTGGAGAGTTGATGGTGGAAATGTGTCTAGAAAGAGAGTTGATGATAGTAAATACAGTGTTTCGGAAGAAAGTCAAGCATACGTACACATAGGAGAGGGTGGTGGAGGGAAGGGTGGTAGATAGAGCGTTGATGGATTATGTAGTGGTAAATAAGATTATGATAGGAAGAGTTAGGGATGTACATGTGCTAAGGGGAGAGGGTGGGGGAATATCAGATCCTTTATTGATGGAAGGTAAGTTGAGAGTGGAGGATAGATGGAGGAAGAGGAAAGGGACAAAAGGTAGGGAGGTTCTTAGAGTGAACTCTTTGAATGAAAAGGAAAAGGAGAAGGAGTACGAAAAGAAGCTGAAGAAGGAGTGGGAGGGAGTGAAGGATAGAGTAGAAGTAGGTGTGGAGGAGGAATGGGGATGGTTCAAGGAGGGAGTCATAAAGTGTGCAAAGGTGGTGTGTGGAACAAGAAGGACAGGGGGAAATAGAAGGAAGGGTAGTGAATGGTGGGATGAGGAAATGAAGAAGGTTGTAGAAGAGAAGAAGCGAGTTTTCACAGATTGGTTACAAAATAGGACGAGGGAGTCATATGAGACGTACAAAGAAAAGAAAAGAGAAGTAAAGAAAAAGGTAAAGGAGGCAAAGAGGAGAGCATATATGAAATGGGGTAAGAGTATGACAGAAAAATTTGAAAGTAATAAAAAGATGTTTTGGAAAGAAATTAAGAGAGGAAGAGGAGGCGAATCAAGTAGAGAAGAAAAGGCAAAAGGTGCAAATGGAGAGATGATAATGGAGAAGGCAGTAAGGGGAAGATGGGCACAATATTTTAGGGAGTTGCTAAATGTGAAGGAGGATAGGGAGGGAAAGATAACTGCAGTGGGAAATGCGAAGAAAATGAGAGTGATGAATGAGGAGAATGGAGGAGAAATAAGGAAGGATGAGGTGAAGGCAGTTGTTAAGATGATGAAAGCAGGTAAGGCACTTGGTCTGGATGGATGCCATGCACAATGTCTGAAAAAAGGAGGTACAATGATGGTGGACTGGCTGGTGAGGTTATTTAATGTTTGCTGGAGAGAGGGTAGAGTGCCGGAGGACTAGAGGAGTGCCTGTATAGTTCCTCTTTACAAGGGAAAAGGGGACAAGTGTGAATGTAGTACTTTCAGAGGGATTAGCTTGTTAAGTGTAGTTGGGAAGGCTTATGAGAGGATCTTGATTGAGAGGATTAGGAGAGGAACAGAGGGAGTAATTGGTGAGGAACAGTGTGGATTTAGGACAGGTAGAGGTTGTGTAGATCAGATCTTTGTGGTAAGACAGATATGTGAGAAAGCTATAGGAAAGGGGAAGGATGTTTTTTTGGGCTTTTATGGATCTGGAAAAGGCTTATGATATGGTAGAAAGAAAGGCACTGTGGGAGGTTATGCAGATATTTGGATAGGAGGAAAGCTTCTCTGAGCTGTCAAGAGTTTTTATGAGAGTAGTAGAGCTTGTGTCAGGATTGGAAATGGAAAGAGTGAGTGGTTTGAGGTAAAGGTGGGACTTCGTCAGGGATGCGTTATGTCACCCTGGCTGTTCAACTTATACATGGATGGGGTGGTGCGAGAGGTGAATGCAAGGGTAGTGGGTCAGGGATTGGAGATGGTTAAAGAAAATGGAGAAAAGTGGGAGGTGAGCCAGCTGTTGTTTGCGGACGACACTACGCTTGTGGCAGGATCGGAGGAGGGATTGAGGAAGTTGGTGACAGAGTTTGGGAGAGTATGTGATAGAAGAAAGCTGATGATAAATGTGGGTAAAAGTAAGGTGATGAGATGTACAAGGGGTGAAAGTGGCAGTAGACTGGAAGTGAGCATTAAGGGAGAGCGACTGGAGGAAGTGGATAGTTTTAGATACTTGGGTGCAAATGTGGCAGGAAAAGGTGGAGTGAAGGTGGAGGTAGAATGTAGATTGAGAGAAGCGAGTAAATGCCTTGGTGGATTGAAGAGTGTAATAAGGAATAGACATTTGGGAATGGATGCTAAGAGGAGACTGTATGAAGGAGTGATTGTACCAACAGCACTGTATGGGGCAGAAACATGGAACATAAGAGAGGAAGAGAGAAGGAGTTTGAATGTGTTTGAGATGAGGTGTCTGAGAAGTATGATGGGGGTTACTAGGCTAGATAGAGTGAGAAATGAGGAGGTGAGGAGGAGAACAGGGGTGGAAAAGGAGCTGGGAGATAGGGTTGATGAAAGAATATTAGGATGGTTTGGACACATGGAAAGAATGAGTGAAGAAAGACTAGTAAAGGAGGTATGGAAGGCATATGTGGAGGGAGTGAACATGAGGGGACGTCCTAGGATGAGGTGGATGGATAGGGTGAGGGGGCTTTGGGGAAGAGGGGAATGTCTGTTGAGGAAGGACGGGAAAGGACAGAAGACAGGGGTGAATGGAGAATGGTTGTATATGGATGATGTTGTGATTGCATGAGGTGGAATGGGCGGGGGGATGGGGGGTGAGGTAGTATGTGTGAGCAAAATTTGACGCAGCCCGAAGGGATTTCTCCCCGTCCTCTCCTTTTATGCAATGGGGGGAACGGAGAGGGGGGGTCGCCGATTTAATGAAGCGGCCTTGCTGTGGATGTGCTGTGTCTTATGACACTGCTTCTGACCCAGGGCAGTGGACAAGGTGTAGGTATGACCCGTCATCCAGGAGGTGCTAAGATGAGAGGGAGGGTGGAGGGGTGTGGAGTGTATTCAGGGATGGAATGGGTGGAAATGATTTTATGCCTTTTCCTTCTTGGCTACCTTCCTTGTAAGGGGGAAAAAGCCTTAGCATGTGTATGTGTGTATGTTATTTTATGTTTTATAATTTTGCTATTATTATTATTAATATTATTATTGTTATTATTATTATTATTATTACTATCATTATTATTCCTCTGAAGAAGCCACTCAGGCGAAACTAGTCAGGAATAAAAGTATTTCCCTCAGCCTGTGTTCTCTTTACCTCCTATCCACGTTATTATTATTATTATCATTATTATTATTATTACTATTATTATTATTATTATTATTATTATTATTATTATTATTATTATTATTATTATTATTATTATTATTATTATTATTATTATTATTATTATTATTATTATTATTATTATTATTATTATTATTATTATTATTATTATTATTATTATTATTGTTATTATTGTTATTATTGTTATTATTGTTATTATTGTTATTATTGTTATTATTGTTATTATTGTTATTATTATTGTTATTATTATTATTATTATTATTATTATTATTATTATTATTATTATTATTATTATTATTATTATTATTATTATTATTATTATTATTGTTATTATTGTTATTATTGTTATTATTATTGTTATTATTATTATTATTATTATTATTATTATTATTATTATTATTATTATTATTATTATTATTATTATTATTATTATTATTATTATTATTATTATTATTATTATTATTATTATTATTATTATTATTATTATTATTTTCACCTCCCTTGTAGTCACTGTCACCACCACTGTCAGACCTCTTCCTCTATTCTGTTAGTAGTCACTTAATTTCCCCTCACGTCTTTTCTTATAAGTTTTCCAGTCCTTTTTAAGCAGTAGGCTCCATGCCTAGTTTCCTTTATTCTCACTAGTTTCAAAGTTCATTAGGCCCCATGCCTAGTTCTTGTCATGTACTTCAAATCAGTCCTGGGGTAAAGAAATTGGTACTTTTCTAATTTCACTGTAATTTCACAGTCTTGTTACACTCAGGGTCTCTCTCTCTCTCGTCTCCTCACACCGTCTCCCCAGATCCCCGTATCCTACGCTAAGCTACCTTCGTCTGACGTCACTAATTTTTCTAATCCAATCTCCTCTGACTTCTCAAATAAATGTCACTCCTTATGGGCGTGACTTTGAATTCATGCACCAATAGTTTTTTCCTCCTTCTCCACCTTTTCTCCAATCCGGAAAGCCGTTACAATGTCACTAGCAATATCGTTTACCTCAGCATTGTCAAACGAAGAATAACTTGCGCTTACAGTTTTGATTACATCATCGATTATAAAACAGTCACCACCGTCGGCGTCGAGTCTGAATTGTTGACTCAGCATGTATTTCACCTGATTAACATTCGTACAACTACCGGCCTCTTACAGGGCTCGGCAGCTACCGTTGGTCGTCCCGACCAATTTCTTATTTCCCTCTTACAGGGCTTGCTAATATATTTCTAGAATAAGCTAATCTACCCTTGCGTAATTGTTAAGCTACCCTCCAAAATACATCATTCATGCAATAAATTGGGAATAATACATAAACATAATACCTAAAAATGTGAATAACATGCATGTCAATATATAAGGCACTAAAATCGTACATATAATGAATTAAGCGGTTACATGGTTGATTTGCCTTGACAGAGCCAACCTCCGGAATACAACAAAGGCAATCAGTGCTGCCACTAACACTGAAAGCAAAGGTATGATAAGGATTGGTAGTATATGTAAATCATTTGAGGGAGATCTTGACAATGGTCTTCTCTTAATTTTCAAGGGAGGAGAGTTTTCAGGCAATGTGAAGTTGAAGGTTGAAATGTAGGTGTCATCAGTTAAATGCATTGTATTAAGGGTATTAGAAATGGTGGAAATAGTGTCTGCATGCAATTCGCAGTTATCTTGAATAGAGACAAGACCTTCAACCAAATCCAATTTAGGACTCAACCCGGGACAATTGATTGAAACCTTTGTCTTGTTAGGGAAAAACAAGTAATGAGATCCTTGTATGTTACAATGAGGGATTTGGTCTACCAAAATTTGTTGGTAATGACAATTGTTCATAACAGACACATTCCTAACCAGAGAATTCATGTGAAGCTTCTCGGAACACAAAAGATATCATGCTTTCTCTTAGATTGTCTACAGAAAGGATATAATTGATTAGAAAATTCACTATGAGCACTAGCTTTCAATTGTGAAAGGTTTATCATCTTTTCAAAGATAATAGCAATTAATTTACCAAACACACTAACAGTTTGAGTGTCTCTTCTTGTTCAATATTCTTTTTTTTTCAACACACTTCATTTTCAAAGACAGTCTCATTACTTTAAAACGGTCACAATACTCATGTGTGTACTCAGATGAGAGGTCCTTAAGGTTCCAAGTCTCACCACAGCAGATCCTAGGTTTTAGGTTTCCATGTATCTGCTTGACACCAAGTTCCAGTTGTTTAGGTCTCCCATCCCAAATACATACAAATGGTCAATACTATCTGTAAAATACATCAAGATTAATATTCAACTCATCAAGAATACAGTCAAAGTTTTCCTTATACTCTTCAGTGTTGTCAACATTGATACAAAGAGTATTACTATAATTATCTTCATAGATCTGCAAGCTAATTTTCCTTATGTCATCTAAATGTCCTATCAATTCTTCTCTTGATTCTAAATGTTTAAGTCTAAATTTGTTCCCACCTGCAGAATCAATTACCCTATATGGACCAGTGTACCTTGGTGAAAGTTTATTATTGGGTGAAGTTAGTTTGACCATTACTAAATCTCCAATTTTCAATTCTAGTTTATGAGCTATTTTGTGTTGTTGTTCCTTCATCTCTTGTGAATAGACCTGCATATGTTTCCTAACTCTTTGGTGAATACTTTGAAGCGTATTTATCCTATTTGATATATAATCATCCATATTATATATGGGCTTCTGCTCTGCAGTCAACATTTCATATGGCACAGTTTTGTCCTCACCAAAAATTATAAAATGAGGTGTATCACCAGTTGCTACATTAATTTGATTGTTCAGGGTACACTTAACACAAGAAATCCAAGTATCCCAAGTTACACTATGAGGACTTATTAGGGTTCTAAGACATATAATTATCTTTTTGTTTAACCTTTCTACTACCCCGTTACCTTTGGGATGATTCACGAGTATATTGACTTTCTTGATGTGGAATACACTACATAAATTTTCCAAGATTTTGTTATTAAATTCAGTCCCATTATCTGAAACTAAGATATTAGGTGTAGTAAAATTACAGATTATCTGATCATAGATTACAGAAGCAATAGTTTCAGCTTTCTTATTGATTATGGGTTGTAATATACAGAATCTTTAAAAATAATCACTCGGACATAGGTAATTCTAATGTATCAATGTGAACTCTTTCCCAAGGTTTCTGTGGAATGGGATAGGTGAGTATAGGAGCAGGTTTTGGTGTATTTCCCTTCACCTTTACACATTTTACACACTTTTCTATATAATCATATATAGATTTCTTCATACCTGGCCAAAAGTATTTAAGTTGTGCTTGTCTATAAGTTTTATCCTTTCCAGGATGTGAACTACAATCACTATCATGAAGTAACTTCAATATCTCATTTACAAGAGCTTGTGGTATAACCAACTGATTTACTTGACCTCTAGAAATATCTTTCCCATTTACAAATGTTTTCCTATACAAAATTCCATTAATCAAATGAAATTCCTCTATCTTATACCCCTTTGGTAGCTTTGGAGGATCTCCTCTTGGGTTCATCAAATGCTTGATTATTGAATCACATGTCTCATCATCTCTCTGTTCTCTTATTAGCATTTCTTCATCTAAAGTTACTAATTCTTCTATACTACAAACAAAATTAATCAACCCAGTCCCAGTCATTGGTTGACTAATGTTTCTAGAAAGTGGATCTGCTACATTCCTTCTACCCGGAATATATTCAAATTGAACTTCATAGCACTGAAGTATCGCAAACCATCTAGCAAGTCTGCCTCTAAGATTCTTATGCTTAAATAAGTTCTGAATAGCTGTGTGATCAGTCCAAACTCTGATGGGATACCCTAGTATCATATCTCTAAAACTTTCTAAAGAATAAATTACTGCTAAAGTTTCTCTTTCTGTTATAGAGTAGTTTCTCTCCGCACTATTACAAAGTCTTGATGTGTAAGCTATGGGTTTCAAAGTTCCATTTCTCTCTTGCATGAGTATGCCTCCTAATCCTATGTCAGACGCATCAGTACAAAGAATGAATTCTTTTTCATAGTCGGGAAAAATTAAAATAGGTGAACTCGTGAGTTTCTCTTTCAACTTGTCAAAAGCTTGCTGTTGTGCAGGTCCCCATATGAACTTTGAGTCCTTTCTTAACAATGAACTTAGTGGATTAGCAATGTCAGCATAACTTTGAATGAATTTTCTATAATATCCTGTTAATCCCAAAAAGCTCCTAACCTTGTCTACATTGGTCGGAACTGGAAAATTCTTGACAGCGTCAACCTTTGAATTTACTGTACTAAGTCCGTGTCTGTCTATCTTATGTCCTAAGTAAATGACACTGTCTTGCAAGAACTTACATTTTTCAAGTTTTACTTTTAACCCTGCTTTTCCTAGTCTTGAGAATATCAAATCTAATTTCTTAAAGTGCTCCACTGCAGTCTGAGAAACTATTAAAATGTCATCTAGAAATACACTGGCAGTGTTTCCTAATAATCCATCTAGAATAGTATTCATTAATCTCATGTAAGTTAATGGACTATTACATAACCCAAATGGCATTCTCTTGAACTCATAATGTCCTGTTGTAGTAGAAAATGCTGTGAACTCTCTTGAATCTTCATGCAATTCTATTTGCCAAAAAGCTGATTTGATATCTATAGTGCTAAAATATCTATTCTCAGTTCCCAAACTTCTCAAAATGTCACCGATAATGGGTAATGGTAACCTATCACGAATGGTGTGCTTATTCAATTCCCTGTAATCAATAACTGGGCGCATAGTTCCATCAGACTTTGGTACTAAGATCAACGGAAAATTCCACTCACTTTTACTATGTTCAATAATATCCTGTGATAACATTTCAGTGATGAGTTTATCTACTACAGCTAATTTAGAGTGAGGAACTCTGTAGGCTGGTATGTAGATAGGTTGTGTTCCTGGTTTTAACTTAATGTGATGTTTTAAAACAGTTGTTTTGCCTAAGGCGTCCCCCGGCAAAGCAATTGCTTTTTTGTGTTTCACCAGCAAAGCAAATAAAGCTTCATCCAACTCAGGGCAATTAGTTGATTGTAATAATTCTTTATATCTATTTCTTAAGTCTATTCCTTCTTGAACTGAACAAATTGATGAAGTTGGTAATTCCATCTTCTCACTAGTCTCATTTAAAATCTTAATAGGTTTAGTACACACCTGAATACATCCTATTTGTGTACCTTTCTTTAAAACTATCTCTTTATTCATAGTATTAATTACTAATACTTCTACTCTGTTCTTATTTGTCTTATAAATCCCTGAGTCCCACTTCAATCCTTTAATTTTAACTGATTCTGGGACTGTAATTATTTCAGAGTCTACATTGATTCCTTTCAAACACACTTCAACCTTATTAATTGACATGGGATGTAACAATGTCGACCTTGTTACTCCGCAATCTGCAATTCTCAAGGCTTCTGTGGTTGATAATTTAGTAATCTCTGGGATTTCCTGAACTTCTGAGTTGGGTTCACAAATTGTTTTACCTTCTGTAGGGTTGGACCGCTCGGTCACGCTATCTAAGATAGAAATGTTATCTAAGGATTCATTGATTCCTGTCACTGGTCTTAAGTCTGGTTGATTTAAGAATGGGATTAACTGTGACTTCACTAAAATTCCTAAGTCCGCAGGACAAATTACCATGTTTTCTTTTCTCATAGTTGCAAATCCTATCAATAAATCTCCTGGAAAAACAGACTCTTCTACCACTATCACTGGGATGTACAAATGTTCATTTGTATATAAGGCAACTTCTAGTTCCACCTTACCTAATGTTTTTAACTGATTTCTAGTTACACCTTGCAATGAGTAACGGATTGGTTCCAACATTTTCACTCCAGGGTTCAAATGGTGTAAAACTTTACTAGTAATTACATTAACTACAGACCCTGTATCAATAAAAATTTGAATAGGCTTATTGAACACTTTACCCGCAATGAGAGGTCCTACAGAAGTTTTACCAACAGTAATTATCAGTTTGTCAGTTTCTTTCATCTCCCTTGCATTCCCATATTTAACACAATACCGCCTATCGGTATATATATGGGGAGGTCTGAAATTGTTTATTCTGTGTCTGGGAGTTTTCCTCTTAGCCCTGGGGGTACCCGAAAATTCCGGCACTCATGAGTCCTATGACCTATTCTATTATGATAAATACAGAATGGAGGGTTCCTACATTGATACTCATGGTGTCCTTCGTATTTACAATTTCTGCAAATAATCCCATAAAAACATTCTTGTGCTTTGTGTCCCCATGTATTACAATTAAAACATAGGATTCTGGTATCCCTATCCCTAGATGGACTTCTAGCATGTCGCCTATGTCCTACTTCGGTTTTCTTAAACTCTCTAGAGTTCCTATTTTGGCTTTGTTGATTTATAGGCATTACATATGGGTTTATTGTTCTGGTTTCACTGTATCCTTGAAGAAGATAATCTACTTCTCCTAAACTTATATTTGATTTTAGATCCTTGTACAGCCTTTCTGCTGTTAAGTCATCAGAATTCTTTGCCAATAAGCTAAATGTAATCAATTTGATTACCTGTGAGATTTTCATCCTATCACTAGATCTTTCTATCCAGTCTGAATCTTTCAAGATAGAATTCATGTCTTTTGACCATCTATCTAATCTAGCTAAGTACTCTGTGTCAGTTTCACTTGTCCTAACTTCCTTAATCATTTTTACCAATGACCTAATAGGATCCTGATCACATTTAGACATAAAATGTTTGAGGAAGGCCTTTTTGTAATTCTCATATTGATTTATTTCTTCCATTTGCTGGAAGTTAATGACAAACCTGGCCCTTCCATGCTCTGGATCGATATTCTCCTTGAGAATCTCTATCTTCCGGTTCTCATTCGTAATGTTTTTACTCACTATAAGAGTGTCTATGAGATTGAGGAATTTATTAACCCCATAGCTATTAGATAATCCAGTAAATTTTGGAATAGAGACATTGGAGGTATGGATTTCGTGTCTCAACACGTTAGAATTCTGAGAGGTACTCATACTAATTACTAATACCTTGCTTTAGCCTGGCTGCTTGCGATGTCGCTTCGTGATGTCAACTTCTATCTTGACGTCCTTCTACGGCCTTGTCATTCGTCAGCGACGTTGTTCCTCAGCTCCATCACACACTCTGCCTTGAAGACCGCCTTGTAGATGATGATCACCTTGAAGAATGCTTGTTCCAGTCGTAGTTTGTAGTTGTTTGTAGTTTGTAGATCCGTAGTCGATCCCCCGTCACCTCGTCCTTGAACCAACACACTCTTGGTTGTGGTTGCCTTATTCCCGTAGACTTCCTCGCACCAGTTCTTTGTTCACCAGTTTATCTAGCACCACTTCTCTTCGGAGGTGTTTAACACTCAGTTCATCCCACCGCTGCCACCACTTTCACCTCCCTTGTAGTCACTGTCACCACCACTGTCAGACCTCTTCCTCTATTCTGTTAGTAGTCACTTAATTTCCCCTCACGTCTTTTCTTATAAGTTTTCCAGTCCTTTTTAAGCAGTAGGCCCCATGCCTAGTTTCCTTTAGTCTCACTAGTTTCCAAGTTCATTAGGCCCCATGCCTAGTTCTTGTCATGTACTTCAAATCAGTCCTGGGGTAAAGAAATTGGTACTTTTCTAATTTCACTGTAATTTCACAGTCTTGTTACACTCAGGGTCTCTCTCTCTCTCGTCTCCTCACACCGTCTCCCCAGATCCCCGTATCCTACGCTAAGCTACCTTCGTCTGACGTCACTAATTTTTCTAATCCAATCTCCTCTGACTTCTCAAATAAATGTCACTCCTTATGGGCGTGACTTTGAATTCATGCACCAATAGTTTTTTCCTCCTTCTCCACCTTTTCTCCAATCCGGAAAGCCGTTACAATGTCACTAGCAATATCGTTTACCTCAGCATTGTCAAACGAAGAATAACTTGCGCTTACAGTTTTGATTACATCATCGATTATAAAACAGTCACCACCGTCGGCGTCGAGTCTGAATTGTTGACTCAGCATGTATTTCACCTGATTAACATTCGTACAACTACCGGCCTCTTACATTATTATTATTATTATAATTATTATTATTATTATCATTATCATCATTATTATTATTATCATTATTATTATTATTATTATTATTATTATTATTATTATTATTATTATTATTATTATTATTATTATTATTATTATTATTATTATTATTATTATTATTATTATTATTATTATTATAGTAATAATAATAATAATAATAATAATAATAATAATAATAATAATTATTATTATTATTATTATTATTATTATTATTATTATTATTATTATTATTATTATTATTATTATTATTATTATTATTATTATTATCATCATCATCATCATCATCATCATCATCATCATCATCATCATCATCATCATCATCATCATCATCATCATCATCATCATCATCATCATCATCATCATCATCATCATCATCATCATCATCATCATCATATTATTATTATTATTATTATTAATATTATTATTATTATTATTATTATTATTATTATTACTATTATCATTATTATCATTATTATTATTATTATTGTTATTATTATTATTATTATTATTATTATTATTGTTGTTGTTATTGTTATCATTATTATTATTACTATTCTTATTCTTATTCTTATTGTGATTGTTATTGTTATTATTCTTGTTATTGTGATTATTATTCTTGTTATTCTTCTTATTGTGATTATTATTCTTATTATTATTTCTATTATTGTTGTTGTTGTTGTTGTTGTTGTTATCATTGTTGTTGTTGTTATTATTGTTATTATTGTTATTATTATTATCATTATTATTATTATTGTTATTATTATTATTATTATTATTATTATTATTATTATTATTATTACTATTATTATTATTATTATTATTATTATTATTATTATTATTATTATTATTATTATTATTATTGTTATTATTATTGTTATTATTATTATTATTATTATTATTATTATTATTATTATTATTATTATTATTATTATTATTATTATTATTATTATTATTATTATTATTATTATTATCATTATTATCATTATTATTATTATTATCATTATTATTATTATTATTATTATTATTATTATTATTATTATTATTATTATTATTATTATTATTATTATTATTATTATTACTACTATTATTTTATCATTATCATTATTATTATTATCATCATCATCATCATTATTATTACTATTAGTAGTAGTAGTAGTAGTAGTAGTAGTAGTAGTAGTAGTAGTAGTAGTAGTAGTAGTAGTAGTAGTAGTAGTAGTAGTAGTAGTAGTAGTGGTGGTGGTAGTAGTAGTAGCAGTGATCGGCTCAGAATCCTTTAAAAAGCAATATGTTGAAAAGAAGTTAACGAATGGGTGGCGGAAGTTAGGATTCTAGCCAACTTTGCAAAGACCGAACCGCAGGCGGCATATGCCGCATTCATATATGGTGTGAAACATAAGTGGAACTACATATCAAGGACGGTACCGAACATCACCGACCTACTAAGACCCCTTGAAGAAACCATCAGAAACGAGCTAATACCGGCCATCACCAACGGACGGACAATAAACGAAGAGGAAAGAAAACTTATGGAACTTCCACCTAGATTGGGAGGGCTAGGTATCTCCAACCCGCTAAACCTTGCCGACACAGAACACCGAAACTCCATGAAACTCACGTCCTCATTGACAAACAACATCGTGTCACAAGATCAACGGAAGGAGACTATCATGGAGGAGGTTAGGGAAATTAGAAGAAACATTTCAAAGGGAAGGGAGGAGAGGCAGAAGGAGGAACTTCAAGCACTTCTAGCTCGGCTATCGAATTATATAAAAAGAAAGATAACAATGGCGCAGGAAGTTGGGGCGTCCAATTGGCTGACAGCACTACCAATCAGGGCAAAGGGAGGGCTACCTAACAGATGTTCCTGTGGTGTACAGTTAACTCCAGACCATGCGATGCTATGCAAGCAAGGTGGATTCATTTGCATGCGACATGATGAGATAAAGGATCTCACTGCCCAAATGCTTCGGGAGGTGTGCAAGGATGTGA
>NC_134809.1:47799180-47801680 GCF_046742065.1 Oratosquilla oratoria | reverse complement strand
GGGAGGTGCTTAGAGTGAACTTTTTAAACGAAGAGGAAAAGGAGGAGTACAAGAGGGAGTGAAGGATAGAGTAGAGGTAGGTGTGGAGGAGGAATGGGGATGGTTCAAGGAGGGAGTCACAAAGTGTGCAAAGATGGTGTGTGGAACAAGAAGGTCAGGAGGAAATAGAAGGAAGGGTAGTGAATGGTGGGATGAGGAAATGAAGAAGGTTGTAGAAGAGAAGAAGCGAGCTTTCACAGATTGGTTACAAAATAGGACGAGGGAGTCATATGAGACGTACAGGGAAAAGAAAAGAGAAGTAAAGAAAAAGGTAAAGGAGGCAAAGAGGAGAGCAGATGTAAAATGGGGTAAGAGTATGACAGAAAAATTTGAAAGTAATAAAAAGATGTTTTGGAAAGAAATTAAGAGAGGAAGAGGAGGCGAATCAAGTAGAGAAGAAAAGGCAAAAGGTGCAGATGGAGAGATGATAATGGAGGAGAAGGCAGTAAGGGGAAGATGGGCACAATATTTTAGGGAGTTGGTAAATGTGAAGGAGGATAGGGAGGGAAAGATAGCTGCAGTGGGAAATGCGAAGAAAATGAGAGTGATGAGTGAGGAGAATGGAGGAGAAATAAGGAAGGATGAAGTGAAGGCAGCAGTTAAGATGATGAAAGCAGATAAGGCACCTGGTATGGATGGATGCCATGCACAATGTCTTAAAAAGGAGGTATAGTAATGGTGGACTGGCTGGTGAGGTTATTTAATGTTTGCTGGTGAGAAGGTAGAGTGCCGGAGGACTGGAGGACTGCTTGCATAGTTCCACTTTACAAGGGAAAGGGGGACAAATGTGAATGTAGTAGTTTCAGAGGGATTAGCTTGTTAAGTGTAGTTGGGAAGGCTTATGGGAGGATCTTGATTGAGAGGATATGGAGAGGAACAGAGGGAGTAATTGGTGAGGAACAGTGTGAGTTTAGGACAGGTAGAGGTTGTGTAGATCAGATCTTTGTGGTAAGACAGATATGTGAGAAAGCTATAGGAAAGGGGAAAGATGTTTTCTGGGCCTTCATGGATCTGGAAAAGGCTTACGACAGGGTAGACAGAAAGGCACTGTGGGAGGTTATGCGTATATACGGGATAGGAGGAAAGCTTCTCTGAGCTGTCAAGAGTTTTTATGAGAGTAGTAGAGCTTGTGTCAGGATTAGAAATGGAAAGAGTGAGTGGTTTGAGGTAAAGGTGGGACTTCGTCAGGGATGCGTTATGTCACCCTGGCTGTTCAACTTATACATGGATGGGGTGGTGCGAGAGGTGAATGCAAGGGTAGTGGGTCAGGGATTGGAGATGGTTAAAGAAAATGGAGAAAAGTGGGAGGTGAGCCAGCTGTTGTTTGCGGACGACACTGCGCTTGTGGCAGGATCGGAGGAGGGATTGAGGAAGTTGGTGACAGAGTTTGGGAGAGTATGTGATAGAAGAAAGCTAAAGATAAATGTGGGTAAAAGTAAGGTGATGAGATGTACAAGGGGTGAAAGTGGCAGTAATCTGAGAATTAAGGGAGAGCGACTGGAGGAAGTGGATAGTTTTAGATATTTGGGTGCAAATGTGGCAGGAAAAGGTGGAGTGAAGGTGGAGGTAGAATGTAGATTGAGAGAAGCGAGTAAATGCCTTGGTGGTTTAAAAAGTGTAATGAGGAATAGACATTTGGGAATGGATGCTAAGAGGAGACTGTATGAAGGAGTGATTGTGCCAACAGCACTGTATGGAGCAGAAACATGGAACATAAGAGAGGAAGAGAGAAGGAACTTGAATATGTTTGAGATGAAGTGTCTGAGAAGTATGATGGTGGTTACTAGGCTAGATAGAGTGAGAAATGAGGAGGTGAGGAGGAGAACGGGGGTGGAAAGGAGCTGGGAGATAGGGTTGATGGAAGAGTATTAGGATGGTTTGGACACATGGAAAGAATGAGTGAAGAAAGACTAGTAAAGGAGGTATGGAAGGCAGATGTGGAGGGAGTGAACATGAGGGGACGTCCTAGGATGAGATGGATGGATGGGGTGAAGGGGGCTTTGGGGAAGAGGGGAATGTCTGTTGAGGAAGGACGGGAGAGGACAGAAGACAGGGGTGAATGGAGAATGGCTGTATATGGAAAATGTTGTGATGCATGAGGTGGAATGGACGGGAGAATGGGGGGTGAGGTAGTGTGTGTGAGCAAAAATTTTGACGCAGCCCGAAGGGATTTCTCCCCGTCCTCTCCTTTATATGGGGGGACGGAGAGGGGGGGGGGTCGCCGATTTAAATGAAGCGGCCTTGCTGTGGATGTGCTGTGTCCTGCGACACTGCTTCTGACCCAGGGCAGTGGACAGGGTGCAGGGATGACCCGTCATCTAGGAGGTGCTAAGATGGGAGGGAGAGTGGAGGGGTGTGGAGTATTTTCGGGGATGGAATGGGTGGGAATGATTTTATGCCTTGTCCTTTTTGGCTACCTCCCTGGTAAGGGGGAAAAAGCCTTGGTATATGTATGTATGTA
>NC_134809.1:47779180-47786680 GCF_046742065.1 Oratosquilla oratoria | reverse complement strand
CTTGCGTGACTAACTTACTCGAATTCTACAACACAGTTATCTCGAATTATGACAAAAGAAACAATATAGATTTAATATATCTAGACTTTGCAAAAGCTTTTGATACCGTCCCACACGAAAGACTACTTACTAAATTAGCTTTACACTGAATAAGTGGTAGCCTATTAGGTTGGACTAGTAATTGGTTGAATGGTCGAAAACAGAGAGTTGTTTTAGATGGAAAAACTTCTAGATGGAAAAATGTTACAAGTGGAGTTCCTCAGGGTTCCGTTCTTGGGCCACTTCTATTCATATAAATGATAAAGACCAATGACTAAAATCTACTGTTTCCAAATTTGCTGATGATACAAAAATGTGCGGAGTGGCAAATGATCACTCAAACCAATTAGATATTCAAGAAGATTTAGATAAATTACAGCAATGGTCTGAAAAGTGGCTAATGAAATTTAACACAAGTAAATGCAAGGTAATGCACATAGGTAAAAATAACAGTAAGTACGATTACAAGTTATTTGGAAATTCGTTAACAAAAGTGGATAGTGAAAAAGATCTCGGCGTAATTATCAGTAACGACCTCAAATCATCCAAGCAGTGTATTTCAGCCTCTGAGAAAGCAAATAAGATTCTAGGACTGATTGCGCGATCTTTTGATTTCAAAAGTCCATCACTCATTAACAAGCTATGTAAATCGTTAGTTCGTCCACATTTGGAATATGCTGTTTCCGTATGGTCACCGAATCTCATTAAAGACTGGAAAAAGTACTGGAAAAAGACTGGAAAAAGTACAACGGCGAGCTACAAAACTGATTCCGAATATCAAAAATAAATCATACGAAAATCGACTAAAACACATGAATCTGTTTTCCCTAAAAAAGCGTAGACTCAGAAGTGACTTGATACAGGTCTTTAAGATTTTAAAGGGAATTGACAACATCAAAAGTGACAAAACTTTCACATTGAATGAGAATCAGACAAGAAACAATGGTCTTAAACTGTCCGGAAATAGATTCAATTTGGAAGTAGGTAGAAACAACTTTGCCAACCGTGTAGTTAATGAATGGAATAAACTTCCTGCACAGGTAGTGCAATGTAGTTCAGTTCGAAGCTTTAAGAGTCATTTAGATAAACACCTAAGCAAGATGATGTAATGATTATAATTTGTTTTATATTATTTGTTTTTGTTTTGTTATCATTTGTCTATCTGATTTTCATTTATTATTAGTTATATGTCAATTTATTATTATTTACTATTTACCTGTTTGTTTATTATTTAACTATACCTATGCATTTATTTATGTATTTTATTTGTTATTTACATTATTATAGTTTTTATTATTTTATTATTATTATGATTTTTTTCGCATCCGACCTAGATATAGACCAAAAGGTCTCCTGTCGGCATGCTCCGCCTTTGTAATCCTTTGTAAAAATATATGTGTGTGTGTGTGTGTGTGTGTGTGTGTGTGTGTGTGTGTGTGTGTGTGTGTGTGTGTGTGTGTGTGTGTGTGTGTGTGTGTGTGTGTGTGTGTGTGTGTGTGTGTGTGTGTGTGTGTGTGTGTGTGTGTGTGTGTGTGTGCGCGCGCGCGATTCACCTTGGTCTTTGGATCACGTGTTGGACTCGTGATCGACAGCTATTTCCCTCCCGGAGGAGAGCTCAGAGCTCGTATGACGGATCCTTAACCTTACACGCATACACACACCCAACTCCCCACCCACGAGAGTTGGAGTAACGACTCGAAGCGCAGCGATACTGAAATAGTTTCATCCCTGGGCAGGATTTGAACCAGGTACCGCCGGCACCGCCATACTGACAGTCTGGGACTCTACCAACCGCGCCACCGAGAGTGAGTGTGTGTGTGTGTGTGTGTGTGTGTGTGTGTGTGTGTGTGTGTGTGTGTGTGTGTGTGTGTGTGTGTGTGTGTGTGTGTGTGTGTGTGTGTGTGTGGGTATATATATATATATATATATATATATATATATATATATATATATATATATATATATATGTGTGTGTGTGTGTGTGTGTGTGTGTGTGTGTGTGTGTGTGTGTGTGTGTGTGTGTGTGTGTGTGTGTGTGTGTGTGTGTGTGTGTGTGTGTGTAGCTAGAGAAACGCAAAACCAAAACCCCTCATCCTATCTACAACTCATAACACGGTGTTATGAGTACCCACCACAACTCTCAAAGTTATGCGACTATTTGTACAGCAGTTAGCAACCTGTAACCTTTACCCGCGGTGTTAGTCTTGTGAATAAATTAACATATTTCAAATCCTGAGTGTTTATGATCTCGCGACCACTGGCTAGGCTGTGATTGGCTGATGTCGGGCAGGCCGCCTGTTACTACGCTCGCTCAGGGGCAACTGGGCTACTTCACCTCCCAAGGCCGGAGGCCCTATGAAACCGCTTGGCGACACAGTGAATCAATGTTCAAGTCGAGTGAGATAAGGGCCATTTACACGATCAGTTTTTCAAACCCGGTTTGTCAAACAAGTGTTTGAAGCGATGTTTGACCGTGTGAATGGGGTATTCAGTTGTCATGACAACCAAATATTTGTTTGACAAATTGTTTAACCGTGTAAATGGCCCTATACTCGATAGGAGTATAGTGTTTGCGACCGACCAGGTTGGGGAAGGCCGGACGATTCACATCAGGTAAGAGGAGGACTCTGAGGACGGTGGCGGGTTCTTCAGATCCAAAGAGAGTCCTCTAGCGTTAACAGAACAAACAATCTTAGGGTTCAAGTTTCTTTTCTTGTACCCCAAGGACTACTTGCGTTAGGCTAATCTCTCTCTCTTTCTATATATATATACATGTATGTATATATATATATGTATGTATATATATATATATATATATACATACATATATATATATATATATATATATCAGGCACTTGTCGTCAGTAATTACTCAGGGTAGTAAACTACCATCAAAAGATTTGCCCATATATAAAAGGATAGAGATATTATAAAGTTTTCTACCTACTAATTTTATTAGCCTATTTGTACAAGAAATCCATTCTTCTCTCTTTCTTTGTAGCAAAAATATCTGTCACTTTTTCATAGAAATTGAAAGTAGGGTCTTGCTCCATTTTGTTAAGTCTTTCCTTTTCAATGGATATTAAAGCAAGTGAAGAAAGTCTTTGGTCTATCATTCTGTTCCTAGTGTAGCTCTTAATTCTTTTCAAAGCAGAATACGATCAGTGCTACTATAGCGTGAGGTCTACCGCCATATGTCACCTACCCAGGTGCAGCCTGAGGTCTACCGCGTGACCCGCGTGACTCCTCAGGGACGCTCCCCTCACCTGTCCATCAAACATGTGTCCTGCCCAAATACATCAAAAACGTGACCTGTCAATGTGACCTGACTTAACCTAACCTAACCTAACCTATTTGTGTCATTCTTAGAAGATGTATGTATCGCTAGAATAAATGTATGGAAGTATATGATAACATGTTTATTTTTACATTTCTTCCTTTAATATGAATGTAATTAGAAATCCAATTATCTATCTAAGTCACTCCTAGGATATGTACAAAATATCGCTAAAATAAATGGATGGAAATGGTAGACCTCACGCTATAGTGCTAACGGAAAGTAGATCACACGCTATAGTGTGGTAGACCTCACGCTATAGTAGCACCAAACGATCTCTCCACAAAAACAGTTGTAGCAGGAATTATCAAAATTAATTGCAGCAACTTCACAGCTTCAGGGAACGTTTGGGGTCAGTTCATTTTCAAATATAAAATCAAGCAAAGTTTTAACTAATTTATCTTGAAACACTTATGCATTGTAAACTCCAGCTAAATCCGCTTTCAGTCTTATGATGTCGAAAAAAAATTCATAGTTCTTTTCTAAACTTTCAAATGTATCCTTATCAACTTGGCAAAGCAAGATTTTGAAATTTATTTCCATAAACTAATGAAATGAACTTTAAGTTTTTTAAATCAGCAAATCTTGCTTTCATGTTCTTTAGTATGTCATAAAAAATAACACCAAATATTCTCATTCCTTCTCCATTAACTGAACCTTTCGTACACAGTTTTGACTCAGTAAAGTTATTTTCTCTGCAACATTCTTCAAATTTTTCGTACAAATCCTCGAATTTTTTGTGCAGATCCTCAAGTAAATTTATTGTTCCAGTAATCCTCTCAATGCAGTATGGAATATATGTCATTTTGGTTTGTAAGACACTGAAAAGTGTTAGTTTTAATTAAAAATTCATTATAAACTACCAGAAAAAATATGTTGAATCTTCTCACTAAAATATCTGGATCCCACAATATAGGATTATTGTTCATACTGTTGAAGAGCTTGAAAAGGTCACCATGGTATTGTAAAATAGTCTGGATTAGTTTTGAATTCGAACTCCATCTCGTTGGTGCTGCATTTGGAATGCGTTTTTTCACTATCTCATCAAGAAATTGCGTTCATTTTGCTGTGATGGAAAAATGAGGCAAGTGCCTCACAGGTCTTAAAAAAGCTTGTACATTCAGGTATGAATTTTGCTGACTGAGATAGAACAAGATTTGAATTATGAGCATAGCAGTGAGTAAATAAAGCTCTTACTTTAACTTGAACGCTATTTAAATGGGATGCCATCACTATTGCCCCATCATACGTCTGTACAAGTTTCTCAAAACAGTCGTATTTATCCAAATTATTAAAATACACTTTGTAACACCCCCAACACTTTTATTCTTAAGAATGTCAAATCCTATAAAGACTCCTTTGATGTCAGAGTCCAACACGTACCTTAATACTGTAGAACACTGATCTGTACATGAAATATCGGTTGTTTCATCCACTCCTATGGCAATGAATAAGGCTTCTGCAATCTATTCTTTAATATTATTTTCTACAATCGTGCCTGTGGTATAGTGTAATTGCCATAGGAGACTAGCACAGCATGCAATAGTGTGCAATGGTATAACGGCGTGCTCTGACCAACAGCGACGCCCCCGGCCAAAAACCCTTTCATACACCCAACAAAGGCTCTCTTCTCTTCTTTGTGCTTACAGCATCTAGCACCTTCGCCCACGGGCCAATTACTCTTGAGATTCCTTGGAAACATGTCGTGTCTATCCTCTGTACGCATAACCTACCGATTAGTAAACCCACGAATCGTACAACCTGTTTCACTGCTGCCCCGGCTAAATTGCTTGTGAACATGGCGCAGCGAATAGGAAGCTTACAATTGCTTGCAACTGCAAGCACCCTTGCAATGTGCAACAATGAAACATAAGCACAGTTCAGTAATCGGTGGCGTACAAGCGAACGAGTGACAGTAACATGACAATACATGATCCGGTGGTGCCTACGTGAACGAGGTGTTGAAGGAACCCTGCAACAGTGTGCATATTGGACCTAGCGGCGCAGTACAGGGCAGTGCAATTGAGGGGGCGCTACCGTGCGACGCGCTTTGGCGGGCCCGCAGAGGACCGAACAAAGAGGACTTTCATTCCAACCCCTTGGATACAGTGCCTCGGTAGAACGCCCCTGACGCGACCGCGACCCACGTAGGGAACGATGTGACGTCACGCAATACCCCAGCTTACTCACGTAGACCGCACCCCCAAGCCCAGTCCATGGCACAATGAAGTGATTCGCCTTTGTCGCTAGAGGGTGACGTCGAATTACCCGTCCCGCCCACGCTCGCACCAAACGTGACGCTTCCGCGGGATGGCGGCGGCGACGTCGTGCAACGCCTAGCGGAGGGAAGACCGTGCAAAAATTGACGCAATCGCGCAGACCCTGCAACAACTCCTAGCACGCACGACGTCCCCTCCATCGAGCCCTCCGCCGACTTTGCCCGTCCCGGCCCCGCCTGTCACCGGAGCGCCGCCCGCCCCTCAGCCGCCGGGCAACCTGACGGTCCCACGCCCGCCACCCTTGCAGGTCGACGCCCAATTCCAGTCGTTCCTGTCGTGGCACCGCGGCTGGGCCGACTACGCCGCTATAACCGGTCTTATTAGGATGCCGCACGACATGCAGCTTATACAATTCAGATCGTGCTTGCCTCTCGGTGTACAGACGGTTTTGCGGGACTCACTGGACATCCCCCACGGTAGCCCACTCTCGGCCGACGGAGTACTCGACCGGCTGCAATCCCACCTCCGGAACGCACGAGTCAAGGCCCTCCGCCGCCGTGACCTGTTCTAATGCAGGCAAGCGCAGGGCGAGTCCTTCGACGACTTCTACGGCCGCGCCAAGGACAAGGCCCGGGAGATAGATCTTTGCGCCGTTGGCGCCGTCGCTTGCGCGGAGACCCAGACGAAAACTGTCATACTCATGGGCGTCAGGGACGAAGAACTCGTACAGCGTATCAGCTCCCTCCCCACAACCGCGTCACTGCAGGAAGTAGTGACCAACTGCCGCTCGCACGAGTCGGCGAGGGGGACAGTTTCGGACCGTCAGGGCAACCCGCAGGTGTCCGCCGTTTCGACATATAAAAGTGTTCAACGCCAGGCGCGCGCACCCCCCACCTCAGCCACTTCCTCAGCCTCCTTGCGACTCGGCGACACCTGCTACAATTGCGGGGCCAAGGGACACCGCCCTCGCACCAGGCACGCCCGATTCCACGCCTGCCACAAGAAGGGTCACTGGGAAGGCCGGCGCCTCCCGCGAGGTGTCTGACGGTTCCAACCGCTCCCCACCACCTGCCAGCATCCATATCCGCTTCGGGAACGTGTCCTCGAGCTTGCTTATGCTGCCGGGCACAGGCGTGGACGTCACAGTGATAGGCGCCCGGCACCTGGACACATTGGGGATATCCAGGGCTAGCTTGCAGTCGCCACTCTCAGCGCCAACATACATGACCGACGGATCCCAGATGCCCCCCGACATACGGGTTTACGGGGGGTGTCCAAACCCTGCTCCTCTCCTTCGGCCACTGTCGGGAGTTGGCCATAATCCCGCACGACTTCCCGAAGCCTATCCTTAAGGTGACGTACACAAACAGGTGCGCCGCGCTAACACTTCCCTTTGACAGCTAACCAACCGCCGCTCGCGACTACTTCCAAGGATGACCTCCGCACCCCTAGGGAAGATAGTGGGTACCCCCCCCCCCATGAGAATCCACCTGAAGGCCGACGCGGTGCCCTTCGCCATCCACACGCCATGGCCGATACCTTTCGCATTCCGGGATCAAGTGAGGGAAGAACTTGACTCAATGGTGCAGCAAGGTATCATCACGCCTGTCGGCGGGGAACCTTCAGAATGGTGCCACCCGATGGTCCTCGTGGCCAAGAATAAGGGCGCACGCATTACGATCGACCTGACAAAACTCAACTTTCAGGTATCGCGCCCCACTCATTCTTCGCCCACGCCGTTTGCGGCGGTCCGCAGCGTCACCCCCTCGATGAGGTTCTTCACGACGGCGGACGCCCTCCACGATTACTGGTAGATAGACCTCGAAGAAGAGGACCAGCACCTGACCGAGTTCATCACCCCGAACGGGCGGAACAAGCACTGCCGGGGACCGATGGGCTTTGCAG
>NC_134809.1:47766680-47771680 GCF_046742065.1 Oratosquilla oratoria | reverse complement strand
TATACATATATATACATATATATACACACACACACACACACGTATACATATACATATATATATATATATATATATATATATATATATATATTTCTCACCTCACCATACACCAGGTAGGGCGATGCCCTGTCAGCGATGACGCCTCACTAAGTCCCTCCACAAGTCCCTATCAGCATACAGCTGCACACTCTCCACCTCTTCCATAGTTCTTCCTCTTGACTCTATGGCTTGTCTGATACCGTCTCTCCATCTCTTCCTGGGTCTTCCTGTTGGACGCTTTCCTTGCGGCTGCCACTGGTAGTATTTTAATGGGTACTGATGCTCATTCATCCTCATGACGTGGCCAAACCATCTTAATTGGCTTTTCTCTACATATTCTAATATTGGCTCTATTTCCAGCTCTCTTCTTATTTCTTCATTTCTTATTCTGTCACACCTTGTTACACCTTTTATTATTCGCAGTACTCTCATCTCTGCTGCTTGTATCTTACTTTTCAGCCTTTCTGTCAATGTCCATGTTTCTGACCCATATGTTAGAACTGGTCTTAAAATATTTTTGTAAATTGTTATCTTAACCTGCTTGGGTATAAGTTTTTCTCGCATCAATAGATATAGCGTTCTTAAATTATTTGTATGGCACTGTATTCTATTTAATATTTCTTTTTCCATTTGACACCTTTCATCTATCTTTACTCCTAGGTATTTAAATTCTTCAACTAATTTCAGTTTTTCGCCTTCCAACCATATTTCTATCTCTTCTTTTTGCCTTGCGACCATCATTACTTCTGTTTTATTTGTGTTTATTTTCATTTTCACTCTTTTCAATGCACTGTTCCAAGCAGTTAATGCATTTTGAAGTTCAATGGGGTTGTTTGCAACCAGTGCAATATCATCTGCGTATGCCAATGTAATAACTTCCTCTCCAGATCTCAAATTTTTCATACATTTGTCCATAAAAAGTACAAAAAGCAATGGGGATATAACCCCACCTTGTCTTACTCCAGAATTTACATCAAACCAGTTATCCTCGCGAGTTTGTGTTCTTACAGCGCTGGTACATTTACTATATAGACTTTTGATTGCTCTAACAAGTAATCTATCTACACCATATACAGGGTCTTCCAATGTATCCCAAATCATCTTCCTTGGTAGCCTGTCAAAGGCTTTTTCTAAGTCAACAAAAGCTATACACACTGGTTGATCCCATTCCCATCTCTTCTCCATCAGCATTTTCAAGGAGAAAATTGCATCTGTTGTACCTCTCTCAGGTCTAAATCCATACTGTCCCTCCTCTAATTTTTCTTCTACCGTCGCTCTTAACCTTATTTCAAGTATTCTTTCATATATCTTCTCCACATGTGATAATAAGGATATTCCTCTCCAATTTTTGCATTCTGACTAGTCGCCTTTCTTTGGTACTTTACATATTATGGCTTTCCCCCAATCCTCTGGTATTCTACCTTCACACCATGCTACATTGAAAATTCTCGTTAGCCACGCGACTGTGTTTTCATTTCCTTTTAGCAGCTTTACAGGTATGCCATCGCATCCAGGACTTTTTCCATTTTTCATTTTACTGATGGCAACTCTAGTTTCTTCGATAGATATTTCGTGGTAGTAGTTTAGTCTCAGGCTGGTGTTTTCACACTCATCGTCTAATTCCTGAGGATTCAATAATTCTGAGAAATATTCTCTCCACCTTTCATCTACTTCGTTCTCATCTGTTAGTAACACTCCGTCTTTATTCTTAATTGTATTTACTACTGTTTCTTCGCCCCTTTTATAACTCTTCGCCAAACTATATATGAGCTTCCTAGTTCCCAGCAGATCCTCTTCAAACTCTTTTCCCAATTTCTTCCAAGAATCTCTCTTGGCTCTTGCTTTTACTGTCTCTGCTTCGTTTCTTGCTGTTTCGTATTCCAATCTATTTTCTGGGGTCCGTCTTCTCATCCATCTTCTAAAAGACTGACTCTTCTTTTTAACAACATCCCGGACTTCATCCGTCCACCATATAGTTTTCTTTTTTCTTCCACCACTAATTTTCTTGGTCTCCAGGACCTCTTTTGCTATTTTTGTAATTTTATCCTTCATGCCTATCCATTCTTCTTCAATGTCTCTGGTTTCTTCCGGCTCGCTCAGATAAACTTCTGAAATCTTTTCCTTATATAATCTTGCCTTTTCTGGTTCTTTTAGATTCTCTAATTTAATTCTTTCTCTGACTAGTTTTTTCATTGGCTTTGGCTTCCTAATGTTTAGTTTCGCAAGAACTAAACGATGATCCGAGTCAAAGGAAACCGATGGTATGCTCTTGACATCTTTGAAAAGTTTCTTGTTAGTTGTTAACATAAAGTCAATCAGTGATTTTTCAGTATATTCACCAGTTACGCTATTCCACCGATACCAGCTCCATTTATGACTTTCTCTATGCTGGTAAAAGGTATTCATCACAGACATACTATTACCTATGCAGAAATCTATCAGTCTTTCTCCTTCATCATTTCTTTCTCCAACACCATGTGCACCGATGACGTTTTCTATATTATTCCTCTGTCTTCCTACATGTGCATTCATGTCTCCCATGACAACTTTGATAGTATTTCCACATGAATCCAGGGTACTTTGTAGTTTTGTATAGTATTCTACTTTTTCTTCTTGAGGCCTTCCCTGGTGAGGTGCATATACCTGCACAAAAGTTATTCTTTCTGCATCTACTTTTATTGTTATTGGTAGAATTCTTTCATTAATATAAAAAATGTTCTCTACTTTTCTGCAATAGTTGGTGTTAGAATAAAAGCCACCCCGTGTTTTCTTTCATTATCCATTCCTTTGAAAATTAGCTGGTAGTTGTTGTGAATTACTTTTGTTCCCTCTCCAAGAAGTCTGGTTTCACATATTCCCATTATTTCAATGTTTCTGTCAGTCATCATGTCTACGACTTCTTCCAACTTATCATTCATTGTAGTGGCATTGATGGTTGCTATTCGTGTATTCCTTAAAGAAGGTCCAGTGTCATTTCGTGATCGTTGTCGTGTGGTCCATCCAGTCCGAGGCATCATCTGTGTTACTTGAGCTGTATAGTAAGGCCACCGGCTAGCTAGGCCTGTCGTATATATATACATATATATATACAGTATATATATATATATATATATATATATATATATATATATATATATATATATATATATATATATATATATATATGCGAATAAATCACAAGAACACGTGGTTCACAAAATATGTAATAAAACCACTTGGAAAATAAAATGAAAGGTGACCGAACGTTTTCGTCTATTTAAGACATTTTCAAAGGTACAGAGTAAGGTAGCAGTGACATTTTATATACAAAATAAGCACACTAGGGGGGAATTAGGACAGGTCCAATAGTGACCTTACTCTCTCAGCACTGCCGGACGTTTGACCCGGCTACTGTCAACAATTTTATATGTTGCAAAGTTATCTAATTTATACATTCCCATACTCTTATTCACGTTGTTCTCAAATGAAGCTTTTATATAGCATGATTCTATGATATTCCTCTCCTTAATGTCCTTACTTAAGACAATTTTCTTTGTGTTATCCCAATCAATGCAATGATTAAAATCCCTAATGCAAAAATAACCCACTTGAAACTTCCCCTGTTCCGATGTTATATTTATTTTGGTTTATTCTCAATTTTAAATTCTTGCCTGTTTGTCCAATCTAATTAAAGTTACAATTTTTTGAAGGGATACTATAAACACAGCCTTCATTACAAGGTGGCTGTGAGGACCTTGGATGGGTTGTAGCCGATGATGTCACCTTTGCCCTAAGTATTGCAATAGCCAAGGCAACTCTACATTAATTTTGTTTATCCCATTGGTCCTTGATAGTATGGGTGGGTGGGTGTGGGTGGGAGTATGGGTGGGTGGGTGGGTGGATGGCAGTGTTGGTGTGTGGGTAGGTATGGATATGGTGGGACTTGGGTGGGTGATGGTGTAGGAGTGCATAGACGGACGGGTGTGGACGTGAGTGTGGGTGTGGACGTAGGTGTGTGGATGTAGGTATGTGTGCTTGTAATGAAATAATCTGCCTTATCATTGCACAAGTTCACATTCTTTACTTTTTCTGTACATTTTTTCTTTGTTTGTCTTTTCCTTTTTTCTTCTTTTTCTTTGTCTTTGTTTTTCGTTATATCTTTTTTTATAAGATGAAGAACTATTAGTCAATTAAATCAGGGGAAAATTATAATGGTGTGAAGGAATCTCCGTCAAGTTAAAATAGATAAATGAATAAATGAATAAGTAAATAACTAGATAAAAGAATATATTAATAAATATAAATATATAAATAGGAAAGTAGATAAACAGATAAAAAAATATGTTATTAGTCAATCCATCTCCCACCCCATTAGAAATAAATAAAAGAATAAATTGATAAATAGAAATATATAAATAGGAAAGTAGATAAACAAATAAAAAAAATTATGTAATTAGTCATGCCATCTCCCACCCCCATTAAAAATAAATAAAAGAATAATTTAATGAATATAAATACATAAATAGGAAAGTAGATAAACAGATAAAATAAACTGTGTAATTAGTCATGCCATCTCCCACCCCCATTAAAAATAAATAAAAGAATAAATTAATAAATAGAAATACATAAATAGGAAAGTAGATAAACAGATAAAAAAATATATATGTAATTAGTCATGCCATCTCCCACCCTCATTCCCACTCCTTTCCAGAGTCCCTTTCCACCTCCCCCCCCCACCCTTTCTCACCTTCCACAACCTTTCGCTTCATACACTGTGTGAGGGGCGTAACCTCAGGAATCATTCATTTGCGACCAAATCCGTCACCTTTACCCTTCGTGCTAACGCTGCCTGGGCCATGGGCAGCACCCAGTGCCTGTTAGGAATCAACCCTCTGGCTTTACATGCACGAGATGAGGATGATCACGAACACACCACGCCTTCTGTGATTGCGGTGACGCACTTTACAGCTTTTGTTCTGGCC
>NC_134809.1:47744180-47756680 GCF_046742065.1 Oratosquilla oratoria | reverse complement strand
AACTATAAAGTTATATAAAAACTCCTCATTTTCAATATTTAAGGAATTCACCAATTCGTCAAATAATTCATGCACATCTGAAGGTAGGACAAAGACAAGTGTTTGTAACTGATTGATAAAAATTGTGTTATTGTCTTCAACATACCATTGTTGCAGTCCATAATGCTGGATATTTGGCCATAAACATTGCCCAAAATGAAAGAAACAGCCCAATATTGATGTATTTGGAAAGTTTTTCTTCATACCATTTATTGTTGCTCGTTCGAGGTCGATTGTTATTCATTCTGAATCCTGAACGCCTTTGCTTTTCAAAAATTCGTCATACGTTTTCTCATCTTTGTTACTAGCAACAATACATCAATGGTAAGGTTTTGCTCCCTGAAAAAATGCCATGCATAGTATACAGCTGTTTACCTAAAGGAGCAGACTGAAATGTGCCATCGCTAGACCATGCTTGTTTACTATATAATTATTTTAAAGATTCTCTGTCGATAAAATAGTAACAGCAGTAGTTTCATACAAACGAAATTTTTCTCCATGTGTTGTCATGTCTTTTTAATGAAAGTGGCAGTTGCCGACAAGACTGACGAGTTAAACACCATATGAGGACGGAGCCTTTATTTGTACGACGTTTCGCTTATTACAGCTTTTTCAAGTACAAGTCAAGATACATATGCTTGGGATTGAATAAGTGGAAAGAAGGGAACGGGGAGAGAAAAGAAGAAGGGGGGGAAGGAAGAGGAGGAGGAGGAGGGGAAGGAGGAGAAAGGGGGGATGGAACACTGGGAAAGGTTGAGAATGCTGGCCCAAACGTCCGTGGGCGAAATGTTCACAAAGGGTGGTTTAAATATTTAAAATTTTGTTCAATAGTGTTAGTTCCTTGCAGCGATCATTCAAGGAACGAACACTATTGAACAAAACAGGGGCATGTTTAACATCTCGCCCCACATAATTCCCCTAATACCCTTGGCCAGCAAAATTTTAAACATTTAAACCACCCTTTGTGAACATTTCGCCTCCGGACGTTTGGGCCAGCATTCTCAACCTTTCCCAGTGTTCCATCCCCCCCTTCTCCTCCTCCTCTCCTCCTCCTCCTCCTCTTCCTTCCCCCCTTCTTCTTTTCTCTCCCCGTTCCCTTCTTTCCCCTTATTCAATCTCAAGTATATGTATCTCAACTTGTACTTTAAAAAGCTGTAATAAGCGAAACGTCGTACAAATAAAGGCTCCGTCCTCATATGGTGTTTAACTCGTCAGGCTTGTCATGCATGTCTTAATCATCGTCAACCTTTCTTGCTCGCCGTACCACTCTTGCAAGCATTTCTCTCTTAGGCAGAGAACCAGCACTTAGCTGAGAGGTAATTCTTTCACATGATTAATTACACTGCTTGTCACTACGTCTGTCTGTTCTGCTCTAGTTTTCATTTTCTCCAACGCTTTTAAAACACTATTATGAGCACCATCTGGAGGATGTGAATGATTTGATACGTTTTACTGTTCGATATCACTTACAGTTTTAATTCTAGCGTTTTTCACATCTCCAGTAAGTGGCCTCTTTAACTTCTTTATCAACAACGTATGTATATCCATTTAGAAGGAGCTTCCTGCCGCCGCGTGCTATTTTAATGAAGTCCAAACTGCGGGAATAAGATGACTTCAGATGATTATGTTGAAATTAAATTGAATAATAAGAATAAAAAACTATCTAAATAAGGAATTAAATCATAAGTTTTATATTGGTGAATGGGTATTCAAACTATGAAAAATATTA
Organism: Oratosquilla oratoria; assembly: GCF_046742065.1. NCBI lineage: Eukaryota > Metazoa > Arthropoda > Malacostraca > Stomatopoda > Squillidae > Oratosquilla > Oratosquilla oratoria. The sequence continues at coordinate 47,754,912 of NC_134809.1, read as the reverse complement.
ATACAATAGATAATCTAAATAAAAAGAAAATGGGCTTTATTTACCATTTACCAGAGCTGTGTACAGTACGAGTCTCTGGAGTGAAGTAATTCTGCAGCAGAAAAATAAAAACTCGATAAGTCGGAAATCAACACTAAACCAGAGCTGGAGCAGAAGAAAAAACTAGAGACAGTGTAAGCTACAGTCCCCTACAGTAGTACAGAATGGGGAGGAGGGTGCTATGCTTAAATAGCATTCTCTTACAAGAAAAGGCATGTCCCCTAGGTCACCACTTGAGTGGTGACCTAGGGTACATGCAGTGTGAGGTCAGGTGGAAGATGCCTGTTTGCGATGTTGCTGACCTTAATTCCGGACATTATGTCCGGAGACCACTGCACCTTTGAAACATTCATATTGGGAATGTACTCTATTAAGGTGGATTCTACTATCTTCCTTCTGAACCTGCAACCAGAGTTGTAAATGAGATCGGCTCTGTCCAAGTCGAGTCTGTGATTATATTGACTCACGTGTTGGAACACTGCCGTGCTTTCTTGCGCGTATCTGATCGAACGTTTGTGTTCAGTCAGCCTTGTCCCCAAATTGCTATCTGGACATTTGGTCTCTGGACGTTTGGCCTTTGGACAATTGGTCTCCAGACATTTGGTCTCCATTATTTTTAGCTAAGTGGACATTTGGTCTCCGTACAGAAACTAAGCTCTAAATATAATAATAATATATATAATATATGAGGACATAAGCATCTATAATTTGGTTATTTGTTTCTTTTTTAATACAGTATATTGACAAGTTTGTAATTCATTTTAATTGGGAATTGTTGCTGACAGGGAAATATGAATTCTGTCAAATTCACTTTGTCGAATTCCCGTATAAAAATACATTCAGAATGATGAACACGGTGATCATAGAATAAGAGAATAAATACTGCGTTAGGGGAGATCACAGTTTCTATCACCTCACTTGGAGTCGGGCGGATGACTGATAAGTAAATTCCTAAAAATTCTTGAATCTGGTACATTTAGTCTCCAGACATTTGGTCTCCATTATTTTTAGCTAAGTGGACATTTGGTCTCTATTTATAATTATACTGCATTTTAGTGAATATATTAACTGAATCTTATAGCACTTTGTCCTGATTAAAGATGACAAAATGTAATTTCAATTTGTTCCCCACCTTTAATTAAAGGATTTATAACTAATGAATTATTAACTCCCTTTAATGTTATTTAACAATACCTGAAATGTGAACTGAAATCAGAAAACATTCAAAACAGTAATTTGCATTGCTGCTTTAGATTAAAGGACAGAAATAAGTTATTCCCTTTAATCCTATTTAACCCCATATTAAAGAGAACAGAATATAGAAAGGATTTAGGTGTGTTAGTGAGCCCGGGCCTTAAATCCAGGAAACTGTCCATTAGTGCAAGGGATAGAGTTAACAGGACATTAGATGTGATACTTTTAGATATACGTTTATATTGTAAACCAGTTTCAAGCTTTTAAAAAGTGTTTTTATGTATTTTACATAATTTTCTTGCACATTTCAAATTCACAACAACAATATTAAAATAATGATATGATACTTTTATATTATGTTTATATTGTTTACATACATACATATACCAAAGGCTTTTTCCCCTTACACGGGGGGTAGCCAGAAAGAAAAAAAGGCATAGAAACCACTCTCACCCATTCCATTCCTTATATATTCCACTCCCCTCCACCCTCCTCCCTCCCTCCTATCTTGGCACCTCCTGGATGACGGGTCATCCCTGCATCCTGTCTACTGCCCTGGGTCAAAAGCAGTGTCGCAAGACACAGCACATCCACAGCAAGGCCGCTTCATAAATTCGGCGACCCCCCTCCCTCTCTCCGTCCCCTCATGCAGAAAAGGAGAAGACGGGGAGAAATCCCTTCGGGGTGCGTCAATTTTTTTTCTCATACATACTTCCTCATCCCTCATCCCGCACCCACTCCCCCTCATGCATCACAGCATCATCCATACACAACCCTTCTCCATTCACCCTTATCTTCTACCCTCTCCCGTCCTTCCTCAACAGACATTCCCCTCTTTTCCAATGACCCTTTCACCCCATCCATCCATCTCATCCTGGGACGCCCCCTCATATTCACTCCTTCCGGCTCGGGTTCCGAATAGCGACTGTCATAACAGCGACTGTCAATAGAGCGACTTCACAATCGCGATTCATTTAAAACAGCGACCATCACAACAGCGACCACATGATAGCGATTGTATTATAAGAGCGACTGTCATAACAGCGACATTATCGCATCAGCAGTCCTCCAAATGTTGCTATCATTATTTTTTTGTCATTGAAAGAAAATATATTATTAAGATAATTAAAAAAATTACTTATACATCATTTCAGGTAACAATATTTTTTGCACATACTGTGTGAAAATGAAATGAAATTTATGAAACAAATTATCTAAATTGAAATTATACAGCTTTCATATGTGGACTAAGGTAAATGGTGTTATCATTGCACAAAAAGTTGCCTAACATTGATAACATATTATAACAAGGAGTCTAGGGTTGGGTTGTTCAAAAACTAATTCTGCGTTAGTTTATCTTGATGTTCATGATGCTTAATGTCAAGATAGATTTAACGCCAAGATAATGGAAAATTTTATTTTAAACAACCCAGTCCAGAAGTTCAACATCATTATGAGCATGCAGGAGGGGAGCGCATCGAATGTAGGATGTTTCGGCCACTGACCTTTCGGCCAGAACTCTGCAGGGTAGGACGTTTTCGGCCAGTCCTCCAAATTGTTTGCTATTATTATTTACTTGTTACTGAAAGAAAATATATTATCAAAAAGAATTAAGAAAATATATATATATATATATATATATATATATATATATATATATATATCATTTCAAGTGACAATATTTTTTGAACATACTATGTGAAAACGAAATTAAATTTGTGAAACAAATTATCTGAATTGAAATTATAGTGCACCAAATTATCTAAAATTAAAATTATACAGCTTTCATGTGTGGACTAAGGTAAATGGTGTTATTGTTGCACAAAAAGTTGCCCAACATTGATAACATAGTATAACAAGGAGTCTAGGGTTGGGTTGTTTCAAAAACTAATTCTGGCGTTAGTTTATCTTGATGTTCATGATGACTTAATGTCAAGATAGATTTAACGCCAAGACAATGTAAAAATTTGTTTTGAACAACCCAGTCCAGAAGTTCAACATCATTATGAGCATGCAGGAGGGGGGAGGCATCGAATGTAGGATGTTTCGGCCACTGACGTTTCGGCCAGAATTCTGCAGGGTAGGACGTTTCGGCCAGTCCTCCAAATGTTGCTATAATTATTTACTTATTATTGAAAAAAATGTATTATTAAAAGAATTAAAGAATATATATAATTTTAAAGTGACAATATTTTTGCACATACTGTGTGAAAACGAAATTAATTTTATGAAACAAGTTATCTAAATTGAAATTATACAGTGCACCAAATTATCTAAATTAAAATTATACAGTTTTTCATGTGTGGACTAAGGTAAATGGTGTTATTATTGTTGCACAAAAAGTTGTCTAACATTGATAACATATCATAACAAGGAGTCTAGGGTTGGGTTGTTCAAAAACTAATTCTGGTGTTAGTTTATCTTGATGTTAAAAGTCATGGTAACGCTCTGTGTTACCATGATGTTTAATGTTAAGATAGATTCAACGCCAAGATAGTGCAAAAAATTATTTTGAACAACCCAGTCCAGAAGTTCAACATCATTATGAGCATGCAGGAGGGGAGCGCATCGAATGTAGGATGTTTCGGCCACAAACGTTTCGGCAACTGACGTTTCGGCCAGAACTCTGCATGGTACGACGTTTCGGCCAATCCTAAATGTTGCTATTATTATTTACTTATTATTTAAAGAAAAATATTATTAAAAGAATTAAAAAAAAACCGACGTAGGACGTTTCGGCCAGTCCTCCAAATGTTATTATTATTTACTTATTATTGAAAGAAAATATATTATTAAAAGAATTAAAGAAATATCATTTCAAGTGACAATATTTTTTGCACATACTGTGTGAAAACGAAATTGAATTTATGAAACAAATTATCTAAATTGAAATTATACAGTGCACCAAATTATCTAAATTAAAATTATACAGCTTTCATGTGTGGACTAAGGTAAATGGTGTTATTGTTACACAGCAACTGACGTTTCGGCAAGAACTCTGCAGGGTACGACGTTTCGGCCAATCCTAAATGTTGCTATTATTATTTACTTATTATTGAAAGAAAAATATTATTAAAAGAATTAAAAAACCGACGACTGAGCAACCGACCAGTAAATTCACTTCAGTGAACTTATCTCACGAAGTGAACACAAACATGTAAACACAAACAAATAAATATGAGCGATAGAAACATAAGTCTGCGACCTTTTGAGCATATTTCAATCTGAACCTATCTAACAAAGTAAACACAACTGAACGCGTAAATACAAACACGAAAACACAAGCAATTGAAACATAAGTCTGCGACCATTCTGACCGGTCGATAGTAAAGTCGCTATTATTACAGTCGCTGTTATAATGCGGTCGCCATTAGGACAGTCGCCGTTTTGAAAGTCGCTCACCTGATTGCGTCGCCCTTGTGAAGTCGCTATTATGACTGTCGCTGTTTTGACAGTCGCTATCCGGCCCGGATCCCACTCCTTCCACACTTATTTTACTAATCTTTCTTCACTCATTCTTTCCATGTGTCCAAACCATCCTAATACTCTTTCATCAACCCAGCTCCCTTTCCACCCCTGTTCTCCTCCTCACCTCCTCATTTCTTACTCTATCCAGCCTAGTAACCCCTATCATACTTCTCAGACATTTCATCTCAAACACATTCAAACTCCTCTCTTTCTCTCTTATGTTCCATGTTTCTGCCCCGTACAGTGCTGTTGGCACAATCACTCCTTCATATAACCTCCTCTTAGCATCCATTCCCATATGTCTATTTCTCATTACACATTTTAATCCACCAAGGCATTTACTCGCTTCTCTCAATCTATATTCTACCTCCACCCCCACTCCCTTTCCTGCCACATTCGCACCCAAGTATCTAGAACTATCCACTTTCTCCAATCTCTCACCCTTAATACTCACTTCCAGCCTGCTGTCACTCTCTCCCCTTGTACATCTCATCATCTTACTTTTGCCCACATTTATCTTCAGCTTCCTTCTTTCACACACCTTCTCAAACTCTGTCACTAACTTCCTCAACCCCTCCTCTGATCCTGCTACAAGAGCAGTGTCGTCACCAAAACAACAACTGGCTTATTTCCCACTTTTCTCCATTTTCTTTAATCATCTCCAATCCCTGATCCACTACCCTTGCATTCACCTCTCGCACCACCCCATTCATGTATAGATTGAACAGCCAGGGCGACATAACACATCCCTGATGAAGTCCCATCTTTACCTCAAACCATTCACTCTCTCCATTTCTAATCCTAACACAAGCTCTACTACTCTTGTAAAAACTCTTGACTGCTCTTAACAGCTTTCCTCCTATCCCATATATCTGCAGTACCTCCCACAGTGCCTTCCTGTCTACCCTGTCGTAAGCCTTTTCCAGATCCATAAAAGCCTAAAAAACATCCTTACCTTTTCCTATAGCTTTCTCACATATCTGTCTTACCACAAAAATATGATCTACACAGCCCCTACCTGTCCTAAATCCACACTGTTCCTCACCAATTACTCCCTCTATTCCTCTCCTAATCCTCTCAATCAAGACCCTCCCATAAGCCTTCCCAACTACACTCAACAAGCTGATCCCTCTGAAACTACTACACTTACACTTGTCCCCCTTTTCCTTGTAAAGCGAAACTATATAGGCACTCCTCCAGTCCTCCGGCACTCTACCCTCTCTTAAACAAACATTAAATAACCTCACCAGCCAGTCCACCATCACTGTACCTCCTTTCTTCAGACATTCTGCATGACATCCATCCAGACTAGGTGCCTTACCTGCTCTCATCATCTTAACAGCTGCTTTCACTTCATCTTTCTTTATTTCTCCTCCATTTTCCTCACTCATCACTCATTTTCTTAGCGCTTCTCACTGCAACTAGCTTTCCCTCCCTATCCTCCTTCATACAGGGTGGGGCAGAACCGATTGAGCAGTTTTGAGGAGATATAAAAAGTAATGGAGGTACATAGCGAATAAAGTTTATTATTCTCGAGGTTAGCATAACATACCATTTAGAATCCTTATGTTCTGAAAATAATGTCAGCAAGATGGCGGCCGTTAGCTGCAACACACTGTTGGAGTCGTTCTCTGAAGTTTCCTACATCACGTTCACACATACTGCGGGGTATGGCGTTAACCTCTTCAATAATCCGCTCCTCTAGCTGTGGTAGGGTGTGAGGGCGACTTTTGAACACCTTTTCTTTCAGACGTCCCCAAAGAAAGAAGTCGCAAATGCTCAAATCAGGTGACCGCGCAGGCCACCCTAAATCACCCCTCAGATTTTGGCGGTTGGCAAAGTCTGCTTGTTCAATTCTTGAGCCATCATCATTTTGTAGGGATGGAAATTCAAATCCATATGCAGAATCCTCCTCAAATTGCGTGAGGAGATTCCCAAAGCAACGGCATGCCTTCGTGCAGAACATCTTGGCGACCGGATGATTGCTGCTCTCACTCTCTCGACATTTTCTGATGTTTTGATGGACCTGCGTCGGCCATGTGTATCTCTTCTTAGTGTGCTATCATTTACCTCCAACTGCCTAACCCAGGACCGAATTGTGTTCGCCTGAGGAACAGCATTGTTGCATGGAATATTGAACCATCGCCGAAAAGCTCTTTGCGTTGCAATCACAGATTGATTGTTCTCAAAATATGCGCGCACAGCAAAGCCACGATGTGCTCCCGTCCACACCATGTCGGCTACTGAAATTGGGATGTCTGAGGAGCGGAACAAAACCACCCGCCCCCCCTCCCCTCCCCTCCCCCCGAGCACTGACTCCTCTGAACTGCTCAATCGGTTCTGCCCCACCCTGTATTTAGCAACTCCCTAAAATACTCTGCCCACCTTCCTCTCACTGCCTTCTCTTCCATTATCATCTCTCCATCTGCACCTTTTACCTTTTCTTCTCTACTTGATTCGCCTCCTCTTCCTCTTTTAATTTCTTTCCAAAACATCTTTTTATTACTTTTAAAATTTTCTGTCATACTCTTACCCCATTTCACATCTGCTCTCCTCTTTGCTTCCTTTATCTTATGCTTAACTTTCCTTCTCTTTACTTTGTACCTCTCATACGATTCCCTCGTCCTAATTTGTAGCCAATCTATGAATGTCTGTTTCTTCTCTTCTACACCCTTCTTTGCTTCCTCATCCCACCACTCACTACCCTTCCTTCTATTTCCTCCCGCCCTCCTTGTTCCACACACCATCTTTGCACACCTTATGACTCCCTCCTTGAACCATCCCCATTCCTCCTCCACTCCTAGTTCTACTCTCTCCTTCACTCCCTCCCACTCCTCTCTCAGCTTCTTCTTATATTCATTCTCCTTTTTTTTTCTCTCATTTAAGTAGTTCACTCTAAGTACCTCCCTACCTTCTGTCCTTTTCCTCTTTCTCCACCTATTCTCCACTCTCAATTTACCTTCCACCAGAAAATGATCTGATATTCCCCCACTCTCTCCCCTTAGAACATGTACATCCTTAACTCTTCCTACCATACTCCTGGTCACTACTATATAGTCCATTAACGCTCTATCTGCCACCCTTCCATCCACCAACCTCTCCCATGTGTACTTATGCTTGGTTTTCTTCCTAAACACTGTATTTGCTATCATCAACTCTCTTTCAAGACATATCTCCACTACGATTTTTACCTGGAACTCCATACTTCCCAATCACTCCGTCTATTGGTTCGTTTCCTACCCTAGCATTAAGGTCTCCCAATACAACTACATTGACATTTCTCCCTAATCCTTCTATGCACTCATTTTAAATATCTACCCAAAAAGCTTCCCTTTCCTCTACGCTTTTCTCACTACCAGGCCCATACGCACATACAAAACCCACATCTCCCTTCCCAGCTTCACTTTCATCCACATCAACCTTGATGAAACCACCTTCCACTCCATTACACGCTTACTTATCTCTTCATTTACTAGTATAGCCACCCTTCTCTCCCTCGTCCCCTCTTCACTCCTGAGTACCTCCCAGCTACACTCCCAAACTCACACTCCCCCTTCCCTTTCATTTTAGTTTCACTCAAAGCCAGCACATCCATCTTTCTTCTCGCAAACATACTGCCTATCTCTTCCCTTTTACTCTCATCTGTACCACATCCACGCACATTAAAAGACCCAAACCTTAGGGTACTGGTTAGAAAACTCCTACACCCTCTTATCCCTTTACTTTTTTTAGGAATGTCCCCTTTGGGGCTACAGGTAGTAGGACTCTTAATCCCATCCCCCGTCCCGTTTACAGTATTGTTTACAGTATTGAAATATTTAATAAGTGTTTTTATGTTTTTTATTTATAGTTTTATGTATATCTAGTGAAGAAATCCATGGAAAACATGTTTACTCTATTTCGGCATCTTGGCTTCGGCTTATTGTCCTTCTCGGCAAAAGTGCATTCTGCATCCTGTCCGCGCACGACGCACACAAACACAACCATATACACACACGCATATATATATATATATATATATATATATATATATATATATATATATATATATATATATATATATATATTACGGGTACTTTGGACTTGTAACATAAAGATATTCCAAGATTATATGAATGATTATCAAGACCTTATGTCTTTGGGATATCTTCTCATAGAATCAAATTAATAAAGGTCGCCATTCAATATATTCTCATGAAAACTGAAAAAATAAACTATTTGAAAGTTTAACACGATTCATTAAAGTTAATAGTAATAACAAAATAAATTTAACCAAAGACATATACTTGAATTAAAGATTTACAAATAAATTCTAAACATGATTTCAAGTTCTTAAACACAATTTTTAACGAGATGGTGAAAGAGAAATGATTACCAAGAGATTCACTGTCCAGACTTCCTGCGTCATTGCCATAGACTTCACACATAATCCTAAATACTAGCTGAGTGAAATTATATAAACAGTGGGAGAAAGGACTTACTTCAGATACAACCAAAAATCCTGCCCGAGGCTGAACGTCCTCTCTATGGCACTTCCTAAGTCTTTCTCCGCCTTCTACGCCCCCAGAGCGCTGATTTCTCCGACCAAAATCACCCCTGATTGGTCCATAGAATCAGCATCTATGGAGTTTGAACCTGATTGGCCAAGACAGACTAAACGTATTTGCACTCATGTTTGGTGACGCTTCTCGCACAAATACGACTAAAACGTATTACACAAGACCTTGAACTAATACATAAATTTGCATTCCATCAACAGAAAAACATAATGATAGTTCGTATTGACATGTTTATAGAATAATAGACAAAAATAATAATGCATCTTACAGAATATTAAGACGTTGACCCAAAACGTTTGGGTATCTCCCTACGCGTGACTTTCAGAACGTAACGCTACATTTTCGTCCTTTGGATAACTAACGTCTTTTCACCAAAATAATAATTATATTCATACATTTCTTATATAGGATACTCATATATGTAACACAAGCATGCACACGCATGCACACACACATACACACTCACACATACACCCGCACCCGCACACACACACACACACACACACACACACACACACTCGGTGGCGCAGTTGGTAGAACAATGAACTACTAGCATGGTGGTGCCCGTAGTGATTGGTTTGAATCCCGCCCAGGGCCGAAATTATTTCGGTACAGCTGCCCTTCGGGTCGTTACTCTGACTCTCGTGGGCGGGGAGTTGTGTGTGTGTGTGTGTGTGTTAGGTCATAGCATTACCCATAGATCGGACCTACGAGCTCTGAGCTCTCTTCCAGGAGGGAAATAGCTGTCGATCACGAGTCCAACACGTGATCCAAAGACCAAGTGAATACACACACACACACACTGCTTTGTCTTATTAATACTGGAGGACCCGCTATTTCCACAAAGAGGTCACCTCGACGACCTCTCTTCCTTTTCCGATCTCGAGCTTCCTCGAATTGAGAAGAATATTGAAAGGTTATGTGTGTCAATCATGGTCTTGGATCACGTGTTGGACTCGTGATCGACAGCTATTTTCCTCCCGGGAGAGACCTCAGAGCTCATATATGATCGATCTATGGGTAATGTTGTGACCTTACACGTACACACACACACAACTTCCCGCATACGAGAGTTGGAGCAGCGATACTGAAAATATTTCAGCCCTTGGTGTGATTCGAGCCCGAACCGCCGTAGTGGCGACCGGGAACTCTAACCATTGCGCCGCCGAGTCGTGTGTGTGTGTGTGTGTGTGTGTGTGTGTGTGTGTGTGTGTGTGTGTGTGTGTGTGTGTGTGTGTGTGTGTGTGTGTGTGTGTGTGTGTGTGTGTGTTTGTGTGTGTATTTTATGTTTGTGTGTGTGTGCATGCGTGCCTGAGTTTGTGTGTGTTTGTGTGTCTGCGTATGTGTGTGTGTTAGTATGTGTATGTGTATGTGTATGTGTGTGTGTGTGTGTGTGTGTGTGTGTGTGTGTGTGTGCGCGCGCACGCGTGTGTGTGTATGTGCGTACGTGCGTGCGTGTGTGTGTGTGTGTG
>NC_134809.1:47711680-47721680 GCF_046742065.1 Oratosquilla oratoria | reverse complement strand
GTCTCCCAACTCTCTCTCGCTCCCTCTCTACCCCATCTCCCTCCTTTCACTCTCTCACTCTCTGGCAACCCTCCGATGTTTGAACTGAGCTTACCTTCTATTTGTAGATCAGAAAGCTGTTTGGTACTACCAGATTCACCAATGTAGAGTTAAACATACTCTCTACAGCTTTCTGTCTCCTCTTCTCTCTCTCGCTCCCTGTCTCCTCCCCCTCTCGCTCCCTATCTCCTACCTCCTCTCTCTCTCTCCCTGTCTCATCCCCCATCTCTCTCCCTCTGGCTCCCTGCCTCCCACCCTCTCTCCTTCTCGCTCCCTGTCTCCCCCATCTCTATCTCGCTCCCTCTCTCCTTCTCGCTTCCTGTCTCCCCCATCTCTGTCTCACTCCCTGTCTCCCTCCTCCCTTCTCTCTCGCTCCTAGTCTCCCCCTCCCCTCTCTCACACTCTCTCTCGCTCCCTGTCTCCCTCACTCTCTCGCTCCCTGCCTTCTCCCTTCTCTCGTTCCCTGTCTCCACTCCTCATTCTTTCTCCCGCTCCTTGCCTCCCCCTTTTTTCTCTTGCTCCCTGTCTCCTCCCTCACTCTGTCTATGGCTCCTTGTCTCCCCCCTTCTCTCTCTCTCTCTCTCTCGCTCCTTTCTCCCCCTCTCTCTCGCTCCCTGCCTCCTCCTTTTCTCTCACTGTTTCCCCAAACTCTCTCATTCCACTTCTCTCAGTCCGTCACCAGCCATATTGTCTCTCCTGCTCCTTGTCTCCCTTCCTTCTTTCTTTCGTTCCCTGTCTCCACAGCCTTCCTCTCTCTGGCTCTATCTCTCGCTCTGTTTCCCTCCTCACGTTCTCTCTCGCTCCCTGTCCCCCTCTTCTCTTTCTCTGGGTCCCTGTGCCCCACCCACTTCTCTCTCTCTCTCTCCGTCCCCCACATCTCTCTCAGTCCCTGTCTCCCCATCTCTCGTTCCATGTCTCCCCCTCTCTCACTCCCTGTATCCACCCTCATTCGCTCCCAGTCTCCCCCCTCCCCTCTAGCTCCTTGTCTCCCACTCTCTATCTCTCGCTCTGTCCCCCCTCTCCACCTCTCGCTCCCTCTCTTCTCTCGCTCCCTGTCTCCCCCTCCCCCTCTAGCTCCCTGTCTCCCCCTCTCGCTTCCTGTCTCCCCTCTCTATCTCTCGCTCTCTGCCCCCCTTTCTCTCTCTCGCTCTGTCTCCCTCTCTCTTTCGCTGTCTCCCTCAACTCTCTCACAGTATCTCTCTTTCACTCCTTGCCTCCCTCCCTCTCTCGCTCCCTGTCTCCTTCCTCTCACTCCCTGTCTCCCTATCCCTCACTCTCGCTCCCTGTCTCCCTCTTTCGGTCCCTGTCTCCTCCCCTCTCTCTTTCGCTCCATCTTCCCCCCCTCTCTCTTTCTCCCTCTCGTTGGCTCTCTGTCTGCCCACATCTTTCTCCCTCGCTCCCTCTCTCTCTCGCTCCCCCCTCTCTTTCGCTCTCTGTCTCCCACCTCTTCTCTCTTTCGCTCCCTATCTCACCCGCGTCTCTCTCCCTCTAGCTCCCTGTCTCCTCCCCTCTCTCGCTCCCTATCGCCCACCTTCTCTCTCCCTAGCTCCCTCTCTCTCTCGCTCCCTGCCTTCCCCCTCACTCTCACTCCCTGTCTCCCCCTCTCTCTCTTTCGCTCCCTGTCTACCTCCTCCCTTCTTTCTCGCTCCCTGTCTCTCCCCTCCCCCTCTCTGTTGCTTCCAGTTCCCCCTCTCGCTCCCTGTTTCCCCCACTTTCTTCATACATCAAACAAACTGGATTGTAGTTTTGCATTTCAAATGAATAACCTCAATAGCGAGTCCAACCACTGCGTGCATCAATAACCCCGTTTAGGCTACTACCTTGTGGCATTACCTATCCGAGCCGGGTCTGGGAACGCGACACAGATAGTACATATATATGTGTATATATACTGTATTTGTATATTTTCATTTATGACTAATATATCTTTTTCCACACACCTTGTGTAAAGGTCACGGTAGAGGTTGGCGCAGTTGTGCAAATCCTAGGGAGGCCTTTGATTGAAATTTTTATTAAGGGTGACGGCAGGTGATTTTATTATAGGCAGTGAAGTTAATTCATACAAGTAATTGTAGCATTTACCTCCTCATTACGGTGACATACTTCGTATATATCTTCGTATTTATCCATTTGTCTATCATAATTTATTCACGTGTCTTTATTCATTAAATATTTTGCATTTACTTGTTTGGTTATCTATATTCTCATTGTTTATCTATTATGTTATCTAATATCATTAATCAAGATCTATAAATTGTTATTTATTATTCTTTATCTATTCATTTTCCGACAACTATTTCATTCAATCTTTGGAAACCTCTTCTTCATAAAGGATTAATACAGATTAAACATTCTGGAGCCTTTTTCAAGACAAGGTTAATTTCTTCGGTAGGATTACTTTTTTCAAGAGATTTCATCTTATTCTGGCCAAAGCCAGGCGATTTTATTCTGTATAGGAAACCTGCGATCAGCAAAAGTTTAAACTACTAGAATTAATTATAGTAATAGTGGGACTGGACAGTAGCAGACAATCCTTCCACCCTTTCCATCCTCTTCTTCCCCCTCCCTCTCCCCCCCCCACCACGACCCCTCTTCCTCCCCTGGAAAGGGTGAGGTCAGGCCGGGTCACAGGCGAGGCCGCCAAAGAGAGAAGTAGAGATTACTATCACTCAATTATTGATTGATGGTCTTCATTCCACCTCCGTTGCCATATGCTTCACGCGCGCGCGCGCGTGTACGTGTGTGTGTGTGTATGAGTATAAGAGTATGAATGTACGATAGTGCGAGTGTGCGCGAGTCCGTGAGTGTACGAGATTCATGGGTGTACGAAAGGGTCAGTGGATGTACGAGATTGTTCGTGATTTTTTTTTTTTTTTTTTTTTTTAGTGTAGCTTTTGTCACCGTCTTCGATTTACCCCCACCATCTCACCTATAGGTCGAGGGCCACCAGGCCTCGTGTGGATTCCACTCGGACACCACGCAGGCCAAAGGCACAGGCGCCAGAGGCGGAAAAGTGAAAAATTGCAACAAAAGGCTCATGTTTGGACGGTCGCCACCGGTACGCCCTTGGGTCCAGGTTACCCACGCCTACCTCGCAGTGCACTGTGCCCGACTCTCTCCCTCTGGGGAAAGTTTGGGGCGAATCAGTCACCTGACGATTTTTGGCAAAATTCGTGGTCGCCACCGACATGGTTTAGGTCCAGGCTGTACAAGAGGAGTCCGTCTGAGTACGTGAGAATGTCCTACCTCGGCTATTGCGCGTTTATAATAAATTCATTTTCTTAAAAAGATTCTTCGTGTTACTCAAAAGTTGTTAAAGAGAAAACCCGTGGCCCATATCTGGACCACCCAAGTTTTTGAGTATTGATTGAAAATGGGCAAGGTTAATGAAAAAGAAGACCGCTGGTATATTTTTTTAATGTTAAAAATGTGTCGTGTACCATCACTTCAACGACCCAGATGTATTTACATCCGGTAATGATCTTTAACACTTGATTTATTGTAAGGCACCTCACTTATACCAAAAGAAAAACTCCATATCATTTAGAAATGACGTACATACGTCATTCCATCGCGTCACTGTCCAAGGCGGATATCACGCATCAAGTACAATTATAAAATTTATAAGGCTATTACAATACTACAAATACAAATAAAAGTACATCAAATTATTATTTATCATTTACATTAATTTTTTCCTGACAAATTTGTCAAATATATGGGTGAACCATGTCAAATCAATAAACTATATATGTATTTTTTACATGTAACATTACATCAATCATCTTTTAGATGAGCTTGATCAAACGGGAGAACCAGCCTTGGGGCACTCCTGTCCCTCACCATGGCACCTTGAGTGGTGCCAGGCCACGGCCATCGTCTCATGGTGGCACTGAAAGTTAGTGCCTGCATTTGTGGTACCAAGACATCACACACGACAACACATATTCTAGTAACAGGTTCACTAGAAGGATGGGAGAGGGTGAGGGGAGACAGGAAGGGGGACAGTGGGATGGGAGAGTGGGAGTGTGGAGGGGAGAATGGGAGTGGGGAGGAGAGAGTGGGATGGGAGAGTGGAGGAGAGTGGGAGGGGGAGGGGAGAGTGGGAGGGGGAGGGGAGAGTGGGAGGGGGAGGGAGAGTGAGAGGGGGAGGGGAGAGTGGGAGGGAGGGGAGAGGAGTGTGAAGGTGAGGGGAGAGTGGGAGGGTGAGGGGAGGGGGAGGGGAGAGTGGGAGGGGAGAGTGGGAGGGAGGGGAGAGGAGTGTGAAGGTGAGGGGAGAGTGGGAGGGTGAGGGGAGTGGGAGGGTGAGGGGGAAGTGGGAGAGTGAGGAAAGAGTGGGAGGGTGAGGAAAGAGTGGGACGGTGAGGGGAGAATGTGAAGGGAAGAGTGGGGAGTGTGAGCGGGAGGAGAGAGTGGGGAGTGTGAGGGGGAGGAGAGAGTGGGAAGTATGAGAGGGAGTGGGGGAGAGTGGGAGGGGGGAGTGTTGGGGGAAGGGAGAGTGGGAGAGGGCTGGGAGAATGGGAGGGAGGGTGAAGAGTGGGAGGATGAAGAATGGGAGGGATAGTGGGAGGGATAGTGGAAGGGGGAGATTGGGTGGGGGTGAATGGGAGGGGGAGAAGGAGAGTGGGATGGGGAAGGAAAGTGGGATGGGGAAGGAGAGTGGGAGGGGGGAAGGAGAGTGGGAGGGGGAAGGAGAGTGGGAGGGGGAAGGAGAGTGGGAGGGGGAAGGAGAGTGGGAGGGGGAAGGAGAGTGGGAGGGGGAAGGAGAGTGGGAGGGGGAAGGAGAGTGGGAGGGGGAGAGTGGGAGGGGGAGAGTGGGAGGGGGGTAGGAGAGTGGGATTGGGGTAGGAGAGTGGACAGGGGGAAGGAAAGTAGGATGGGTGAATGATATTTCCTCCCCCTCTTACTTCCCCCCCCTTCAGATAGTGATAGGGAGGTAAATAGAGTGGGGTGGACGATTTAGAGAGAGTGGAGAAGGTGATGGAAGAGTAGGAAAGAAAGCGGAAGGGGGAGGGAGTGGGTGGGGGGAGGAAGAGCGGGAGTGATGGGAAAGCCACTCTCCCTTCCCCCCCGAGATGTGGGAGGAGGGAGTGTGGGAGGAGGGGAGAGTGGGAGGAGGGGAGAGTGGGGGGAGGGGAGAGTGGGGGGAGGGGAGAGTGGAAGTGAGAGGGAGAGTGGAAGTGAGAGGGAGAGTGTATCCCCCCTCTCACTCTCCCCTCAGAGAGTGGCAGGAGGGGGAAGGAGAGAGTGGGAGGGGGTAGGGAGAGTGGATGGGGTAGGGAGAGTGCCTCCCCCATCCCAGTGTCCCATTCACTCTCCCTCACCCCCCTCAGTGAGTGGGAGGGAGGAGAGTGGGAGGTGTAGGGGGAGAGGGAGAGGGGGAGGGAAGGAGAAGGGGGAGTGGTAAGGAGAGTAGGAGGGGGAGGGAGAGTGGGAGGGAGAGTGGAAGGGAGGAGGGAAAGTAGGAGGTGAGTGGGATGGAGAGGAGGGAGAGTGGGATGGGGGGAGAATGGGTAGGGGGATGGAGACTGGGAGGGAGAGGAAGAGTGGGAGAGGGGAAGTAGAGTGGTATGGGGGGAGGGCGATTGGGAGGTAGTGCCTCCCCAATCCCACTTTCACTCCCACCTCAGAGAGTGTGAGGGAGAATGGGAAGTAGAGGGGAGGGATAGTGGGAGGGGGGAAGGAGAGTGAAAAGGGGGAGAGAGAGAGATGAAGGGGAAAGGCGGAGTGGAAGGGGAGAAAGAATGGGGGGAGAAATGGGAAGGGGTGGAGAGTAGGAAAGGAGAGAGTAGAAGGGTGGGGGGAGAGTGGGAGGGAGGTTGGAGAATGGAGGGGGAGAGGAAGAATGGATGGGGATTGCAGAGTGGGAGGGTGAGGGTGGGATTGAGAGTGGAAGGGGGATGGAGAGTGGAAGGGGGATGGAGAGTGGAAGGGGGAGGGAGAGAGGGAGAGAGAGGGGTAAGGGAGACTGGGAGGGAGTGGCATCGAGATGAGAGAGAGCAGACAGTGGGAGGGAAAGGAGGGAGAGTGGAATGGGGGGAAGGACAGTGGAAGGGGGGAAAGGAGAGTGGAAGGGGGGAGGGAGAGTTGGAGATACACTGGGATTGGTGAGGGAGAGTGCCTCCACCCTCTCACTCCCCACTCAGAGACTGGGAGGGAGAGAGGGTAAAGGGGGAGGGAGAGAGGGTAGGGGATGTAGGAAGAGAGGGTGGGGGAGGGGAGGGAGACTGGGATGGGGGAGGGAGAGTGGCTCCCCCCTCTGACAGTGGGAGAGTGAAAGGAGAGAGGGAGAGTTGAAAGGAGTAGGGAGAGTTGAAGGGAGTAGGGAGAGTGGAAAGGAAGGAGAGTGGGAGGGGGATGAAGAATGGGAGGGGGAAGGAGAGTGGTAGGGGGGGAGGGAGACTGGGAATGGTGAGGGAGAATGCCTCCCACCTCCCACTCTCCCTCCCCCACCTTTAGGGGGTGGAAAGAAGCTAGGATGGATGAGGGAGAGTGCCTCACCCTCTCACTCCCCCCCCCCTCAGAGAGTGGGAGGGAGAGTGAGTGGGCAGGGATAGTGGGAGGGGGAGGGAGAGTGGGAGGGAGGAGGGAGAATGGGAAGGTGGGAGCGGGGAGAATGGGAAAGCAGGAGGGCGAATGGGATGAAGAGGAGGGAGAGTGGGATGGAGAGTGGGTGGGGGAGTGAGAATAGGAAGGAAAGTGGGAGTGGGGATGGAGACTGGGAGAGGGGAGGGAGAGTGGGAGTAGGGAGGGAGTGTGGGAGTCAGGAGGGAGAGTGGGATGGGTGAGAGAGAGTGCCTCCCCCCTCTCATTCCCCCCTCCTTAGAGAGTGATAGGGGGAGGGAGAGTGGGGTGGAGAGTGAGAGTGGAAGGAGGGAGGGAGAGTTGAAGGAGGGAGGGAGAGTGGAAGGGGGAGGGAGAATAGGAGAGTGCTTCCCCCTACCACTCTCCCTCCCCCCAAGAGAGTGAGAGGGTGTGAGTGGGGGAGGGGAGAGTGGGATGGGGAAGGGAGAGTGCCTCCCCCTCCCACTCTCCCTCCCCACTTCAGAGAGTGGGAAGGATGAAGACTGGGATGGGGGAGGAGAGAGGGGGAGGGTGAGTGGGTGGGAGGGAAGGAGGGGGGGAGAGGGAGAGTGGGTGGGAGAGTGGGTGGGAAGGAGAGTGGGTGAGAGGGAGTGGGAGGGAGAGTGGGTGGGAGGGAAGGGGAAGGGAACGAGGGAGGGGGATGAAGTGTAAGGGAGGGAAAGGAGGGAGGGGGTGGGAGAGAGTGAGAGTGTGATGGAGGGAGTGGGCGGGAGGGATGGGGACTGGAAGAGAGGTTGGGAGAGGGATAGGGAGAGTGGGGGAGAATAAGGGGGTGAGGGTGTTAAGGGATGCTAAAACAGACGGTTGGACTCCAGCAGTGATGTCATGGGGTTGATCAGCTGATCCTGGGAGACGCCGCACACTTCGAGTGGGGGAACAATCATTACCCCATTGGCTAAGATCAATAAAATACTGTCCATTACAGGGCCTTTTGGCGTAAAATTAGCCACGGCACCCAAGTTGCTGTGAATACACAGAGTATTACGCACACACACACGTAACGCACACAGAGGGGCGCAACTATGAAATTCAAGAATAAAATCACCACAAGCAGAAAACATACAACTCAAAGGCCCCTGAATTGTCAATGGCCACTTTCTTGTACACAATGATAATAGTCCTTATACGTATAAATCAACACAAAGAGAAAACATACAACTCAAAGGCCCCTAGATTTTCAATGGCCACTTTCTTGTACACAGAGCAGTTATAAGCTGTAGTGGTTCGTAGGAGGAAGAATGTCGGTCGGATGGATCAGATCAGGCCGTTTCTATGCTGACGCTTCTGTTTAGCTGTCAGGCCTTTGGCCGGTGAAGGCTTGAACTTGCCAAAGTACCTTACACACGCAAGGGAGTTTGCCTGAAGGCTGAAGGTCCTTCCTTTCTCAACTCGCATCTGGCTACATCGATTCCATTTATCATTACAGACTTGGGATCTCCCGTTTTGGTGATTGGAATAGTTTGGTGATATATATATATATATATATATATATATATATATATATATATATATTATATATAGAGAGAGAGAGAGAGAGAGAGAGAGAGAGAGAGAGAGAGCGGAAAAAATAAAACAAAGAGATCTTTGCTAGGCATCTAAATGCAATTATCTAGTTTCTAGAGTTTAGTTTCTCGTTCTAACTAGTGCCAGGAAATTCTATTTAACAAAGAGCGGGGAGCGAACTAGGGACACCTGTAGATCAGCTGATTAAAATCACGTGCCGCCCGCAAGAACAAACAATTTCAATGTCATCATTGTGTTTATGGAGTCCTCAGGCCCGTAGGCAGAACCAGACTCCATTATACTTGGAAGTCAGGACATTCTATTCACTTGAAGGAAGTAACCACAGCTCTCATACTGATTGTCACTGAAGAGAGACATTCTTCCTGCACAGAAAACTATATATATATATATATATATATATATATGTGTGTGTGTGTGTGTGTGTGTGTGTGTGTGTGTGTGTGTATGTGTGTGTGGAAAAAAATAAATAAAAAGCTGTAAGAAAGATAGCAAGTTTGAGGACAAACTGCTCTGGAAGTTCAGTTCTTGAAGCCCCCCCCCTCAAAAAAAAAAAAAAAAATATATATATATATATATATATATATATATATATATATATATATAATTACCAAAAGAAAGACCTCGTCAAAGTGTCTCGACTTTTTCGGTCGTGAGGACCTAAGGCGACGGAAACTAATACCTGTGGAGGAGGAGGAAGAGGAGGAAGGGAAAGTGGATCGTGTCGAACTCGAGTTTGAGGTTGCTCGGTGTCAACACAGGTTCTGCTTGTAGGTAACTAACACAACAGGTAAATTAATCCGAGGTTAACCGTCATTTCTAACTCTAGAAGTTTGAAGGTTAACCTTTATGTCTTGAGGTGACCCATAGTCAAACAGGGGTTTATTAATGCCGAACAATTGTGTGGATAACCTTGATAGAATTCAGTCAGGAGCTTAACCTTGAGGTTACCCATTCTCGAATTTGATTACCCTACTCTCAATCTGGGTGATGTGGTGCCCCCACCCACCACTGTCCAAAGGACACGTTTTCGTTTAAGGTTTCCACTTCTTGAATGAGGGTACCCACTGACAGGTCCCTTTCTCTTAATACCCATCTGCTGCTTCAGAGATCTTATTCTGGTTGGTGCCAGACGACTACATTCAAGCAAAAGGAGTCCTCTGGTATTCAAATTACCTGTTAGTCTGCATACGCTTTCATCACCGCCCCCCCCCCACCAACTCTAAAGGAAAACAAGGGAAAAACATGCTATGTCAGCACCGCTATGTAAAAATGAAAGAAAATATAAAATAATAAGAATATTAATTAATACACAATACATGGGGTGGAGGGGATTCTGTTGCTTTGTGGCCAACCCCCATGAGGATTTCGCGTCCATTGCCTTAGGTCGAAATGTCACAGTCCCTCATACAATACAAAAAAGAAAATAATTATAAATTCCTGAATCTTAAAAAAAAAGAGGGTGGGGGTCCTAGTAGGGCGCCCATCGCGGGGCTATAGTCCTCCTCGAGGGCGTGTCCGGGCTGAAGATATTGTCCCTCGCCCCCGGACTGAAGGGATGCCGGGAGGGTCCGTTCACCAAAGGTCCAGATCGCCTCGACGACCACCTGGGCGAGTCCTGGTACCCCCTCGGGGTAAGGAGCAAGGGAATCTTCCCCTCTCCATCAGCGGATCTCCGTTTGTTGTTATCCTCCTCAGGGTAGGAGGACCTTGGGGGACTGCGGTAAGGTCGAGGTCCCTCGTACTGCCTCGGCCGGGCGGGGCGCCCGTCGCGAAGCGCCCCCTGGTTGGCCAGTTCCCTCTCCCTCTGCCACCGCGGCTGAGGTCGGTGGGGTCCCACCCCGGAGGCGCGTTG
>NC_134809.1:47681680-47706680 GCF_046742065.1 Oratosquilla oratoria | reverse complement strand
GGGTTTAGAGAGAAATGTCAATGTAGTGGTATCGGGAGATATTAATGCTAGGGTAGGAAATGAACCAATAGACGGAATGGTTGGGAAGTGTGGAGTGCCTGGAAAAAATCGAAGTGGCGAGTTGGTGGCGATGTGTCTAGAAGGACTTAATGATAGCAAATACAGCGTTTAGGAGGAAAGGGTGGTGGCTGGAAGGGTGGTGGATAGGGCTTTTAATGGACTATGTAGTGGTACCCAGGAGAGGAGTAGGAAGATTTTTGGATGTACATGTTCTAAGAGAATAAGGGAATATCAGATCATTTTTTGGTGAAAGGTAAGATGAGAGTGGAGCATAGATGGAGAAAGGAAAAGGACAGAAGGTAGGGAGGTGCTTAGAGTAAACTGCTTAAATGAGAAAGGAGTGGGAGTGAAGGATAGAGTAGAACTAAGAGTGGAGCAATGGGGATGATTCAAGGAGGGAGTCGCACGGTGTGCAAAGTTGGTATGTGGAACAAGGAGGATGGGAATAAATAGAAGAAAGGGTAGTGAGTGGTGGGATGATGAAGCAAAGAAGGTTGTAGAAGAGAAGAACCGGGCATTCACAGATTGGTTACAAAATAGGACGAGAGAATATGAGAGGTACAAAGAAAAGTAAAACATAATATAAAGGAGGCAAAGAGGCAGATGTGAAATGGGGTAAAAGTATGGCCAAAAAAATTAAAGTGATAAAAAAGATGTTTTGGAAGGAAATCAAGAGAGGAAGAGGAGGCGAATCAAGTAGAGAAGAAAATGTAAAAGGTACAGATGGAGAGATGATAATGGAAAAGAAGGCAGTAAGAAGAAGATGGGCAGAGTATTTTAGGGAGTTGCTATATGTGGAGGATAGAGAGGGAAAGGTAATTGCAGTGGGAAGCGCTAATGACCGTGATGAGTAAGGAAAATGGAGGAGAAATAAGAAAAGATGAGGTGAAAGCAGTTACTAAAGTGATGAGAGCTGATAAGGCACCTGGGTTGGATGGCTGTCATGCGGAGTGTCTAAAAAGGGAAGTACAGTGATGGTGGACTGGCTGGTGAGGTTGTTTAATGTTTTAAAGAGGACAGAGTGCCAGAGGACTGGAGGAGTGTCTGTATAGTTCCACTTTACAAGGCAAAAGGGGACAAGTGTGAGTGTAGTAGTTTCCGTGGGATCAGTTTGTTGAGTGTGGTTGGGAAGGCTTGGAAGGGTTTTGACCGAGAGGATTAGGAGAGGAACAGAGAATGTAATTGGTGAAGAACAGTGTTGCGTGGATCAGATTTTTGTGGTAAGGCAGATATGTGAGAAAGCTTTAGGGAAAGGTAAGGATGTTTACTGGGCCTTTATAGATTTGAAAAATGCTTATGACAGGGTAGACAGGAAGGCACTGTGGGAGGTACTGCAGATACATGGGATAGGAGGAAATCTTTTGAGAGCACTCAAGAGTTTTTACAAGAGTAGGAGAGCGTGTGTTAGAATTAGAAATGGAGAGAGTAAATGGTTTAAGGAAAAGGTGGGACTTAACCAGGGATGTGTCCTGTCGCCTTGTCTGTTCAATTTAAACATGGATGGGGTGGTGCGAGAGGTAAACGTAAGGGTAATGGGCCAAGGATTGGAGATGGTTAAACAAAATGGAGAAAAATGGGAGATAAGCTAGTTATTGTTTGCTGACGACACTGCGCTTGTGGCAGGATCAGAGGAGGGATTGAGGAATTTAGTGACAGAGTTCGGGAAGGTGTGCGAAAGAAGTTGAAAATAAATGTGGGTAAAAGTAAGGTGATGAGATGTACAAGGGGAGAATGGATGTACTGTGTCTTGCTACATTACTTTTGACTAGGGCAGTGGGCGAGATGCAGGGATGACCCGTCATCCAGGAGGAGCCAAGATAAGAGGGAGAGACGGGGATGAATGGTTGTGGAGTATGTGGGGATGGATTGGGTGGAAGTGGATTTTATGCCTTTGTTTTCTGACTACTTCCCTTGTAAGGGGGGAAAAGCCGTTGGTATATGGATGGACAATCAACCATCTTGGTTGAGCAATTTAAGCCAAAAAAGAGCATCTATTTCTCTAGTCTGCGTTAACGAAAAAATACAGCAAAGCACTACAAATACGCGAAGAAAATAAATTTGGAAAAGGAAGGAATTAAATAGAAACTTTGGTCTACACCATCCTTACTGTCTTGTACCACTCAAGGTCTGTTCCCTACTACAACAAACTTTGTGAATACAAGGTCTTCACAATAAAAAAGTTTGTGAATACAAGAATATATTCCGCACTTCATCAACGGCATACAATCGACACATTACACTCAGCAACAACAGAATGCAACATTAATACAATGACAACTACACGTAGGTGCAATGCGGGTGAGAAAGAGAGGGAGACAGAGGTGCACGGCGGATGAAAAATAAAGCAGAACACAAGCGAAGAGAGTCATGCAAGCAACCAAGCAACCAAGCAACCCAGACCTAGAGTAAAGGCGCCGGAGTCGAAGTTCCCCGAAAACTTTCCAGGAGTCCCAAGGCCCACGGTTCCCTCAGGCGCGACCGTTACACGACGCAGCCTCTCCATTACAGAGTCCCGGCCTTCACCTCTTCCTTGAGACCCGTAACCACCTTGAGGACCTGCGCTCCTCCAATTGGAACTTTCGCTTCCTCTGCAACAAAATACATATATGTACTGTATACAGTATATATACATACATATACCAAAGGCTTTTCCCCCCTACACGGGGGGGTAGCCAAAAACAAAAAGGCATAGAAACCACTCCCACCCATTCCATTTCCTATATATTCCCCTCCCCTCCACCCTCCTTCTTATCTTGGCACCTCCTGGATGACGGGTCATCCCTGCATCCTGTCCATTGCCCTGGTTCAGAAACAGTGTCGCAAGACTCAGCACATCCACAGCAAGGCCGCTTCATTAATTCGGCGACCCCCATCTCCGTCCCCCCATACAGAAAAGGAGAAGACGGGAAAAAATCCCTTCGGGCTGCGTCATATTTTTTTTCATACACACTTCCTCACCATCCCAATACTCTTTCATCAACCCTATCTCCCAGTTCCCTTTCCACCCCTGTTCTCCTCACCTCCTCATTTCTCACTCTATCCAGCCTAGTAACCCCTATCATACTTCTCAGACATTTCATCTCAAACACAAACTCCTTCTCTCTTCCTCACTCATGTTCCATGTTTCTGCCCCCATACAGTGCTGTTGGCACAATCACTCCTTCATATAACCTCCTCTTAGCATCCATTCCCAGGTGTCTATTTCTCATTACACTTTTCAATCCACCCAGGCATTTACTCACTTCTCTTAATATATATTTTACCTCCACCTCCACTCCTCCCTTCCCTGCCACATTCGCACCCAAGTATCTAAAACTATCCACTTCCTCCAGTCTTTTACCCTTAATGCTCACTTCCAGCCTGCTGTCACTCTCTCCCCTTGTACATCTAATCACCCTACTTTTGCCCACATTCATCTTCAGCTTCCTTCTTTCACACACCTTCTCAAACTCTGTCACTAACTTCCTCAATCCCTCCTCTGATCCTGCTACAAGCGCAGTGTCGTCAGCAAACAACAATTGGCTCACCTCCCACTTTTCTCCATTTTCTTTAACCATCTCCAATCCCTGACCCACTACCCTTGCATTCACCTCTCGCACCACCCCATCCATGTATAGATTGAACAGCCAGGACGACATAATACATCCCTGACGAAGTCCCACATTTACCTTAAACCATTCACTCTCTCCATTTCTAATCCTAACACAAGCTTTACTACTCTCGTGAAAACTCCTGGCTGCTCTTAACAGCTTTCCTCCTATCCCATATATCTGCAGTACCTCCCAGTGCCTTCCTGTCTACCCTGTCGTAAGCCTTTTCCAGATCCATAAAAGCCAAAAAAACATCCTTACCTTTTCCTATAGCTTTCTCACATATCTGTCTTACCACAAAGATCTGATCTACACAACCCCTACCTGTCCTAAACTCACACTGTTCCTCACCAATTACTCCCTCTATTCCTCTCCTAATCCTCTCAATCAAGACCCTTCCATAAGCCTTCCCAACTACACTCAACAAGCTGATCCCTCTGAAACTACTACACTCACACTTGTCCCCCTTTCCCTTGTAAAGCGGAACTATACAAGCACTCCTCCAGTCCTCCGGCACTCTACCCTCTCTTAAACAAACATTAAATAACCTCACCAACCAGTCCACCATCCCTGTACCTCTTTTCTTCAGACATTCTGCATGACATCCATCCAGACCAGGTGCCTTACCTGCTCTCATCATCTTAACAGCTGCTTTAATTTCATCCTTCCCTATTTCTTCTCCATTTTCCTCACTCATCACTCTCATTTTATTAGCGCTTCCCACTGCAACTACCTTTCCCTCCCTATCCTCCTTCACATTTAGCAACTTCCTCTCAGTGCCTCTCAGTACCTCTGGTACGTAGGGGCGCCCCATATAGACCCTAAAGTATCAACTGCATTCTACTTTGCCACAGTAACATGCAGCCAATACCCCAGACGGGGTATACAGTGTATATATATATATATATATATATATATATATATATATATATATATATATATATATATATATATATATAATACATATATTATGTATTTCAATAAAAACACTAGAAACGTGTGTACTACCGATGAAAGGTAACCACAAATGAAAAGAAACAACCGGAGCAGAGCGTTTTCGTGTACTAAATCTATTTTAATTCCTAGATAAAGGTTGAAATTAATATTAATTGTGGATTTTATTAAGCTACATTCAACTATTGAAAGCTCAATAAAAACCATAAGTAATATTAACTGCAACCTTAATCTAGGATTGTATAAAATAGATAATTATATTTGTAAAGAAATAAAATGTTCCAATTGTAAGAATCATTAGACTCCTGCCCCTCAACTTGTACCCATGGGGAGCTTCCCACATTCCATGATCTTTTGTCAATATATTATATCACTAACTTCTCTTATCGTTGACACATGGATCGTGTTCACATCCCCTTTTTTCCCACAATATATTATGCTTGTTTGTACTCTATGTATTTCTGTACTGAAGATGTAATACACGAAAGCGCTCTGCTCCGGTCGTTTCTTTTCATTAGTGGTTACCTTGCATTATATATATATATATATATATATATATATATATATATATATATATATATGTGTGTGTGTGTGTGTGTGTGTGTGTGTGTGTGTGTGTGTGTGTGTCTGTATGTGTGTACCAGCCGTCCGAGTCCACTGCTAAACAAATACCTTTCATAGAATTCCATGACTCACATGACTGCGCCATCCACTGCCACGTCATTCCTGCAAACTTCTCTATCTCGCCTTTTCACCTGTCTGGTTTCCTTGCACGCTTACCATCTCACGGCGTCCACTCAGGAACACATTTGCTCCATCTGTCATCAGTCCTTCGCGCTAACTTGCCCGCTCAATTCCACTTCTTTACCGCCTCCACAATCTCATTCACTCCAGTCTGCTCTCTCACCCAATTTGCTTTCTTTCGGTCTCTCAACGTTATTCCCAACACTGATCTCTCCATTCACCTCTGTACACTCCTTAGCTTTGTCTCCATCGCTTTCGTCAGTTTCAATGTCTCGCATCCGTAGATTATTGGTGGCAGTATACATTGTAAACTTTCCGTTTCAAACATGAAGGTAGAGAGCCTCAGGATCTTATCATACCAAACACCTACAGCCAATGGTATTACGCCTTTTATTATTATTATGATCTTTTGTAACTCTCACCATCTGACCTTAATCATTACTCTCTTCAACTTCTTAAAAGATTCAACATCGATTATAATCTCTTTACTTTGAAATTTCGTATTGAACATTACTTTCTTTTCTCTTGTTCATTTTCTAGCCTACTTTAAGTCTTCTTGTTCAGATCACTCAACATATCTTGCAAGTCTTCTGCTCATTCTGAACTAAGAGTAATGCCATCCGAAAATCTAAGATTTTTAAAATATCTGCCATTAATCTTCAAACCTCTTCCCAACTCAACCGTTTGAAAATCTCTTCCAAGCTGTAAATAATTTGGGTGAAATTGTATCGCCTTCCCGTACTCCTTTCTCGATCTTTATCTTTTCTGTATCTTTATGTAGTCGAATTACAACGGTACCTTTCGCATAAATCTTTTCTAGAAACTTTACGATCTGTTCGTTTGCACCCTGCTTCAGTAACGAGTTTAGTATTGCTATTTGTTGTACCTAGTGAAAGGCATTCTCGTAATATACAAAAGCTAGACAAAGAGGGTGGAATTAGGCAGGCGAGTCAGCCTGAGATCCGACCTCAACTCGTAGCAGGGGGGTAAGGACCGGAACGAATCACTTTAACGCTTCGCCATTACTATTTGAGAAATTCTCTAGTGAACAGCGACATCAATCAAATCATTTTATGGCCGTCGCGTAAAGGACTTGAACCTCTGAGGCCAAGAGGCTAACGAGACGGTGCCCTAACCCGCTTGCCTACTGGAGGTACAAAAATCTCTGCACTCGGAACGCTACTTGTTCCCGAGATTAGGAAAGATCACTGTCTACGACCCCATTTCCTTATTCGCCAGAGATCCGACCTCAGCTCGTAGCAGGGGCTAAGGATCGGAACGAATCCCTTTCACGCTTCGCCATTGTAACTATGTGAGAAATTCGCTAGTGAACAGCGACATCAGATAATTTTATGGCCGTCGCACATAGGACTTGAGCCTACCGCTCTGAGGCCAAGAGGCTACTGGAGCAAAAATCTTTGAACTCGGAACGCTAGTATATATATATATATATATATATATATATATATATATATATATATATATATATATATATATATATATATATACTGTAGCATCATGTCATGTGTTTAAAATGTATTCATACCTTCCCGATGTATTGACGGGAAACTGAGACATACCATGATTTCCCTGTATTCACCGAGACATGTGGGAATCCCGGGAAATTCGCGAGATCTCTAGCTTGTGGATGACTCAAATAGCTTATGCTGGGAAAATCCCGGGAGTAGTACTATATAGCTCGGGAAAATTACGAGACCCCGGGATACCGGGGTCTCGTTTGATGAACCTTAGTCTGGTGTGTGCCGGGCGGAGGGAGATGCCTGCTCCTGTGTGGTCAATTGTCCCAAGACGTATTTGGCGACATGTTTTGAAATGTTAATATAACTTGTTCTGTTGTTGATGCAATTGTTGGTGTTTATGTATATCGCTTCTAGTGTTTTTCTTTGTGGTCTGCTTAGGTTTTCATGTAGAATACTTGCTTAGTTCCATTGAGATAAATGTTGTTTTCTTCGATGTGGTTTATATCCAGGCGTTTGTTTTGCGGTGGTGACGGACATCAGCTCTGTGTTCGTATAGGTGTTTTTTTAATCTCCTCTAGGTTTCACCGTAGTAAACACGGGATTTTGTGCAGGATGCTGTTGGGTTGGGGGCAGTTGTGTTGCAGGTGGGTTTTACCAATGAATGTGTAGAAAATGTATTTAAGACACTTTACTAATTGTACGTCGATGTCATTTATGACTTTGTCGATGGCTGAAATGGCATCTTGTAGTGATGTGTGGGTGTATATGGCGATAACGTCCAGACTGATTTTTTTTTCTTTTTTTTTTTTTTTTGTCTTGTAAAATATTTGGTGTTGAGTTTTTGTATGAGATCAAGAGTTTTTGATGTGCGTGTCGATGATTGTCCCAAGAGCCGAGGTACGGGGTCTGGCTAGTATTTTGGCGAGCTTTTGTGGGGTGGGGGTCGTTTGATGCCAATTCCGTTGGTGACTGGTCTCATGGGGATTCCTGGTTTGTGGGTTTTAGGAATCCCACGTATTGTTGGGGGTTTGGGATATTCTAGTTGAAGAAGGTGTTTTCCTTTGTTGGTGCGTTTAAGGATTTTCTTAACATCTCTGTTGAATCTACGAGCAGCTTCTTTGATTTGTCGTTCTGATTGTGGGATGTAGGTGCTTTTGTCTGACAGGAGGTCTTCCATTTTCTTGGCGTAATCTGCTTTGTCCATTTCCCTCTCCCTTGTCTGCAGTGGTGATATTGATGTCTTCATTCTCCGAAGTTCGTCTAATGCCGCAATGAATCGTCTAGAAATTGCCGAGTGATCGTGCAGTAAAGCAAGATGACAACGAACCAATCAACATGCAGATACACTTAACATATAGTTCATTACAGACTCAAAATAGCCCCAGCAAAATCTACAGCAACACTTCTAATCAACGGGACAAAAGAAAATAAATACATACCTCATCTCTATATCAACAACACTCTAATACCACCCCACAGACACACACACACACAAAAAAAAATACTTGGTGTAATATACGATACATCCATGTCATTCAAACAACACATCACAACATAAAAGATAAATGCACACCTAGACTCAGCGCACTTAAATCAATTACTAGAACAACATTTGGACAAAACAAGGAAACTAATACTAATACACAAACAATGCATACGCTCAGTGATGAATTATGACAGTCCAGCATGGGCACCTAATCTCAGTGAAATTCGCCTCAACACCCTTCAGACCATACAAAACAAAGCATTGAAAACAATTACAGGTTGCACATATACAATACCTACAGACCACCTACACTGTGAAACAAAAGTCCTCAAAGTCAATGATCACCTTGATACGAGAGGAACACAAACACTTGCTGCAGCCTCCACAAACCAGCATACCCGCTACACTACATAGCAGAACACCCCCACACACCAAAAAATATAAAAAACACTCAAATATCTATATCACACACAAATACTCTCTTCTGTTCCTCCAAAACCACCAAATACCAGCCTCCGAAAACATCCATAATCACATCATTCACTGTTCCATTAACACTAAAAGACAACACATTGCTGTATGCCAGACCCACTGATATCCAACCCTCCATGAAAGGACAGAGTCCACCGGCCAGACTGAGATGCGGCCACCACCAAGCCCTTCTAAGCTACCAGAAGACACTGGATGACAGCATTGTGGACAAATCCCCAGTATGTAACACTTCACCCCATACTATTCAACACATCATGGAAGACTGCATTATACACAATCACGCACGCAAACAACACAACATACACTCCATAAATGATTTGTGGGAAAAGCCCGCTTCGGCCGTGCCATTCCTTGGGGAGACGGGGCTGCTCGGACAGACAGTTTAGGGAACATCAACAACAACAACAACATGCAGGTTCTCATCCACGCATCCCTCGTCAACCACAGCAACTTCCCTATAAATACCAACGCACTCACATTCTGTAAATTATTACCTCTGAAGAAGCCTCATAAGGCGAAACCGGTTAGTCTCTGTCCTCAATCGTGTGATTTCCATTCTCACCGCTCATATATATATATATATATATATATATATATGTGTGTGTGTGTGTATGTGTGTGTGTGTACATATACACACATATGCAATAAAAACGCTAGATACGTGTGTTCCACAGATGCAGTGGTTACCTTGCGCGCAAGCACACACACACACACACACACACACACACACACACACACACACATATATATATATATATATATATATATATATATATATATATATATATATTAACAACCACAATGCACTTTAATTCTAAGCCATCAACATCGGGAGACCCAATGGAGGCCACAACCAGAAATTGAAATGTGGTTCTGCCGAATATTCGAACTCAGCTATCACATGACAAGTGCGCATTGCCTTACCAACTACGCTATCAAGAGAGATCTTGATAGCGTAGTTGGTAAGTCAATGCGCACTTGTCATGTGATAGCCGAGTTCGAGTCCTCCGCAGTACCACATCTCAATTTCTGGTTGTGGCCTCCATTGGGTCTCCCGAGGTTGTTAAAATGTATCTCTAATCACTAGAACACATTCAGTGTTGTATATATATATATATACACACACTATATATATATAGTGAGGTCATCTGTCCACATCTCTTCCTCTCTGTAGCTTATGAGTCCACTCTGTACTCTACTCTATGTACTTTCCTGAAGAGGGCTACAGTTGATAGCCGAAATATAGGATTCTTCTTTATTCAAAGTTTATTTTCTCCGATTGTGGGTTCCTGTGTGTCATATATATACATATATATATATATATATATATACACTCGTATATATACACACACACACCAAAAGTCCTTTTCCTCCTTATAAGGGGTATGACCGAGTCAAAGCATCCCCCCATCCCACATCCATCCAAAAACCAATTCGTTGTTCCTCCCCTCTTAGTACCATGTGGATGAAGGGGTCGTCTCTTACCACCGCCACACTGCTACAAGTCCAGAGGCAATGTAGCGAGGCGCAGAATACCAATCTGTTGATCAACAGCACGGCCTCGAGCTTCACACCGGAAAACCAGGGGCCGTATACACAAAACTTTTTTGTTAGCCTTAACAATCTCTGCTAGCTAACAGAAAACCACTAAAAGTTATACACCAATGCTTAACTAACAACTGTTAGCTAGCAAACAGTTGTTTGTCAAGTACCGCTAAACAGCGCTGAAGTTAGCAGCTTATGAACATGTAAATGGACGTATTATCAAAAATTGCACACATAAAACAGTGTTATTAATGCAGTTGTTCAGAATTTATTAATAAAGTATCATGATAGCACATAGATATCGTATGTATGGGTTTTTAGAAGTACTTATTAACCAACGACAGATATTTTTGGACGAAGGCGCATTGTACAGGCGGCCGTGCCACAGACAAATCTTCCGACAGAAGACTCAACAATAATTTCAGAGGACATAGACATGGCAGAAGAAACACAGAAAAAGAAAAGGAAGCCAAACTGGTCACAAGAGGAAACACTCCTCTTGATCAACGTGATTATGGAGAAAAAATAATAGTAAATGGGCGATTCAAGCCAAGTTTAAACCACAAGGATAAGAGGGAGGCATGACAAAGCACGTTGATGCTATGGTATTGTTTTCTGTTTACATATAAATGTTCATCGACACTTGGAGCCCCAATTCTAATGTTTGTGCCATCTATGGTACCCACAACACCGGGAAACCTACAGTTTTCCATGAACTCTGCTTGTTTTACTTGCACTTCTTGGCGAGTCAATAGGAATTTTACAAACTGAGTTACAATACAATATCTGGTTCTGATAGTGCATCAATTGTTTGAGTAATGACACGGCTGATTGATGCTTGCGAGGTCCCAAATTCGTCACTGCTGCATTTTACCTGTGGCTAAATATCATAGGGTAATTGCCACCTTCGTCTCAGGACTCAGTGGTCGATTCCGTTCTGTTCGGGATTGAAGTTTGTCCCTCACTAAATCAGCCATTTTTATTATACCAGCACGGTTCATTCTGAAGCGTTTGATGAGTTCGTCATCATTGTACTCGTTAAATATGTCCCGTCGCTGTCGATA
Organism: Oratosquilla oratoria; assembly: GCF_046742065.1. Taxonomy (NCBI): domain Eukaryota; kingdom Metazoa; phylum Arthropoda; class Malacostraca; order Stomatopoda; family Squillidae; genus Oratosquilla; species Oratosquilla oratoria. The sequence goes on along the minus strand of NC_134809.1, from coordinate 47,695,264 downwards.
AACTCGCAGTCATCTTTTAAGTTGTTGTTGCTCCGCCATCTTCTCTACTAACAGGAACTTGTTAAGAGCTTAATAGTCCTCCTCAGCACTTTTATCTTAACAGTACTTTTAAGACCATAACAAGTTTTCTGTATCACTGTTAGTGCTTAACAGCTAAATGTTAGCCTTAACAGGAATTTCTTACCCTTAACAGCTATTTGTTAGTGCTAACAAGTTTTGTGTATACGGCCCCAGGGCCCTACGCCGGCCGGCAACGACCTCTCCGGGAATATTAGACTATTGGGTTATATGTGGATGTTGCAATTCATCAGGTATTAATAAAAGAATGACGGGAGCAGTCACTGGTTGCTAGTGTCCTCGTGTGAAAGTGGAGAAAGAACAGTGTACGCTGACGAAAACAGAAACAGAGTGCCAGCCAACCGGTGTTGCACCTCCAGGTGGAGATGATGTTGGTGGTTTCCAAGGTGAAGCGGAGGGGAAATGACCCCACCCGACGTTCGTTCCGTAAATGCCAATTATACGTCCTCGAACAAAGACTGCTTCGAGTTTCACTAACTACCCGAAGCCCATGGCGGCCGGCAACGGTCCTCAGACCCCTTACCCCACCATGGACCTTTCCGGGGAGAAAAGTTAAGGGTTGCTCCTATGTTGCCAACTAGTAACAGGAAAGGATCAGTCGCCGGCTGTCGACTTTCCTAATGTGGACAATGTCGAGGAAAATATACAAAGTTGACAGGGAGAGATCGTCACAGGTTTTGACGACTGACGGGGTGGGGAGAGGATTCCCTCCCACGTCAATCCTGCAGGATCAAGACTTGTAGTACCCACCATTGAAACACACACAAACAAGGATGGCGCATTGCTATGGCAACCCTAAAACCTTCCCTACCTGGTGGCCCTCTTCCTTCCCTTCCTGGGTGCCGCCAGGCGATTTCATTCACCTTCACGGCAGCTTCTCGACAGCAAAGGGGCTACAGGGCACATCGGTAAATCAAACACTCATGCGTCACAAAAATTGAATGAGAGGAGGGATGGAGAGAGAGGGAGAGGGATAAAGAGCTATAGAGAGGGGGAGGGAGAAAGAGAGAGATAGAGGGGGGAGGGAGAAAGAGATAGAAGGGGGAGGGAGGAAAAGAGGGAATGAGGGAGGAGAAAGTGGGAAGGGAATGGGAGAGAAAAAGGGTGGGAGAAAGGAGAACGAGAGAGAGGAGGGGAAGGAAAGAGGAGAGAGGAAAGGGACAAAAGGGAGGGGGAGAAAAGAGGGAGAAAGGGGAGAGAGGAGAGAGGAGAGGGAGGGAAGGGGAGAGAGAGAGAGAAAGAGAGAGAGAGGGAGAGAGGAGGGAGAGAGAGGGGAGAGAAAAGGTGGAGGGGGATGAGGGAGGGGGAAAGAGGGGCAGTGAAGTAGAGGGAAAGATGGAAGAGAGGAGGAAGGAAACACACAAAGGAACACAGAGGAAGAACAAACAACAGCAGGCCTACTGGCCCTAACGAGGCTGTTTGTGTTTACTATAATAAGCTACAGTTAAGAAAATAGGGTAGCTAGGCGATAGAAGATGAGCTAACACTACTGCTACCACAATCCTCTCCAATTACAATTAAATGCCAGGCTGTCAGAAAGAAGGAAGGAGGGAGGGCGAGGGATAAATAAACAATAAACACAAGTAAATAAATAAATAAATAATTAAAAGTGTAGTAGGAGGGAACGTACAAGGGGTCTTTCCGGGTGCTGTAATGGACCTTGTGGACGACGTCCCGTCTTCCCCTTCCTCCGCCCTTCGCGTTCTCGTTCTCGTCCTCGCTGTAATAGTTGTCGTGAATCCAAGGAGCCTGACGGAGGTCGGCCAGGTAGTTTTCTCTCTCCTGAACGTGGCCACGGGCACTGTTGAAGTCTGCAAATGGAAGATAAACTTTTTTTTCAGAGTGCATGTTTGAAAGAGTTCAACACGCGTACTGTTGATACGGAGAGTGTATTGGTGCCATACTCCGCCATCCCCCAAGGGGTCACTCTGGATTCCGGTGGTGGGTGGGTGGGGGTGGCAGGTCATTTGATGTTGGAACAATTTGTATTTGTCACAAATTTAAAAACGTGTTTTGTTTAATTGTAGATGTGGTGGATATATGCGAGGCGAGTGTACAATATAAATACATATAAGGACCATGTTACAATCAATCTTATCTAAAACTAGACATAACACTGTATATCATATATACGTCCATATCAAATAACCAAACGTGGCCGCCGCGAAGCTTCGACCCGGGGTTTCCCCCTCGGACTGCGTGCATGCGGGACTTCGGATCGAAGCCTCGCTTAGGCCGGTTTGATCACTTGATAGACTCCACAGCCACGAGTGATATGCTCCATAACACATGCATATACCAAAAGGTCTCTTTTCACTTACATGACCGATGGATTCGTCAAAGCATACAAATAATAATAATAATAATAATAATAATAATAATAACAATAATAATAATATAAAAAAAATCTAAGCTCAGTGAATCTGTTACTAACGATACAAATTTGGGGCCTTGCCTGCGATTGCCTGGTCGGGAGCTATCTTCAACTTCTGGATCATGAACCTGGGAAGAGTGGAAAACAAATAATCAATCAATCAATCAATCAATCAATATATATATATATATATATATATATATATATATATATATATATTATACATATATATGTATAAATATGCATATATATATGTATATATATATATATTATACATATATATATATACATATATGTATAAATATGCATATATATATGTATATATATGCATATATATGTATTTATATATGTATACATATGCACATATATACATGTATGTGTGTACATATATATATATATATATATTTACATATATACACACATATATACACATATATATAATATACATACATACACACATATATATATAGAAATAAATTCATCTGCTGGGATTCGAACCCCCGCCAGAGCTGATTGCTTCATATAAAGCGAGGACCGTACGGCCTGTACCACCGCGACCCTTCAAAACAGAACGAATTAGTTCACGGACTATTCATTCTCCCGGGGGCACTCGGGTGGAGCGTGGTATGTACTGTATTTCATCAAACACCACGTTCCAACCGAGTGCCCTCGTCAGAATGAATAGTCCGTGAACTAATTCGTTCTGTTTTGAAGGGGGTTCGAATCCCAGCAGATGAGTTTATTTCCAATTGTCAAAATGACACACACACACACACACACACACATATATATATATATATATATATATATATATATATATAAATATGTATAAATATATATATATATATATATATATATATATAACTTATTCAACATCTTAAAATATTTGTTCTGGCCATCCCATTAGGTTTTATTGAAGTAAGACAAACAGACATACACAAACATCCAGGAATCTCTGATACCATACACTTCATAAATATGTAAATAAAAAATGGGAGTAAAATATGACTTTTGATGAACACAGAAACAGTTTTTAATTCAGGGACGAACAATGTAAATAAAGAAACATATAAATGAATAAAATAAATAAAGGACTTAATCCGCCCTCGACTGGAATATGCAGCAGTGGTGTGGTGTCCCCAAAAAGTAAAGTATATCCATAAGATTGGAGAATACAAAAATCTGTGATTAAATTGACTCCCAACTTTGCATACAAAATGTACAAAGTACAAAGTCAGTTAGGAAGGAGCAACAATTGAACATATAGAAATTGGGAACTCAATGAGTCTAATCGTAGGTCAGACATGAGAAACAGATCAGAAACTGAAAGTCAGTCAGTAAGAGAGGATGTTGACCTAAGGCTTACGAACTAATTTAAGTTGGTGTTTTGGTGTGGTTACGGTTGTATAAGAACATATATGTGATTACTACAAATTGTTTGAAAAACTTATGTTGGAAATATATAGAAAAACTAAACCAAACTTTTCATTAGCTACACTACCACCTCCCCCCCAAAGATCTCTCGAGATCATCGACGGCATTTCTTCTATCTTTTCCCATAAGAGGAGCTGACAACCGGGGACTGATCCCTTCTTACCCGTCCTACTACTTTCAGCTGATGATATAGAAAAGATCCCACACAATATAAAACAAGCACGTTTCTTCCCAGGAAGATTTATGAGAGGGCCCCGAAGACCGATGCCTGCCGCTGAGGGGCCATAGTCAAGGCTCATCTCAATTCACCCTTTACGTGCCGAGTGGCACTTCTATTATGGCTGCCGCCAAGCCATTTCATTCACCTTTGTCCGTAATGGTATATTTTCACAAAGTAATTTTACCCATCAACTCTTGTTATGGTACTCATGCAAAATTCACTCGCCATCTCTTCTGTGGCCGCCCCTCTTCCCCCCCCCCAATCCGGTCGTCACCCCCCCCCCCCATAACCTGGTCGTCGTCACCTACCTGGCCCCACACATACTCTGGTCGCCACCTCACCCCTCACCCACCCTAGGCTATGCTTCAGATCATGACTGACAACACGACTGACAGTCAGACACAGGAGGAGAAGGCGGGAAAAGGATAAAAAGGGCCGACGAGACGCCAGCACCGTCGGGTTGCAGGGGTTGACCACGACGCTAACACCAGCACTAATAGCTCCTCCTCCTCCTCCTCCTCCTGGTGGCTTGGGTGTGGCCCAACTCTTTGTACACGATTTAAGGCACAATTATTAGGCCTTCCGCCCCGCCCAGGCACGCGAAGGCACGCAGGGCGAGCCCTCCTCAGGCAGCCTCACCCACCACCGCCGCCGCCGCCACCACCACCACCACCTCACCATCACAATCACTAGAACTTCCACTTAGACATCATCAAGGCATTGCTAAGTATGTACAGTGTACACCTCCATTTTCTTCGTCAATACATCTTCTAATTGTACTACCATTACTGTTACCACCGCCATCTCCACCACCAATTTCACCAACGTACCTCAAATACTACCTTCCCTTTCTCCATCAACACCGGGTGCAATACTCCTCCACCTGTTAACACCACCACTGTCTCCAGAATCACCACCATATATCTCCTCTAAAAGCAGTTTCTTTCTCCCACCTCTTTCTCCAACAAATAGAAATTCACACACTCTCAACCATCAACATTAACTACCCCAACGCGACCGACATCACCACCACCCTTCTTCAAACACCTCCACCTCCACCGCCACTTACCTGCACACCATGTATCCCGTTCGGTTGAGCCCGTGCGTGCAATGGACACCAATCAGCTTATCTGCAACAATGAAAGAGTACATGATGAAACCAACTGGGAAAAAATTGACATTATATTTTCTCTGAAAACCAATACCCCTTGAGGATCTTCATGTGAACTTATTTGGTGAAGATGTGAGGCAGGCAGAGCGGGAACAAATTAATTATAATGCATTGTAAAAAACAATTCGCCATTTTTTAATGCTTAATTGAGACTTAACATTTTTAAACTAATACGGAAGCCTCTGAAATAAAATATTACATGTGTATTTGCTTGCTACTTCACTTTCCACTCTACGGCATATCCACACACACACACACAATATATATATATATATATAATATATATATATATATATATATATATAATATATATATATATATATATATATATCGTATTTGCCAGCGCATAAGACGCACCCTATTTCACAAGGATATTTTGTGGAAAAAATAGTATGTTTCACCAAACATTTATTGAGAGATATTTTAAATTGGTTTTGTAAGGAAAATGTATGATTCTGAAATGAAATACAATATTGCGAAAGACGCAGAGCAATTTTTTAATACATTTTAGATATAAAAAATAAAAAACGCGTCTTATATGCCGGCAAATCGTGCAGCTGACACCCTACTTCTGGCGGTGAATGTGTGTGTAGGCGTTTACTCTATCTTCCTTTGTCGTGTTAAAGATGACGGCTACTGTTCGAAAAGTTTTCATGAACAACCCAGACCCGATTTGTTTTACTTATGAAAGCTTCACAATGCCCAGTTTGATGAAGGAGAGGAGCCTACGGCAGGAGGCGCTGAGTAGCTGTGGCCGAATCCGTCAGGTTCTCTCTATTATGCGCCGTAGGGACTGTTGGGCCTGGTTACTAACAGTCACTGCAAATAGGAATCAGGAGTGCAGGATTCGAACACACAACTAGGCGAGTACGAGACAAGCACGCTTGCGATGACGTCACCGGTGCACCATAGTCATAGGTTGAATATGTGATTTTGTGGAGGTGACTTTTCTTCACTTTCGTTTAAAACTGTTAAGCAAACATCGTGGGATCTAGATAAAGTATGTCAGCACCGTGTTGATTTTTTTTTTTTTTTTTTACTGAGGACCAAAAGGGAAGAGAACAAAATTGACATGTGGCATTCTCATGGTATTGCAAGAGTTGAAAAATGGTATATGACTTATCCTTTATTCTAAGCGTTTCCTTCACTTTTACCATTTAGTATCGCTCCTTAAATATCTCCTCCTAGACCAAAACCTCTATTAGGACTCCACTTCTTCGGTGCGATAAGTAATCCCCACTAACCATCACCAACCATGCACATGCGAGAAGGTACTCGTCTTTGGCAAGACTCCCAATGTTACAGACATCACAAATTCTTGAATCACCAAAACAGCTTGACTCAGTAATGCAACGTAAGAAAAACAGAACGCTCCCGCAGCATCACCAACACGTGATGCCTAATGTCACCAGACAGATCCATTGAACCCTTACTTATACCTAACCCAATTACTTTTAACTCCAATTTATACACCACAGCCAGCCACGTCCACCATTCATACAACTTAACCTCATACAATGGAACTAACACTTGTTTAATGACTAACACATCTCCCATATGGCAACCCACAAAACCTTAACTCTCGCCTTTATTAACGAATGGCTATGCCCGTTGTACCTAGGACTGCCGAGGTCAAGTACCTGGCAGGAGGACTGCCCAGGTCAAGGCCCGGCATAGGTCTGCCCAGGTCAAGGATCTGACAGAAGGCCTGTCTAGGTGGGAAACCTCATTTCACCTGATATCCACCTGTAATCGCCAGATCATATTCTTAATAAAACGAAGAAATTACCATAAAGGTATTTCTCAACCGTACTAAGTCCCCCTCATTACATTAAGTCCCCTTCATTACATAAGTCCCCAAGGATAGAAGCGCTGGTTATTACTGAAAAAAAAGAGAAACGAAAGGCTTTTAACCCCTCGCTACGACCTTTAAATATTTTGTGGATCACGTAAAGAATCGTCACCCCAGACTTCGACTGGGTGACAATTCTTCTTCATGTGGGCTATCCTAGGTTTACGATTCTTCGGTTATACAAGTCGATAACAACAAGCATAACCCGTATTCAACCTAATATAATCTTTATTCCATTGTTGATATTCGGCATACTGGGGTGACAATTCTTCAGGTGGGATCTCATGTGGTGACGATTCTTCATGTGGGCGTTCTGGGGGGGGGGGTGACAAGTCTCAATGTTATCCGATTTTGTTCTGGCAAAAACCACACAATTTCATTCAGTTGAAGGCATGAACCTGTGATGGAGCAGTTGATCAGCTTGTCACCAATGTTCAGCGCCTCTGCACGTATTGTTTCTATCAAGCAAGCAACCACAACGAAGATGGCAATCTATACTAATCCGTAAATTTATAAAAGTACACATATACGCTCTTTCGCTCTCTCTCTCTCTCTCTCTCTCTCTCTCTCTCTCTCACACACACACACACACACACACACACACACACACACACACACACATACGGCTCGACGATACAGTGTTTCACTCTCGACTGCTAATTCAGCGATCCAAGTAAGGGCACATCTACACTATCAGTGACCACCTTTGGTGTTCGATCACACTGTGGTGTTCGATCACACTGTACTACAATTTGCCAGTTCTAACTAGTATGTCATCCCTGTGGAATAATACTACCAAGGACAACATCCCAGGGATTTGCAGACCATATCAACTTTCTACTCATTTCTTACTCTAAAACCCCAGGAGAAGTTTGCAGGAGTGTTGGCAGAGGTTGGCGTGGTCGTGTGGTTCATGGAATGCTATGAAAAGGGCCTTTGTTCAGCAATGAACTCAGGATGGCTGATTGATATTGATGAACCCATCCACCGGAACGTTGTCAACGGGGGTTAAGTGTCTAGTTCCACGGAGATGTTTAAGTGCCTCTGGTAACACTGCTGGGGATGTAGCTCACAGGGTCCCACGTTCGAATCCATAGCTCGCTCGTGACCTGCCTCGGTCAGGAACGGTGCCTCAGCTGATTGCGTCAACACTATAACTTTCCGGGTACTCGACGTCACCATCCTCCAAAACTACAGGTACCGCATAGTCGAGGAAATAATCCGCGGTTGCGTGTGAACGCCTCCATTAGATTTACATTGTAATTGAAACGCTGCGGTCGAAGCCACTTGTGGGAACAGGATCATAGTAGGATAATGTAGACGGGTCTTTGATTCCCACCCAGGACAGACATTTTCTGCATCGCTGCACTGCGAGCCAGCCCTCCAACTCTGGAGGACAAGGTATGTGAGCACGTGCGGGCGCGTGTGTAAGGTCACATCATTACCTATACTCGTACATCGGACCATATATGAGCTCTGAGCTCTCGTCCGGACGGGTAGAAACTGTCGATCACGAGTCCAACATGTGATCCAAGATCGTGGTGAATCACACACATATTGTACATATACACAAGTCTTCAGCAAGTGGTGAAGGTAATGTAAGAATCCCACCTACTAAGAACTGCGGCAATTTGAGAATAAATATACATATAAACACACACACACACACACACACAATACACGTAAACGTATAAATATGCATCTACACACGCACGCACGTATGCACGTAAGCACACACACACACACACACACACACACACACACACACACACACACAGACTCGTATACACATGCACGCACGGATACACACAATTATGTAATTCAAGAGGATTCAAAATGATCGTTTTCGTGTCAAGAAAATTACAATAGACAGGATAAAATTGGGGTAAAAAAAAACAAGCACGCACACACGCGCTCACACGCACACATACAACACGATGGCGCAATGGTAGAGTTCCCGTCTGCCACTACGACAGTCCGGGTTTGAATCTCGCCCAGGGCTGAAATAATTTCAGTAACGATGCGCTGCGAGTCGTTACTCCAACTCTCGTGGGCGGGTAGTTGTGTGTGTGTGTGTGTGTGTGTGTGTGTGTGTGTGTGTGTGTGTGTGTGTGTGTGCGCGTGCGGGTTAGGTCACAACATTACCCATACATCGGTCATATATGAGCTCTGAGCTCTCTTTCGGGAGGGAAATAACTGTCGATCACGAGTCCAACACGTGATCCAAGATCATGGTGAATGAGAGAGAGAGAGAGAGAGAGAGAGAGAGAGAGAGAGAGAGAGAGAGAGAGAGAGAGAGAGAGAGAGAGAGAGAGAGAGAGAGAGAGAGAGAGAGAGAGGGGGGGGGGCAGGAGTGCGTCACGAGTTTCTTTGGCAGTGACGTCACCACGACCCAGGGACACTTAGGTCGACCGAGGTCGCGACCTTCGGCGCCGAGCCGGTGAGCGAGGTTTTTCCCCTCCACGGGCGCCGCCGGCGAAGATACCCTCCCGATCCCACCATCCCCTTCGCAGGGTCAGGCGAACTCTACTCCGAACGAGTTCCTCCTTCGTCTGCGTTGTTCGTATAGAGGATGGGATTCTCAGGTATTATTCTGGCTGACGTCATTCGGCTGACGGGGCTGGAGGGCTTCGTTATCAATCGCCTGATTGTCTCGACCGATTCCTCCGCTACGATGAGATCTGCCAAATGATTTTATTCAGCTGAGAAGAGAACTCTCTTGTGAGGAGCACAATATCATCAAAACTTGACCAACGTGGCCTAGTTCACACATTTTGTTCTGCCTAAGAGTAAACGACTCTGTTCAGCTACGGGATTAGTGAAACTAGAGCCAGACAAAATAGAGAGAGAGAGAGAGAGAGAGAGAGAGAGAGAGAGAGAGAGAGAGAGAGAGAGAGAGAGAGAGAGAGAGAGAGAGAGAGAGAGAGAGAGAGAGAGAGAGAGAGAGAGAGAGAGAGAGAGAGAGAGAGACGTTGTTTACTGTTTTATTGTTTTTGTGAAGACGTAGAAAGGTCCAACGAGCCTGAGGACCTGCACCGTCCATGAAAGGAGCAAAGTTCCCGCTGCATGAACTATGTTTGCAGCTTCGGCGTCGGCGCCGGGAGTGGGGGAATGGGGGAATCTGGTTCAATGCGTGGCAAACTGTTCGAATCTCTCTCTCTCTCTCCTATTGTCCCTATTGTATCTATTCATCCATTCAAGTTTTTTTTTTTAGTTCTGATTTCTTGTCTCTATACAAGAAACTCCTTCAGCCAGCACCACTGCAATAGGATTACTAAATTCAGCACAATTACATACATTGGTTTCTCATGAATATAAATTGGAAGAAAGTAATGTAACTCCTAATCAAACCTTGCAAATATATTCTTACACCTATGCAGTATGATGTAAGTCTACTTACAGAATAATATACTGAATCTTTATCAAGTTTTTTTTATTTTCACTATATTTTTTCTACTCAACGAGGCATATACAAAATAAATAAACGAATTCTCCCGGGGACACTTGGACACGTACGTTTCTAACCCACCTTCCTAATAATGTCTAGATTGCGAAGATGAAGCGCACGCTACGGGGCGATTAGTTGATGCCAAACCCATCGCCTTTGACCTCCATGGTCCGATAGCCAGGGCACGTGGCAGTCACCGTGGTATAGTGAAAAGAATCCGATGAACAAGAATCCATTTTGGCAAGGTTAATAAATAAATGAAAAAATAAATAAATAAATAAATAAATAAATAAAATAATATTATATATATATATATATACATATATATATATATATATATATATATATATATATATATATATATATATATTATATATATAATCAACCACAATGCACTTTAATTCTGAGCCATCAACATCGGAAGAACCGTGGAGGCAAGATGCAGAACCTACGGCCATCACGTGACCAGTGCAGTAGTGGCTTAGACCATGGCTCCTACTGCAATGGTCACGTGCTAGCCGTAGGTTCGAGTCCTCGGGCGTGCCACGTTTAAATTTATGCATGTTGCCTCCACGGTTCTTCCGATGTTGATGACTTAGAATTATAGTGCATTGTGGTTGATAGTAATGTATCTCTAGTCACTGGGACCCATTCAGTGTTGAACATATATATATATATATATATATATATATATATATATATATATATATTATATATATATATTCATAATTATATATATATATATATTATACAATATATATACTTATATATATATATACATATATATCATAACAAAGTAGTAGCCTCTGTCTGTCTTACTTCACGAACTCCTACTAAGGTTTAGGAGGTGGACCCCCATAACCATATATATTTTGATACCCTATCACTCCAGGTACCTCCTTTCTTCAGACATTCTGCATGGCATCCATCCAGACCAGGTGCCTTACCTGCTCTCATCATCTTAACAACTGCTTTCACTTTATCCTTCCCTATTTCTCCTCCATTTTCCTCACTCATCACTCTCTTTTTCTTAGCGCCCCCCACCGCAACTATGCAGAATCCCTGAAGAAAGGAGGTACAGTGAAGGTGGACTGGCTGGTGAGGTTATTTAATGTTTGTTTGAGAGAGGGTAGAGTGCCGGAGGACTGGAGGAGTGCCTGTATAGTTCCGCTTTACAAGGGAAAAGGGGACAAGTGTGAGTGTAGTAGTTTCAGAGGGATCAGCTTGTTGAGTGTAGTTGGGAAGGCGTATGGGAGGGTCTTGATTGAGAGGATTAGGAGAGGAACAGAGGGAGTAATTGGTGAGGAACAGTGCGGGTTTAGGACAGGTAGGGGTTGTGTAGATCAGATCTTTGTGGTAAGACAGATATGTGAGAAAGCTATAGGAAAAGGTAAGGCTGTTTTCTGAGCTTTTATGGATCTGGAAAAGGCTTATGACAGGGTAGATAGGAAGGCACTGTGGGAGGTGCTGCAGATATTTGGATAGGAGGAGAGCTGTTAAGAGCAGTCAGGAGTTTTTACAAGAGTAGTAGAGATTGTGTTAGGATTAGAAATGGAGAGAGCGAATGGTTTGAGGTAAAGGTGGGACTTCGTCAGGGATGTGTTATGTCACCCTGGCTGTTCAATTTTTACATGGATGGGGTGGTGCGAGAGCTGAATGCAAGGGTAGTGGGTCAGGGGTTGGAGATAATTAAAGAAAATGGAGAAAAGTGGGAGGTGAGCCAGTTGTTGTTTGCTGACGACACTACGCTTATATCAGGATCAGAGAAGGGATTGAGGAAGTTAGTAACAGAGTTTGAGGTGTGGGAAAGAAGAAAGTTAAAGATAAATGTGAGCAAAAGTAAGGTGATGAGATGTACAAGGGGAGAGAGTGACAGCAGGCTGGAGGTGAGCATTAAGGGTGAAAGACTGGAGGAAGGGGATAGTTTTAGATATTTGGGTGCGAATGTGGCAGGAAAGGGAGGAGTGGGGGTGGAGGTAGAATGTAGATTGAGAGAAGCGAGTAAATACCTTGGTGGATTGAAAAGTGTAATGAGAGATAGATATCTGGGAATGGATGCTAAGAGGAGGTTATATGAAGGAGTGATTGTACCAACAGCATTGTACGGGGCAGAAACATGGAACAGGAGAGAGGAAGAGAGAAGGAGTTAGAATGTGTTTGAGGTGAAATGTCTGAGAAGTATGATAGGGGTTACTAGGCTGGATAGAGTAAGAAATGAGGAGGTGAGGAGAACAGGGGTGGAAAGGGAACTGGGAGATAGGGTTGATGAAAGGATATTAGGATAGTTTGGACACATGGAAAGAATGAGTGAAGAAAGATTGGAAAAAGAAGTATGGAAGGCAGAGGTGGAAAAAGTGAATATGAGGGGGCGTCCTAGGATGAGGTGGATGGATGGGGTGAAGGGGGCATTACAAAAGAGAGGAATGTCTGTGGAGGAAGGACGGGAGAGGACAGAAGATAGGGGTGAATGGAGAGGGGTTGTGTATAGATGATGCTATGATGCATGAGGGGGAGTGGGTGGGGGATGGGGGGTGAGGAAGTATGTATGAAAAAAAATTTGAAGCAGCCCGAAGGGATTTCTCCCCGTCTTCTCCTTTTCTGCATGAGGGGACGGAGAGGGAGGGTCACCGAATTTATGAAGCGGCTTTGCTGTGGATGTGCTGTGTCTTGCGACACTGCTTCTGACCCAGGGCAGTGGACAGGATGCAGGGATGACCCGTCATCCAAGAGATGCCAAGATAAGAGGGAGGGAGGAGGGTGGAGGGGAGTGGAATATATAGGAAATGGAATGGGTGGGAGTGGTTTCTATGCCTTTTTCTTTGTGGCTACCACCCATGTTGGGGGAAAAAGCCTTTGGTATATGTATGTTAGGATTGAAGGTTAAAGTTAGGTGGGGTATGGTGTGGTAACACGCCACTACTGTTGTGTCCCCTTAACGCGCGTAGCATTTTTGATATAAAAATTACTATGATTAAACAAACCATGATATGTGTCCATAAATATTATT
>NC_134809.1:47649180-47679180 GCF_046742065.1 Oratosquilla oratoria | reverse complement strand
ATGCACGCACACACACATATCTAAGGTTCTAACCTAAATATAGCTATAGCATAGTCTATATTCTACTCCCGCTAAATCTACACATTTCCTCTTAAATAAGCCATTTTTTATCTACGCTGGTGGCGTCATCGGAAGTGTGTTGGTCTCGCATTCGCTTAGTTGTGGGTTCGAATCCCGCACTCTCCGATTTCCAGCAGTGACTCTTAGTTACCTGCCTTGTGATGGTGTGGTACGTTGTAGCATCGTATAACTGTGTTGTACTGTTGATTAGTATAGGTTTTGTTGGACATTAATTTAATTATTCATTGTATTGTCTATCTATTATAGTGTAACTTTATATACGAGTATGTACGGAGAACGAATAGTTCATCCCGACGCACGACAGTTTTTCCCGCCAAATCTGAGCTTGATGACTTGGCTTGCCAGTCGTGAATTAACCTTTCTCGTGTAAAGTTAAATTTACTGTGTATCTTTTTTTAACTTATATACGATTCTGAAGTGATATGAACTTTGGCTGGCCAGCATTATGTTGTCTTGTTGTCCCACCCGCTCTTTTTCTACCTTTTTTTTCCAACCAGGAATTTGATAACGTGACTTTTGGAATTATGTAACAGCTGGTCCTCAGGTAGTGTATTCTAAGTGTGCGTTTATATATATATATATATATATACATATATATATATATATATATATATATATATATATATATATATACATATATATATATATATACATATATATATATATATATATATATATATATACATACACACGTCCCAAGTGATCGTCAGCTTGGCATCTATCTGTATTTTGGTTCTATTATTGTCATATGTATTAACAGAATATTCGCCTATTATTACTGTGTGTGTCAGCTTTAATTTGATACCTGGAAATGGAAGGATTACTGGACCCGCCTAGACTGTGTGAAGGATGGCCGGCGTGCTAGCCAGACTTCAGTAAGTTCTCTCTTGAAAAGAATGCTCATGCTGGATTATTGATTGTTAACCATGTGACTCTATTATCATTTACTTTAAAGTGAAAGTGCATGTAAACTATTTTATGATATAGCGTGAATTATTTTCTTAATTAAAAAATTATTTTGAACCAGGTAGCCCTGTTGCCTATGTCATAAGGCGGCCATATTTGTTTGCCATTCTTTTCGGCCATCTTGCTTTCACTTTATTATTAGTCATCCCTTGCGGTGCCGTTTTCCTTATTCTTTTATAGAGAATTTGTATTATCGTTTACTTTTGTCTAGGTATGGTTACGCTCACCAGCCCAGACTTTTTTATTCGTGGGGAATGTATTTTTGTAAGCGGTCAAGATAATTACTGTATGTATTAAGAATTTTTTGTTTTTTACGTTAATGCTATTTAGGAGTGGATTTCAGCTGCCCTTCTCTCCTTTAAATATATCTAGTAAGCCCAAGTCGTCTTCATTTCTTAGTCCCTAAACTCCATCTCAGACGATGGTTAATACATTTACTTTTTTACATCAGGATCCTTCCATAGTTAAATTCTCAGCTAAAGATCCCCATTATACAGCAGCTCCATTTATACAACAATGCGAAGACACCATAGTTAACACTAACTGTCAGTAGTGGGTCTGAGAAAATCTCATTCGTGAGATCTCAACTTGTTCCTAACTCATTGGCAGCTGAAACGATGGCAGCCTCATGTCTTAACTCCAAAACATTAAACTATAATGATGCTACTTTTAAAACTAATTTCCTCAAAATATTTTCTGATACCCCTGTAGGTGATAATTTTCATTTGTACTTCCATTTAGCTGATGTGCTTACGTCCCAATTGAGGCACTTAACTATATTCGTGCTCAGGCCAAGGCCAGCAAGATTGCTTTTGATGCCTTTAGAGTCATTGTTTCATTCAGATTGGGTAGATAGAGGTGTTATCAATTTGGATACGTTCCGCCTTATTTTGGAATTTATTTTTTAAAATACTATTACTAGTCCCTTTTGAGAGGAGAGCAGCATCTCTCAACTATAAGACGGATGAGTCCCTACTGTCTTTTGCAACCCGGCTTTCAAGTAAACTAAAGGAAGTGTCTTATGGTTCTTTGTGTATTAGCAATGCACAATATGCTGATGTTCCTAGTTCTCCTCCACCCTTCAGTCATTAGAACCTTTTCATAGCACTCCTTCGTCTAGGGTAGATACTTGGAGAGAGAGAGAGAAGTGATAAAGTCTGCCCCTTTTCGGTAAAGAGGAAAGAGAAAGAAAGTGCTGCACCCTTTAGGTCAGTCTAACATAGGTGACAAGGGCAGAATCACTTACTGTTTTCCTTGTTCTTCTCCAAGAACTTCTCGACTGCTCTGCTAAACCTGGAAGAGAAGAGAAAATAGTATTTACTCTTGTCAAACTCTGTATTCCCATTAATATATCAATCAAGGAGAAGAAGAAGAAGAAGAAGGAAAAAACAAAATGCCTATCCTCCTTATAAGAATGGTGGCCAAGTCAAAGCACTAACCCATCCAAACACAAATTCGTTATGCACCCATCACAGCACCTCGTGGATGAAGGGTCATCCCTCACCCCAGCCACACTGCTAGGAGTCAAAGGCAGTGCAGCAAGGCAAAGCACTTTAAGAGCAGGGCCACTAGTGTCCGTTCTCCCGGAAATGCCCATCACAATAGGGATATACATACATTCTTACACCAAAGGCCATTTCCCCCTTATAAGGGGGTTGTGTGGCTTGGTTGTGAAGTATACAAATATAAATAAATGTCAGTTCAATAAAAAAAATAATAACACAGGCGATTTGATTAAACTAAATAACAATCATAAGTCCTGGGAAAGTGACGTCATTTGTCATGGATCACGTGTTGGACTCATGATCGACAGTTATTAACTTCCCGGATAAGAGCTCAGAGCTCGTATGACCGATCTATGGGTAATACTGTCACCTTACACGCGCACACACACCCAACTCACCGCCCACGAAAGTTGGAGTAACACCCCGCAGCGAAGCGATAATGAAATTATTACAGCCCTGGGCGGGAGTCGAACCAGGAAAGCCGTTGAGTTGGAGTAGCACCCCGCAGCGAAGCGATACTGAAATTATTTCAACCTTGGGCGGGAGTCGAACCCGGACCGCCGTTGTGGCAGGCGAGAACTCTAACGCCACGAGGTGTGTGTGTGTGTGTGTGTGTGTGTGTGTGTGTGTGTGTGTGTGTGTGTGTGTGTGTGTGTTTACCACCATAGTCTTGAATCACATGTTGGACACGTGATCGACATATTACCCTCAGGATGAGTAATGCAGTAACCACAGACACACACATGCACGCTCTCTTGCTCTCTCTCTCTCTCTCTCTCTCTCTCTCTCACACACACACACACACACACACACCTCCTTGTTCACCACAACTGGAGAGCCGGCTCGCAGTGAAGCACGGATTTTTTTTTCAGCACTGGTCAGGGCTTGAACTAGGATATCTGAATTAGCAGTTGTGAGCGATACCATTGCAGTCCATTCCAGCCGAGACGAGCCGAGCCGAGCCGTGTGTGTGTGTGTGTGTGTGTGTGTGTGTGTGTGTGTGTGTGTGTGTGTGTGTGTGTGTGTGTGTGTGTGTGTGTGTGTGACATAACTATAGGGACACGCTCCTCATACATAAATGCATACAAGCGTACAATCACCGACACATATAAAGGGCAAGACGCGCGGTGAGCGGCCTATAAACACAAACGCGAACACAATTACGCCTTGACATTGGCTCAATTGCATCCGAGCAAAACATAAAACGGGTTTTATCGCAACGATAAATTAAGCTGTAAAACACAAATTTAAGCAGATGACTTGGTCGAGAAACAACCGCGCCATCTTTGTGTTTGGGCGTGTTTTTTATTATTATTATTATTGTCATCACGTTTGGAACCCAGTAATCTACCCGGTCCCCATGCATTACTATTGTTACCCGTTAAAAATGGGGTTGATGAGTGGTAGAAATGGGATTGAGTTGAAGAAGTATGCTAGGCATCTCATCTGGACTTCGTTCGGTCCTAATTTGGTGCTCACCAACAACTCTGGACCACAGAAACAACTCAAAATAAAATTCATTTTTGATGAGGCCATGCGATTTTATTCACATGAAGGAGAATTCTGAAGAATAGTTTCATAATGATCCCCTTTACACACTACCTTCCTCTCGTGCCACACTCTAGCGATTTTATTATGCCTAAAAACCAGACTTACTGTACATTCATCTTTAAGAATTATGGGGAAGAACAATAAGCAAGACTGAATTAGTCATTTTGCGTCCCGAGTCGCTCCACTTCTCACAACGTCAATGTTTTTATTTGTCTATTTATTTTTCTTTGTTTATTTTATTCTATCTTATATATTTTTTTGTCGAGTACATGATATATTTTCCTATGTATCTTGCTCACAGTTAGCTAAATCTTCTGGAGCAGATGGAAGAAATTGTCAAAGAATTTTAATTTTGTATCATGAAAGACTCGGGTGGGTCAAAATATTTGCTCGTGACTGTACTTCGTCACCGATGACAAGCGCTTCTATCCGCCACTATTGCATCGAAGAGGTAAAGTCGCTGAAAAGACTCCGTCCTAAAGACTTCCCACGAGGAGGCTGTGGGGAGGAAGGGTTCTTCATCTCAACCCAGAAAGAAAGAAAAAGCAGCAAACAACCACAGACCATAACGATCATTCCAAGAAGCCCCTTTTAGAGGGGGTTTACACGGTCTAACGCGGTTCGTCGAACGCGGTTCGACAGACACGAGTCTAAAGTGGTGTGAACGTGGTATTTGGTTGTCGAACACGTTGGTTAAACCCCAAATACCCCGTTCACACGTTCACATATCATGTGTCTGTCGAACCGTTAGACCATGTAAACCCCCTCTTAGACAAGCGGGAGAAGGGAAGGGGAGGGGGGGGGAAGAAGTTGAACAAAGATCTCCCTGCAAACAAACGGAGGCAATTCAAGATATCACACCAGATAGCCGGAGGTCCCTAAATCTCCGAGACAAGAAAGGTCTAAAATACTCCTGTCAGAACTAGAGAAACCAGTGGGAGGAACGGGGGTGGGGGAGGGGGGGATAAATCACACAAACACACACACAAATCCATTCCGTCGTTGGCTTTGTTCGCCCAAAGAGAAAGAGCGAGAGAGGTTCTGACGGCGTTAACCAGCGCTTCCACCCTCGGTGGCAATATTGCACAGGTAAGGTGGAGTCAAAGATAGTAAAAGAGATATGAAGATGGCATTTTCTAAGTAGCAGATACATAAATACATACATACATACATATATATATATATATATATATATATATATATATATATATTATTTTGGGAAGAAAAGACAAATGAGAGATTAGTTGATGGGAGTAAAACGAAGATGGTCTAGGAATTAATTTATTCTAACGTTACGACCTACTGGTCTTCTTCAAGAGTATTGTAACCTATGTAAAAACAAACAAATAAATAAGTAAATAAAAATGTAACTCTATGAAGAGGACCAAGTTGGTGTCAACGTTAGAGTAAATAAATTCCTAAACCATCTTCATTTTACTCCCACCACCCAATCTCTCTCTCTCATATATATATATATATATATATATATATATATATATATATATATATATATATTCATATGTATATATATATATATATATATATAGATAGAGAAACGTGTCATCCCAAATGGACGCGTGCCAAATAGACGCGTATCATTTAGATGCATTCATAGTATAAACAACGCCTGTTATTGCCTGTATTCGTTATTGAATTTGATCACTTTGGATACAATACTCGTACTATAAATTATCAATATTTCAGTATATAATCTACATATCTATTGCACTGTATAACAATATATGAATAATTGATGATTTTTCATACCACAGTCCTTAACAAATAATAAAAAACAATCACAATATTTACAAGAAAAAATTATTTACATGTGAATCAGAAATACATCAGTGATGTATACATCATGATGTCCAGAAGTGTGAAATATATGTACACTATGTAAAACTGATCGATCGATTGACTGATTGATCTGAAAGTGATCAATAGTGGGCAACCAGATGTTGCAAAGAGTCTAAGAATTTCTCGGCTGATGAATCTCCAGCCGCCAAGTATTGACTGCTCTCGGAGACGAGTTTGACCCTGGTCAGTCAATGGTTCTGTACCTGACGCGCCGTGATGAAGGAGCTGCTCCGAGTCTTGTCCGTCTGAAGTTTTTAGCTCAGTGTTGCTCAGTTCGGTCCTCAGGACATCCACAAGCTGGATGCTGGGGTGAAGTTTGTGGGTGGCTTTGTTGAGCTTGGAATGCCACCCTTCAATATGGTTGCTGGTGCAGGTTCCCTCGGAGTGTACATTCCAGAGTCGGAGAGGGAAGTAACCACCCAACCATATCCCCTGGTAAAACCGAACCAGCTGTTGACACCTTTCTCCTCAACCAGTGGCAGACTAGCCAATGTCAGGAAGGATGGCCTCACCAATAGGATACGTAGGAAAGCCAGTACCATGGGCTTCCGGACGAAGATGTGGACACGGTCGTCCTTCTTGAAGTCGACCGCGGGGTCTGGTGTACCCTCCTCCAGATGCATTTCGCATGGTGGAAATAAGAGCCAAGACTTGACTTCTTCCTCACAAACAAAATTCCACTCATCACACGAACACGACTAGTACCAGGTCTGAGCGATCATGGCATGGTACTAGTTGATGCAATCATTAAGCCAAGTAGAAACAAGAACACGGAAACTTTTAGTTACACAACATATTAGGTCAACATAGTATTTTTTTTTCTAAAATAGTACACATTTACACCATATTTATTATAATTATACATTTGCGTTTGCGTCTGTGTGGAAAAAAAAAGCCTCGCGTCTATTTGGGACGCGTCCATCTGGACTTAAACTAAATACAAACAAACATAAACACACACACACACACACACAGCTCTGAGCTCTCTTCCAGGAGGGAAATAGCTGTCGATCACGAGTCCAACACGTGATCCAAAGACCAAGTGAAAAGACCAAGTGAATACACACACACACACACGGGGGAGACTAATCCTTTCCCTATGATGGCCTTTTACAGATTTCAGTCTGGCTGACGCCAAAAGATTCTATTCAATTTTGAGACCAAGACAGCAGCGAAGGGGTTCCAGCTATCTCAACATCCTAGGTTAAGATTACAGACTCTTGTTTGCATCAACACCAGTCAATAATATTCAGCTTGAGAGTGGGGGAAGGGGGAATGGTTGAAGAGAGGAGGAGGAGGAGGAGGAGGAGGAGGGGAAACCTGGCTAAGATTACAGTCTGTTTAGCTCAACACCAGACAATTCTATTCAGTTTTGGAGTGGAAGGTAAAGGGGAGAGGTGGTGGAAAGAGTGAGAGGTGGAGGAAGGGAGAGAGGAGGAAGAGGAGGGGGAGAGGAGTGGGGAGGGGGAGAGGAGGTGGGGAGGGGGAGAGGTGGGGAGGGGGAGAGGACGTGGGGGAGGAGAGGAGGTGGAGAGGTGGGGAAGGGGGAGACGACGTGGGTGAAGGGAGAGATGTAGGATAGGGGGAGAGGAGGAGGGGAGGGGGAGTGTTGGGAGAGGAGGTGGAGAGGCGAGGAGGGGTGAGAGGCGGGGAGGAGGAGAGGTGAGGAGGGGTGAGAGGTGGGGAGGGAGAGAGGAGGTGGCGGGGGAGAGGTTGGGAAGGGGGGAGGAGTGGGGAAGGTGAGGAGTGGGGAAGGGGGAGGAGTGGGGAAGGGGGAGGAGTGGGGAAGGGGGAGGAGTGGGGAAGACGGGAAAGGATGTGGGGAAGATTGGAGAGGAAGTAAGGGAGGGGGGGGGGACACCGTAGCAAAGTTCCCGGAAGGTGCCTGTTGCGCACGCGCGCGGACCAAAACCAACAATCCGCCATCAAAGAGGCAATAAATACAGACTCGTTAGATTTTCGAGTAATGTTGATGCACGCCCACGCCTACGCCCACGCGTCACCTTTCATGTAAAGGGCACACCCACCGCGATTTTACAAGCCTGTGCACACATGCTAACAATTTAGTGCCTTTTTCTATCCTTCTTTAATAAAATCAATCAGTTCATTAATCAACCAATTGTCGACAAACAACTATTTTCATGCTTCTGGCGAGATCTTAGCCTACAAAGCCATTCCCCCCCCAATCTTAGGACACTACACACAACACCACGGAGGATGTACATATGGGGCGGCCTGGAACTAGTCCAGTATTCCCAGACATCAACTTCCGGGGCAATCGTAGTCTCATTTCATCGAATTTTATTCAAGAGAGCGTCAGGTAGGTAGGTAGGTAGGTAGGTAGGTAGGTAGGTAGGTAGGTAGGTTGGTGTGTGTGTGTGTGTGTGTGTGTGTGTGTGTGTGTGTGTGTGTGTGTGTGTGTGTGTGTGTGTGTGTGTGTGTGTGTGTGTGTGTGATAGCTGTTTGTATATACGTGGGGGGAAGGTGTGAGGGGGAAGTTTGGTCAAAGAACTAGCAAGCCTCTCCGGAGCCCAAATTCTTCCTCCTCTCATTAAACACCATAAAATATCCATGATCGTCTTTTATGGCTCCCAATACCCGCTCCCGGTTCCCCCTCCCCCTCCTGTCGCCCCAGTCTTGATATCAAACCATAAAACAGTCCGGTTGGATCAGCTGGCAAAAGGAATAGACTCCATTTTTGCTGACAGTTGTCTCGCTCATTTCCTAATCTCTCTCTTTTATTATCATTATCATACATTATATTATATTATATACATACATACATATATATATATATATATATATATATATATATATATACACACACACACACACACACACTCTCTATGAGGGGTTACCTCTTTTGACAAGCCAGTTTAGGGCCGATTAAGCGAGTGCAATCCAGGAAGCCTGCCTAATGCAATGTTGCTTCATGATTCACTATATCTGTGTGTGTGTGTGTGTGTGTGTGTGTGTGTGTGTGTGTGTGTGTGTGTGTGTGTGTGTGTGTGTGTGTGTGTGTGTGTAGCCTGTGAATAGCAAACAATAAGGAGAAATAATCCAGATATATGAACAGTTCATACACATTTTAATCCCAACCCTGTATCCTCCTCAGAGAAAAAAAATAAAAATAAATAAAAAGAAATAATGATGATAATAATAATAGATAAAATAAAATTATAAAATGAAAATAAGTAAAATAAAAAGAGGGTCCCAACGTCCTTGGGTGATGATTCTTCAGGTGGACGTTCTGGGATGACAATTCTTCAGGTGATCTCATATTGCTTTATCATTTCTCAATATTGTCCAAACTGTTTACATACAGCACACGTACACGAATAACTGGCGCTGTGGCTAGCGTCTACAACTCCAATAATACCGACCCTTCTTCGCCTCTCCCTACTGCTTAGAGCGTAAAGCCTTCACAATACTGCAGGCCGTCACTGCCACCCTTGAGCAACATGATGGGTATATGGTAAGGTGCATACACCATACACCGGATTGCATGAATTCTGAGCTCTCAACTGGAAGGGATATTGATAATAACAAGTCTATTACATGGTCCAAAAACATGTTAAATCACACATGTACACATAATATATTGTGATTATCAAGTGTTGAAAAGAATTCCCAAGTGAAACGAAATTGTGCTTGGCTAAACGTTTTTGGCCTAACACATTCCCGAGCTACAAAAAAGTATAAGAGCAACACACTGGATATAAATCACCTGCAATGTACGAGTAGCATCGGCTGCGCTCAAAGTATGCCCCTCGACTGAATAAAAGAGTCTGGCCTTGGTCATCACACACACACAAACACACACATACACACACACACACGAACTTACACTTTCCATGGCAATGACGTCATAGATGGCCTTCGCTCCAGCTTCCTTGGGCGGTAAGGAAAGAGCGAGTAAGAGAGTAGGGCAAGGGGAGGAAAAAGAAGGGAAGGGGAGGGAGGAAGAGGAAAAGGAAGGAGGAAAAGTTAGAGGACATGAGACACAGAAATGAATTGATAGAGAAAGCAAGAAAGGGGAGACAGGTTGAGGGAGTGGGGGAGATAAAATGGGAGAGAGGAAGTTGAAGAGCGAGGGGGAGGAGGAGGGGATGGGGAGAAAGGAAGTGGGGGGGATGGATAGAGAAAGGAGGTAGAAAAGGAAGAAGACGACGGGGAAAGAGGAGTAAATGGATAGGAAGAGGGGAGAAAACACACACACACACACACACACACACACACACACACACACACACACACACACACACACACACACGGGTTGTCACCTTATTACTGTGGTCCTTGCTGGGTTGGGTTTGTCCATACTAGCAACTCATCGTCGTGGTGGCGGGTGGGGGAGGGGGGCATCCTGGCACCATCATTCACCTTTTGACCCTCTTCCCCCCACCCCCGGGGTGTGTGGGGGGAGAAGGGGGGGGCGCATCAGCAGAGCTGGCAACCCGCCCGCCAACCACCAACCTACCAAGTCAGAGTTTGGCAATTTACACACAAGCAGCCCGACTACGCGTACAGTCAGCTGCAGAAGTTGGTCCCGATGACGATAATATTCATAATTTCTCTTTATTGTCTTTACTCTATAATAAAACGAGAATTTCCTAAGTAAAAAATACGTCGAATTCTTGGCACGTTAACTTGTATGGAGTAAACAATTCAATTAAAGCGATGTATTTAGAATAACCAAAAATAATAAAAGACGGGCGTCCTACGCTCGCGGGGACCCCCGATCGAGATTGGGTCGATAAGGGCAGATTTGTTTCCTTGTAGTGTGTTTCGAGAATTTCGCACCACACTGTATAACACATGTACACATACTGTGAACTGTATGTATTTATAACCTTGAAGCATTTCTTTTTCCCTTTTCGTGGTCCTCTATCATGGAATGCTATGAAAGAGGCCTTTGTCCACCTGTGGACTTAGGATGGCTGATTGATTGATTGATTGGTTGAATTGTTCTCACATCCCAAACCAAGTTTTTTTTCAGCTCAAGTGTTCCCACTCCTTCCACATATCGACTTTGTCAACCCTCTCTCTTCTTCTTCAGTCAGCCATCCTGAGTCCACTGCTGAATAATGGCATCTTTCATAGCATTCCATGACTCACATGACCGCGCTCAACTCTGCCATGCCGTCCCTGCAAACTTCTCTATCTTGTACCTCCATCCTTTGGTCTCTCTCTTCGACTCTTTCTTTTGATTCTTTATATTTGTTATTATACATATATCATATTTATATTTTATATATATATCTGCTATACATTTTTATATATTTTCTTAGTCTGTTAGGCTGAGGACCATTTTAATTGTTATTTGCTTTCCCAGCTTTATAATTTACCTTTTTCTCTACTTATTTCTTCAAATATTGTGTGAGGCTCAAGCTACTGCTCCATAATACTATCTGGGGTGGATAAGATCTATGTGTTGAGGGAGGGAACCTTTAGGAGAGAGTCAAGTTGGAGATGAGGCATTGTAAACGGGGAGAAGGGGGAAGAGCATCAAGAATATTTCTTGGGGAGAAAACCACAAGGGGAGAGGGTGGGGGAGGAAGACTGGATTGAAGGAGAAGGGGATGGAAAAGGGTGGAGGGAGGGCGAAGAAATGAGGGAGATTAGACACTGAGGTGGGAAGGGAGTGGAGTGAAACGTTTAGGGAGAGAGGGGAAGAAAGAGAAAGAAAAAGAGAATGAAGTTCAAGCAGGGGTGGGAGGGTGAAGGATGGGAAGTCTGGAAGTGGAAGAGAGGGAGAGGGGGGGGGGGCAAGATGAGACGTGAGATGGGCTGGGTTTATCCACCACCATATAAGCCAGGGCACCTGCGACCCCCCCCTCTTGACCTCAGCTGACTGCGCCCGAGACCCCATGACCTGGGGTCAACCGGACTTGCCTCGCCCTCCCCTCACTTCTCATCCCAATCTATCAACTCCCCCTCCTCCTAAGTGCTGCAGTAAGTCATACTTTCCTCCCCTCCTCTCTTCTCCTCTTCACATCAACTTGACGCCCTCTCCTCTCCTCTCTTTCTTCCTCCTCCTCTAACATGAAGGAGAACAGAAAGAAGGGAAGGAAGATGAAGAAGAAAAAGAGGAGGAAGAATAAGAATAGGAGAAAGAGGAACAAGAGGAAGAACCGGAGGAGGGGGAGGAAGTGAAGAAGAAATGGAATACGAGGAGGAAGAAGAATAAAAAGAGTAGGAAGTGGAAGAACACACACACACACACACACACACACACACACATATATATATACATATACACACATAACAAAAAGCCTTTCCCCATTGTAAGAGGGTGGCCATAACAACATTGGTAATAGAAACATAAAAAATAACGTCAATTTCCTCTACCAACTCCCTTCTTCTTTCCCTCTACCTGTGGATTCATGTGGATTATAGTTCAGGCAGTAGATATACTTCCCGTGGCCACGCTGATGCGCCGCCACTAGTAGATTTCATCTGCCCTCCTCAGAGACAGCTGGTCGATGATGTTATTGCTCTCAGCTCGGAGATGGTAATTGGGCAGCTTTGGTTGGTCCGGTAATGAACAGAAAAATCCATCCAGGTCCTTCTTGAATTTCTCTACGCTACGGTTATTTGTATCCCTCAGATGTATCGGTAGTGCGTGTTAAAGGAGTACACCTCTGATTGCTTTAAAGTCATTCTCTTTAATCGTTTAATTCTGGTTGTGCTCTGGAATTTATGTCAAGTGGCAGAGACGACCTTGGCGTTGATAGTCGTAAAAACTGACATTGATATTATTTACTGCCTGACCCATCATTATCTTGTAAATATAAAAGATTATGTGCCGTTCTCTACGACGCTCTAGTAAAAAGAATTTCAGTTCTTCCTCCTCTTCCTTGATGTTATGTTCGACCCGAGTGTTTGCGACCTCCCCCGACCCTCGAAACTCACCCACAAGGACCACGTGACCGATTTTCTCTGTTTCTTGAGACGGCGGTGGTCGTTCTCCTATATGTTTTGTTCTGATTGTCGGCTAACAATTTTATTCATCCTGCGTCTTTACCTAGTATACGGGAAAGAAGCAACGCTCATTGGGTCCCGTGTGTGTGTGTGTGATTCACCACGGTCTTGGATCACGCGTTGGACTCTTGATCGACAGTTATTAACCTCCCGGATGAGAGCTCAGAGCTCGTATGACCGATCTATGGGTAATACTGTGACCTTACACGTACACACACACATCCAACTCCCCGCCCACGTCAGTTGAAGTAACAACCCGCAACGCAGCGATACTGAAATTATTTCAGCCCTGGGCGGGACTCGAACCCGGACCGCCATAATGGCAGACGGGAACTCTAACCACTGCGCCACGAGATTGTGTGTGTATGTGTGTGTGCGTGCACGTGTGTGTGTGTGTATGATTCACCATGGTCTTGGAACACATGTTGGACTTGTGATCGACAGTTATTACCCTCCCAGAATGAGAGCTTCGAACTCAAATATGACCCGACCTGTGTGTGTGTGTGTGTGTGTGTGTGTGTGTGTGTGAACGACTCCCCCCCACATGTTGAATGAGGCTGCATCGGTCGACACCCCTTTCTATGGAATAACACCAAATATGTGAGACAACCTTAACCCGTTGTGCTCAGAACTCGCCCTCCCCCTTACCCCATTGAACCAAAATTTTTGGCGCATCGTCTGGTGGTTCCATGCGATGTCGGAAACATCCAATACATCGTCGAGGTGAGAGAATTATGGAGGATAAAAGACTGTCTTTGTGGATAATATAGTACCGAAGATGTGGAGTATAGGTGGTAAAGATGTAGGATCATTAAAAAAAAAAAATATATATATATATATATATATATATATATATATATATATATATACACATATAAATATATAATTATATGCCAAGAGCTTTTTCCCATTTATAAGGGAGGAAGCCATGTAAGAGTAACGTACATATTCCCACACATTTCACTCCCCTCCACCACCCTTCCCATCTCAGCTCCTTATGGATGACGGGTCATCCCTGCATACTGCCAACTGCCCAGGGTCGAACGCAATGCAGCAAGACACAGTACATCCATAGCAAAGAAAATAAAATAGACAAAATATAAATAACTACCAGGTCATAAAATAGAGGTGATCAACATTCATAAATGAATGTTTTGTGACTTTGGTTATATGCGAGATGTTTACAAAGGACAGCAAGATTAGGGGAATAAAGTTAAAACTCATGTATACACACACACATACACACACACATATATATATATATATATATATATATATATATATATACACACACACACATATACACACACACACACACACACACACACACATATACACACACACACACACACATATACACACACACACACACACACATATACACACACACACACACACATATACACACACACACACACACATATACACACACACACACACACACATATATATATATATATATATATATATATATATATATATATATATCAACCACAATTCACTTTAATTCTAAGCCATCAACGTCGAGTAACTAGAGGAGGCATACATGCAGAAATTGATACGGGAATTGTGGTTCATAAATGTAAATATGTTCACCGAGATTCAGTGTTGTACATACATACATACATATATATATATATATATATATATATATATATATATATATATATATTGGTCCCCAACCATAAATTAATGCTGGTCCAGACACATCATTCAAGTATCTTAAACCGCCAAAACCCAATACGCAAAGAGAGAGAGCCTGGGATGGAAAACCTCCGGATGGAAATAAAAGTTACACTAGAACGATTTCTGGAGATGAATGGCAGAGATCATCCTTTCGGACATTCATTTTGCTGGACCACCACTTCCAGTTATTACTGTATGGTCTGTGCGCTCCATGGAGTCCGTTCAGTGTGTGGTATACATCGTGCCAAATCAACCTTAGTACATACCTCTCTCTCTCTCTCTCTTTTATTTCACA
The DNA here is from genome assembly GCF_046742065.1 of Oratosquilla oratoria. Lineage (NCBI taxonomy): Eukaryota > Metazoa > Arthropoda > Malacostraca > Stomatopoda > Squillidae > Oratosquilla > Oratosquilla oratoria. Next base: position 47,664,255 of record NC_134809.1, on the reverse strand, counting down.
TGTTTTTTTTGTTGTTTCTATATATATTCTGCATATAGTAAAGGAAACTGTATAGTACAATGAATATCACTTTTTCGGAATATAATCAACGATTATTACCCACAACCCATCCCACTTGTCTCACTTGTGACACCTCGGCGTGGCAAAATGGCGGGGGAAAAAAGTGCTGTTGCCACGTGTCATAGAATCTATTCAAATCCTTGTTATAATCCTAAAAAGCGATATTCATTTTATGTAATATATAGCTTCCTTTACTATATAGAAATAACAAGTAAATAAAGATAAATTAATAAAAATTAGCGCATAGATTGGAAAAAAGAGAGGCATGTACTAAGGCTGATTAGGCAGAATGGCAAGTAATCACGAGGTATGCCACACCATGAACGGACTCCTTGGAGCACAAAGACTAATCATTGGTCAATTGTATACAAAAGCACGCGCAAATACACCATAATCAATTAGGAGCCCGTTGCTTCACTACACACACACACACACACACACACACACACACATTCTCTCTCTCTTCTTGGAATCCTATCTCTATTTCCTATCTTCAAGAGCTGTCAACAACTTCACTGGGGTGCCCCAGGGGCCGTTCCCCTGTCTCCGGTCCGGCCCCACGATCTATTAAGTTGAACGATTCCTCCCTTTTCCAGGGACTATTTTCACGTAAAGGAGAGCTGACAACCCACAACTACTTCCATCGTTCTCTTCTTCCTTCTCCTCCTTAGAGTCTATAGCAGAGGAACTAATCCTCACTAATACAACATTTCGAGTCCCTAAGAGAGGCCTTTGTTCAGAAGCAGATTCGAACTGGTTGATTGAATATAAAACTGGCAGCAACTCTCGAGTTTCTTCACAGAGGAATGTTGATGGTGAAACATTGTAAAACTCGAGGGAGGGAGGGAGGGAGGAAGAGAGAGAGAAGGGGGGTAGATGTGGGAGAATGCAGACAGACAAGGTGGGGCGCCACTCCATCCCCCACCCTCCGCCCCCACACGACCCCTCAATTAGAACGTCTTCTTAGGAGGCAATTATCCTTCAGCGCCGACGTAAAATTTGTACCCATAAGCTTCTTGGCCAAATAGCGTGCACGAACAGCGCGTGAAGACAAGTAATCCACAAACCTCAAGCAAACACAAACTATATACAACCTTCATATATATATATATAAATATATATATATATATATATATATATATATTTATATATATAAATATATATATATATATATATATACATATATATATATATATATATATATATATATATATATATGTACAACACTGAATGGGTCCCATTGATTAGAGATACATTTTAACAACCACAATGCACTTTAATTCTAAGCCATCAAACCAGCATCCTCACGACAAGTGCGGCAGTGACTTACCAACTAGGCTATCTTGAGATATCTCTCTTGATAGCCTAGTTAGTAAGTCACTGCCGCACTTGTCATGAGGATGCTGGGGTTCGAGTCCTTGGCAGTGACACATATATATTTGTGCATTTCGGCCTTTATGGATTAGAATTAAATATCATTTTGTTTGTTAATATATATATACATATATATATATATATATAATATATATATATATATATGTATATATATATATATATATACCCGTCTGGGACATTGGCTGTTATTGTGGCAAAGTAGCATGCAGCTAAAATTTTAGGGTCTATATGGGGCGCCACTACGGACCAGAGCCACACATCATTTTGTCTGAGATAGAGGAAGTCTTTGTTCATAGAGAAATGATAACAGTTTTCTTATACTGCGACTGTCCCTCCGTTATGCTCTCCCCCACCCCTTGTTACTGTCCTGTACCATTTCTCTGAATATTCATTTCCTTTTTTCGCCTAACCCTGTGGTGGGGGGTAAGAATGCTGCAACCAAGTCTTCCCATGTGAGTCGTATGAGGCGACAAAAAACGGGACGGGGAGAGGACTAGGAATCCTGCTACCTGTAGCCCCAAAGGATTACAAAGGATTACAAAGGCGGAACATACCGTCAGGAGACCTTTTAGTCCATATTTAGGTCGGATGCGAAAAAAATCATAATGAAACAAATAAATGAATAAATAAAAACTATAATAATGTAAATAACAAATAAAATACATAAATGCATAGGTATAGTTAAATGATAAACAAAAAGGTAAATAATAATAAACTGACATATAACTAATAAATGAGAATAAAAAAATAATAAACAAACGGACAAATGATTACAAAACAAATAACATACATACATATACCAAGGCTTTTTCCCCCTTTCAAGGGAGGTAGCCAAAAAGGGAAAGGCATAAAAACACTCCCACCCATTTCATCCCTAAATACACTCCACACCCCTCCCACCCTCCCTCTCATCTGAGCACCTCCTGGATGACGGGTCATCCCTGCACCTTGCCCACCGCCCTGGGTCAGAAGCAGTGTCGCAAGACACAGCACATCCACAGCAAGGCCGCTTCATTTAATCGGCGACCCCCCCTCTCCGTCCCCCCTTACATATAAGGAGAGGACGGGGAGAAATCCCTTCGGGCTGCGTCAAAATTTACTCACACATACTAACCCACCCCCCACCCCACCGCCCATTCCTCCTCATGCAATCACAACATCATCCATATACAACCATTCTCCACTCACCTCTGTCTTCCGTCCTCTCCCTTCCTTCCTCAACAGACATTCCCCTCTTCCCCAAAGCCCCCTTCACCCCATCCATCCACCTCATCCTAGGACGTCCCCTCATGTTCACTCCCTCCACATCTGCCTTCCATACCTCTTTTACTAGTCTTTCTTCACTCATTCTTTCCATGTGTCCAAACCATCCTAATATTCTTTCATCAACCCTATCTCCCAGCTCCTTTTTCACCCCTGTTCTCCTCCTCACCTCCTCATTTCTCACTCTATCCAGCCTAGTAACCCCCACCATACTTCTCAGACACCTCATCTCAAACACATTCAAACTCCTTCTCTCTTCTTCTCTTATGTTCCACGTTTCTGCCCCATACAGTGCTGTTGGCACAATCACTCCTTCATACAGTCTCCTCTTCGCATCCATTCCTAAATGTCTATTCCTCATTACACTCTTTAATCCACCAAGGCATTTACTCGCTTCTCTCAATCTACATTCTACCTCCACCTTCACTCCACCTTTTCCTGCTACACTTGCACCCAAGTATCTAAAACTATCCACTTCCTCCAGTCGCTCTCCCTTAATGTTCACTTCCAGTCTACTGCCACTTTCACCCCTTATACTACGACTGCCCCTCCGTTATGCTGTCCCCCAACCCCTTGTTGCTGTCCTGTACCATTTCTCTGAGTATTCTCTTTCTGTGATGGGGGAAAAGAATACTGCCACCAAGTATCCCACTTGGATCGTAAGAGGCGAGAAGAAAGGGACGGGGAGTGGGACTAGGCATCCTTCTCCCTGTAGCCCCACGGGGCATATATCCTAAAAACCAAAGTGAAAACAAATAAACAAATAATATAAAATAAATTATAGTCATTACAGCATCTTACTTAGGTGTTTACCTAAATGATTCTTAAAGCTTCGAACTGAACTACATTGCACGGCCTCTGCAGGAAGTTATTCCATTCATTAACCCATTCAACTCCGATGACAAGATGTCTTGTCATTTGGTCAAATAAAACAAAAAATCATAAAACACCAAAATGTTTGATCAAACACCAGAAAAATATGACGTCAGTCCTCGCTTCGCTGCGAGCGAAGCGAGGACTGACGTCATATTTTTCTGGTGTTTGATCAAACATTTTGGTGTTTTATGATTTTTTGTTTTATTTGACCAAATGACAAGACATCTTGTCATCGGAGTTGAATGGGTTAACTACACGGTTGGCAAAGTTGTTTCTACCCACTTCCATTACTAAATTTATTTCCGGACAGTTTGAGACCATTGTTTCTTGTCGGATTCTCATTCAGTGTGAACATTTTGTCACTTTTGATGTTGTCAATCCTCTTTAGAATCTTAAAGACCAGTATCAAGTCACCTCTGAGTCTACGCTTTTTTTCCGTATGATTTATCTTTTATATTTGGAATCAGTATTGTTGCTCGCCGTTGTACTTTTTCCAATCGGTCAATGTCTTTAAGGAGATTCGGTGACTATACGGAAACAGCATATTCCAAATGTGGACGAACTAACGATTTATATAGCTTGTTAATGAGTGATGGACTTTTGAAGTCAACTGATCGCGCAATCAGTCCTAGAATCTTATTTGCTTTCTCAGAGGCTGAAATACACTGCTTGGATGATTTGAGATCGTTACTGATAATTACACCGAGATCCTTTTCACTATCCACTTTTGTTAACGAATTTCCAAATAATTTGTAATCGTACTTCCTGTTATCTTTACCTATGTGCATTACCTTGCATTTACTTGTGTTAAATTTCATTAGCCACTTTTCAGACCATTGCTGTAATTTATCTAAATCTTCTTGAATATCTACATACATACATACATAAACCAAGGCTTTTTCCCCCTTACAAGGGAGGTAGCCAAAAAGGAAAAGGCATAAAATCATTCCCACCCATTTCATCCCTGAAAACACTCCACACCCCTCCACCCTCCCTCTCATCTTAGCACCTCCTGGATGATGGGTCATCCCTGCACCTTGTCCACTGCCCTGGGTCAGAAGCAGTGTCGCAAGACACAGCACATCCACAGCAAGGCCGCTTCATTAAGTCGGCGATCCCCCTCTCCGTTCCCCCATGCATGAAAGGAGCAGACGGGGAGAAATCCCTTCGGACTGCGTCAAATTTTGCTCACACATACTACCTCAACCCCCATCCTCCCGCCCATTCCACTTCATTCATCACATCATCATCCATATACAACCATTCTCCATTCACCCCTGTCTTCTGTCCTCTCCCATCCTTCCTCAACAGACATTCCCCTCTTCCCCAAAGCTCCCTTCACCCCATCCATCCACCTCATCCTAGGACGTCCCCTCATGTTCACTCCCTCCACATCTGCCTTCCATACTTCTTTTACTAGTCTTTCTTCACTCATTCTTTCAGTGTGTCCAAACCATCCTAATACTCTTCCATCAACCCTATCTCCCAACTCCCTTTCCACCCCCGTTCTTCTCCTCACCTCCTCATTTCTCACTCTATCTAGCCTAGTAACCCCCATCATACTTCTCAGACACCTCATCTCAAACACATTCAAACTCCTTCTCTCTTCCTCTCTTATGTTCCATGTTTCTGCCCCATACAGTGCTGTTGGCACAATGACTCCTTCATAGTCTCCTCTTAGCATCCATTCCCAAATGTCTATTCCTCATTACACACCTTCAACCCACCAAGGCATTTACTCGCTTCTCTCAATCTACATTCTACCTCCACCATCACTCCACCTTTTCCTGTCACATTTGCACCCAAGTATCTAAAACTATCCACTTCTTCCAGTCGCTCTCCCTTAATGCTCACTTCTAGTCTACTGCCACTTTCACCCCTTGTACATCTCATCACCTTTTACCCACATTTATCTTTAGCTTTCTTCTATCACATACTCTCCCAAACTCTGTCACCAACTTCCTCAATCCCTCCTCCGATCCTGCTACAAGCGCAGTGTCGTCCGCAAACAACAGCTGGCTCACCTCCAACTTTTCTCCATTTTCTTTAACCATCTCCAATCCCTTGCCCACTACCCTTGCATTTACCTCTTGGACTACCCCATCCATGTATAAGTTGAACAGCCAGGGCGACATAACGCATCCTTGACGAAGTCCCACCTTTACCTTGAACCACTCACTCTCTCCATTTCTAATCCTGACACAAGTTCTACTACTCTCATAAAAACTCTTGACAGCTCCTAGAAGCTTTCCTCCTATCCCATATATCTGCATAACCTTCCACAGTGCCTTTCTGTCTACCCTATCGTAAGCCTTTTCCAGATCCATAAAAGCCCAAAAAACATCCTTCCCCTTTCCTATAGCTTTCTCACATATTTGTCTTACCACAAAGATCTGATCTACACAACCTCTACCCGTCCTAAATCCACACTGTTCCTCACCAATTACTCCCTCTGTTCCTCTCCTAATCCTCTCAATCAAGATCCTCCCATAAGCCTTCCCAACTACACTTAACAAGCTAATCCCTCTGAAACTACTACATTCACAATTGTCCCCTTTTCCCTTGTAAAGTGGAACTATACAGGCACTCCTCCAGTCCTCCGGCACTCTACCCTCTCTCCAGCAAACATTAAATAACTTCACCAGCCAGTCCACCATCAGTGGAACTATACAGACACTCCTCCAGTCCTCCGGCACTCTACCCTCTCTCCAGCAAACATTAAATAACTTCACCAGCCAGTCCACCATCACTGTACCTCCTTTTTTTTTTTTTTTTTTTTTGGACATTCTGCATGGCATCCATCCAGACCAGGTGCCTTATCTGCTTTCATCATCTTAACAACTGCCTTCACTTCTCTTACTCTCACCATCCTCCTGATAGGATTATCTCTTGTCAGCCAGTGGTCCTCGTTTCCTAATTTCTCTCCATCTTTATCGCTGTAGACTTCATTTTGCAGTATCTCTGTAAGGTCTTCTCCTCGAATCGCCAAAGCTTCCTTAACTCCTTCCATCCATCTTTTTCTAGGCCTGCCCACCGGTCTTCTACCTTCCGGCCGCATATGAAATTCAGCCCTGGGCAGTCTCCCATCCTCCATCCTCTGCACATGTCCATACCATCTCAGGCGATTTTCTTCTATATGTTCTAGTATATTCTTTACATTCAATTCTGCTCTTATGTCCATGTTTCTCAATCGGTCCAGTCTAGACACTCTTTTGATTTTCCTCAGAACTTTCATTTCTGCAGCAACGATTTTAATCTTTGTTTTGGTTGTCATTGTCCATGTTTCTGATCCATAAAGCAAAATTGGTCTTAATACTGTTGTATACATCAGCACCTTACATTTTCTAGGGACATTGCGGTCTCTGAACAACACCGAAAGCATACCAAAGTTCTTATTAAATTTATTAGTTCTGTTATTTATTTCGATTACCTGATTATTCTGTTCATTAACTTTCACCCCAAGATATTCAAATTCGCTTACTTGTTTCAACTGGGCCTCTCCTATTCTTATTTCTATGTTCCTCTCATTCCTCGTGATACTCATGACTTCCGTTTTATTAATGTTAATTTTCATACCATTATCATTCATAACTTTATTCCATCTTCCTGTCATCTCTTGTAGTTCCTCTTCGCTGCTGCATATCACGGCAACATCATCTGCATATGCCAGCGTTATCGTGTTGTTGCCATGGTTTATTTCTTTCATACATCTGTCCATGAAAATTATGAACAGCAGTGGGGAAATCACTCCTCCTTGTCTTACCCCTGTCCTGACCTGGAACCATGGTGTATCCCCATCCCTTAGCTTCACTTTATTTTCACATTTCCTATATATACTCTTAATTGCCCTTTTCAGGTTTGCTGGAACATCGTATTCTTGATGCTCCAGTGCTCTCCAGATTTCTTCCCTGGGTACCTTATCAAATGCTTTCTCCATATCTATGAAGATAGTAAACTTGTCGATGTTCCACTCCCTGTTCTTTTCCAAAACCATTTTCAATGTAAAAATCATATCCACTGTGCTTCTTTGTGAGCTAAAACCATGCTGCCATTCCCCAAATCTTTCCTCTACAGCCATTCTCAGTCTTCTCTCTATGACTCATATACTTTGCCCACATGCGATAGCAACGATATGCCTCTGTAATTATTGCAATTTGTGCGGTCATCTTTTTTGAAAATTGGGCATACGACCGCTTTACTCCAGTCATCTGGTATTTCAGCATTTTTCCACGCGACATTCATAATTCTGGTCAACCAGTTCGCACCCATCCTCACCACATGCTTTTCCATTTTTCATTCTTTGGATAGCCGCCTGAACCTCCGCAACTGTAATTTCATCATTTTCACCTTCTAAGAACTCCATCTGATTTTCTTCCTGCATTTCCATATTTTCTTGTCCAGCATTGAGTAGGTTCTCAAAATAAATTTTCCATCTTTCTGTAATTTGATTTGTTTCCACCAACATCACTCCATTTCATCCTTTACTGCATAGGCACCTTCGTTTTTCTCTTTTCTATAGTTTCTTGCCATGTAGAGCAGCTTTCTTATTCCTTCCAATCCTCACTCAAATCATTACCAATTTTCTGCCACACTTCTGCTTTTGATTCCTTTTTAACTCTATTACACTTATTCCGTGCTTCTACATAGTTTTCTCTGTTTTCAGCTGTTCTGTACTTCATCCATTTTCTGAATTTTTTCATTTTTTTTCTTTAACTGCATCCGCTATCTCCTCTGTCCACCAGGGCGTTCTTTTTTCTTTGTTTTTCCCACATACTTCATTTCAACCACCTCCTCTGCCACTTCCTTAACTACTGTTTTCATCTGCTCTCATTCCTCATTTATATTTTCTCCTGTTTGCAGGTTTGTCACCTTTCCTCTGATTTTTTTTTAAATCTTTCTTTTCAGGATTCTTTAAGTCCTCCACCTTGAATCTCCTCCTTATTTTCCCTGGCACAACTCTCCACTTTCTCGCGTTTATTTTTGCAACCACCAGTCTATGATCTGAGTCTAGTGACACTGATGGTATAGCTTTAACATCACGAAAGATCTTTTTATTATTTGTAATGACAAGGTCAATTTGGGATTTGTCATTATAGCTTTGTAGGTTGTCGTTCCATCGATACCAAGTCCATTGGTGACTTGGTCTATGGTTATCGAAAGTGTTCATAATTGACAGATTATTCATAGTACAAAAGTCAATTACTCTTTCACCCTCACGATTTCGATTCCCTATTCCATGCGCTCCTATTATATTTTCCACACCTCCACGATCACTTCCAACATGACCATTCACATCTCCAATGACTACCATGTTTTCTGCATTACCTCTTTGATCGTATACTTCTTGTAGTTTCACATAGAATTCTTCCTTTTCTTCTGCTGTTCTTCCCTGCTGAGGAGCATAAACTTGTACAAATGTTATTCTAATGTCTTTTAATTTCACAGTCACTTTAATTATTCTTTCATTTACAAAAACAACATCCTCAACATAGTCCGCAATCCTTGGTGTCATCATTATCGCCAATCCATGCATTCTTTCATTTGGCATTCCGCTCCATATCAGTTGATAGTTGTCATGTATTGTTTTTCTGCCATTTCCCTCTCTCCTTGTTTCACACATTCCTAAAATATCTATTTTCCTATATTTCATGATGGCAAAAATCTCTTCTTCTTTATCTTTCAAAGTGCAGACTTTTTTTTTTTTTTTAATTCCAAGTTTCTTATCCTTTTTTGATCGCCGGGCCGTCAACTGCTTAATCCATAGGATCCGAGGCTCACTTTGCGTGTCTTGAGCAGTTAAATGAGTCTTAGTGGGTTGCTAGCCCTATCCTAAGTCTTTCGGGATCACTAATTAGTAACTTCCATATCACTTCATCCTTCCTTATTTCTCCTCCATTTTCCTCACTCATCACTCTCATTTTCTTAGCATTTCCCACTGCATCTATCTTCCCTCCCTATCCTCCTTCACATTTAGCAACTCCCTAAAATATTCTGCCCATCTTCCCCTTATCATCTCTCCATCTGCACCTTTTACCTTTTCTTCTCTACTTGATTCGCCTCCTCTTCCTCTCTTAACTTCTTTCCAAAACATCTTTTTATTACTTTCAAAATTTTCTGTCATACTCTTACCCCACTTCACATCTGCTCTCCTCTTTGCCTCATTTACCTTTTGCTTTACTTTTTTCTTTTCTTTGTACCTCTCACATGATTCCCTCGTCCTATTTTGTAACCAATCTGTGAAAACTCGCTTCTTCTCTTCTACAACCTTCTTTGTTTCCTCATCCCACCATTTTTTTTTTATTGCATCCGACCTAGATATGGATCAAAAGGTCTCCTGTCGGCATGCTCCGCCTTTGTAATCCTTTGTACCCTTCCTTCTATTTCCTCCTGTCCTTGTTCCACACACCATCCTTGCACACTTTGTGACTCCCTCCTTCAACCATCCCCATTCCTCCTCCACATCTAGCTCTACTCTATCCTTCACTCCCTCCCACTCCTCCTTCAGCTTCTTCTTGTACTCCTCTCCTTTTCATTTTCATTTAAAGAGTTCACTCTAAGCACTTCCCTACCTTTTGTCCCTTTCCTCTTTCTCCATCTATCCTCCACTCTCAACTTACCTTCCACCAAAAAAGGATTTGATATTCCCCCACCCTTTCCCCTTAGCACATGTACATCCTTAACTCTTCCTATCATAATCCTATTTACCACTACATAATCCATTAGCACTCTATCTACCACCCTTCCCTCCACCACCCTCTCCCATGTATACTTATGCTTGACTTTCTTCCGAAACACTGTATTTGCTATCATCAACACTCTTTCTAGACACATTTCCACCATCAACTCTCCACTACGATTCTTTCCCGGAACTCCACATTTCCCAACCACTCCATCAATTGGACCATTTCCTACCCTACCATTAAGGTCTCCCAGTACTATTACGTTGACATTTCTTCCTAAATCCTCTATGCACTCATTTAAATCTATCCAAAAGGCCTCCCTTTCTACTACACTCTTCTCACTGCCAGGCCCATATGCACTTACAAAGTCCCACATCTCCTTTCCCAGTTTCACCTTCATCCACAGTATCCTTGAGGAACCTCCTTCCACTCCACTACACGTTTACCTATCTCTTCACTTACTAGAATAGCCACCCTTCCCTCCCTCGCCCTCTCTTCACTCCTGATAACCTCCCACTTACACTCCAAAACTTACACTCACCCTTCCCTTTCAACTTAGTTTACTCAAAACCAGCACATCCATCTTTCTTCTCACAAACATACTACCTATCTCTTCCCTTTTACTCTCATCTGTACCACATCCACGCACATTAAAAGACACAAACCTTAGGGTGCTGGTCCGAAAACTCCCAGACCCTCTTATGCCTTTACTTTTTCGTTTAGGAATGTCCCCTGTGGGGCTACAAGGAGAAGGATGCCTAGTCCCAATCCCCGTCCCTTTCTTCTCGCCTCTTACGATCCAAGTGGAATAGGTTTACATGATCATTTGCCATTCCGCACAGTTTTGTATCATCGGCAAATTTGGAAACAGTAGATTTGAGTCCATGGTCTATATCATTTATATATACTATGAATAGAAGTGGCCCAAGAACGGAACCCTGAGGAACTCCACTTTAACATTTTTCCAACCAGAAGTTTTTCCATTTAAAACAACTGTTTTCGATCATTCAACTTAATAGTCCAACTTAATAGGCTACCACTTATTCAGTGTGAAGCTAATTTAGTTAGTAGTCTTTCGTGGGGGACGGTATCAAAAGCTTTTGCAAAGTCTACATATATTAAATCTATATTGTTTCTTTTGTCATAATTCGAGATAACTGTGTTGTAGAATTCGAGTAATTTAGTCACGCAAAAACGTTTCCGTCTGAAACCATGCTGGCTATCATTTATGAAACCGTTACTTTCTAAATGATGTTCGATAGCATCTCTGATGATAGTTTCCGTTATTTTTCCTACGATTGAAGAACTTATAGACCTGTAGTTATTTGGATTTATCAGCGATATTCATTTCCTATTGCCATTTTCGTTTTATTTTTTACTTTTAAATCTCTCTGTATTAATACATAACTTTAATAGTCATTAGATACACCCGAACACTTATGTTCTTTGTAAGCCTGTCTCTTTTTAGCAATACTTTTTCAGTTTCTTTGTAAAGACATTTTAGGCGAGCCTGATTTGGGGGACGTCTGACCCTAACAGGAATGTAAGTATGAATCATCTTAGTGAGCGTATTTTGAAATATTTCCCACATCTGATCTACAGGTCTTTCGCTTAACGTTGCCTCCCAATCTGTAAGCTGAAGCTCCTGACGTAGTCCTATGAACTGAGCTTTACTGAAATCGGTTATTTTAGAAACACAAGTGTCTATTCTAAAAAAAATTTAGTAGTTTGAATCTAACTAAATTGTGATCGCTATTTGCAACAGTTTCATCGACTTCTACATCGGTTATCATGCTTTCGCGGCTAGTGATCAATAGATCGAGAAAGTTTCCATGTCTTGTGGGCTCTTTTACATGCTGAACTAAATAACTGTCACCGAGAAAATCAATCAAGCGACTACCTATATGGCCATGTTCAAGGGTCATCCAATCAATATAAGTAAAATTGAAATTACCCATTATCAATAAATCCCGGTTGCAGAAACTAGACAGTACTTGAAATAACAGTTTTGTTATTTCTTCCATTTGTTCGGGTAAATTCTACCCACAAACTATCATATGCGTCCTGTTCCACTTTCTCTAAAACACAAGCATGGACATTGTTTCTAACGTACAACAGAATACCCCCTCCTTTCTTGTGGTTTCTATCCTCATGAAAGTGTTTAAATTCCGCAATGTTAAATTCAGCTTTAAACTCCTTACCATTTAACCATGTCTCGGTTATCCCTATCATATCGATATTTTCGCTTTTGACGTACGCCTGTATTTCTTGGAATTTGTTCTTAATACTACGAGTATTAAAGTACATGGTTTTAAGAGACTCGTGATTATTTCTTTTTGACACGTTTTGAGTTTCAATATCATGCCTTACATTATAATTTTGTTTTTTACTGACACCTTGTTCTATGTTGATATTTGATCCTTCATTGACATTCAATGCCTCATTAACATTTCTCCTATCAAAATTAACATTTCCCTCATCACGGACAGGTCGATCACGGTCATCCGATCTCTTTTGTACACTTTGTCCCCCTACGTCACCGCGTTTAACACCGGCCTCCTGTCGTTAATTGACATTCTGTCCGGCATCGCTTCCTATAATCATATTTTGTCCTCCAAAGACATATATCCTAACGTGATATTTTGTCCTCCACTATCATTACATCCCATCGTGATTTTTTGTCCTCCACTGTCATTATATCCCATCGTGATATTTTGTCCTTCGTTGACATCCTGTCAGTAATCCCTTCCTAAAATTATATTTTGTCCTCCACTGACATTACATCCTACAGTGATATTTTGTCCTCCACTATCATTACATTCCATCGTGATATTTTGTCCTCCACTATCATTACATCCCATCGTGATCTTTTGTCCTCCACTGCCATTATATCCCATCGTGATATTTTGTCCTTCGTTGACATTCTGTCCGGAATCCCTTCCTAAAATTATATTTTGTCCTCCACTGACATTACATCCTACAGTGATATTTTGTCCTCCACTATCATTACATTCCATCGTGATATTTTGTCCTCCACTATCATTACATCCCATCGTGATCTTTTGTCCTAAACTGTCCTTACATCCCATCGTGTTCTTTTGTCCTCCACTGTCCTTGCATCCCATCGTGACATTTTGTCCTTTGACATTACATCCTAATGTAACATTTATCCTAAAATTATATTTTGTCCTATACCGGCATATTGTTCTATATTAATGCTATACTCTACTCTGTTTTCCCCAGTACACACTATTTCCCCTTCCCTTTGGGTGTCTACCCCAAAAAAGGAACTAGTTCATTACAAACTCCTACAATGAGGTTTGTAAGAACATCTTTGCCTCCGAAGCGTAAAGGTCATGACGCCTGGAAAAGAGATACCAAGGATCGAGAAAGTGGTATCCCAGTTGCGTGCACAACCGTGATATCCTATCATTGATCCCTATGGCTCTACTGTTCCAACACGAGCCTGCGTAGATCCTCGGGAGGATCCCACAGACTACATGACGGCTCTCACGTTCCTTCATCTCCTGAAGGAGGATCTTGTAATTCCGAACAAGTTTCTCTGATCTCACCCTATCTACACCGTTACTTCCCGTATGAACAATCGTAACCGTGTTCGTACGTCTTTGCTCCCTGATGGTCTGGGAACAATCGGCGATCCCACGGCCCGGTTGGCATACAAGCTTGCAACGTCGTTTGGTCTTCCGCTGCAGGATGTCGTCATAGTCTTGCACCAGGGACTCACCAACCACCAAGAACTCCTGATTTTCAGCCACTTCATCCTGCAGCAGAGCAAAACGATTGGATAGAGCCAGCGTTTCCTCCGCAGGGCACCCGCTTGCCGAACGCGGGCTCGACAAACGGGACCCCACGGACATTCCTACAAAAATGTAAAAGCATAAGAGGGTCTGGGAGTTTTCCAACCAGTACCCTAATATTTGGGTCTTCTAGTGTGCGTGGTTGTGGTACAGATGAGAGTAAAAGGGAAGAGATAGGCAGTATGTTTGTGAGAAGAAAGATGGATGTATTGGCATTGAGTGAAACTAAGTTGAAAGGGAGGGTGAGTGTGAGATTGGGAGTGTAGTTGGGAGGTTCTCAGGAATGAAGAGAGAACAAGGGAGAGAAGGGATGATTATACTAGTAAGTGAAAAGAAAAGTATGCGTGTAGTGAAGTGGAAGGAGGTTTCCTCAAAGTTAATATCGATGAAGGTGAAGCTAGAAAGGGAGATGTGGGTTTTTGTAAGTGCCTATGGGCCTGGTAGTGAAAAGAGTGTAGAGGAAAGGGAGGCTTTTTGGATAGATTTAAATGACTACAAAAAGGGATTAGGGAGAAATGTCAATGTAGTTGTATTGGGAGATCTTAATGCTAGGGTAGGAAATAAACCAATAGACGGAGTGATTAGGAAGTATGGAGTTCCAGGAAAAAATCGTAGTGGAGAGTTGATGGTGGAGATGTGTCTAGAGAGTTGATAACAAAGTGTTTAAGAAGAAAGTCAAGCATAAGTATACATGGGAGAGGGTGGTGGAAGGAAGGGTGGTAGAATAAGCGTTAATGGACTATATAGTGGTAACCAGGTGTATAGTAGGAAGAGTAAAGGATGTACATGTTCTAAGGGGAGAGAGTGGGGGAATATCTGATAATTTTTTGGTGGAAGGTAAGCTGAGAGTGGAGGACAGCTGGACAGAAGGTAGGGAGGTACTTAGTGTGAACTGCTTAAATGAAGTTTGTAAACAATGCTGTTCAGAGACATAGTGAGTAAGAATGAGAACATAAAAAACCAGAACAGCATTATTTACAAAA
>NC_134809.1:47609180-47644180 GCF_046742065.1 Oratosquilla oratoria | reverse complement strand
CCCACCCGATGGAGTTATCCTCGAGCTTATCGCAAGTATTCTCCTTCGTCCTTGTACGTCCATCATGTTTACCCTCCGTGCCACAAACTCTTCTCCCCAGCAATCACAACTCCGGATCTCTTAATGCCGACATCTCTCCCATCCCCCAAACCTATGAACTCCCAAGTTCCTCTCTCTCTTACCCGGCCAAGGCTTACAAGTTGTTAATTATCTAGTCATCATTTCATTCTGGCTTCAAGAGTAGTAAAAGTGACACACTGACTGACAGACACCAGCTGACCTCAGATCGCCGTGAGTCACCGGCGATTTCTACTATTTTTTTTCTCTACCCTCCACCTTCTCCGTTGCCACCACCGTACTCCTTCCATCCCATGCTCCTTTATCCCCCCTCTTCCTTCTCCTCTTCCTCCTCCTGAAATATGACCTCATCAATTACAACAAAGACGAATATATATCCTTCAGGCAACACATCAGCAACTCTGGAAGAGCCATCTCCTTATATGGTCAAAAGGCTACAGAAGCAGAGATAGAGAGCTCCCCAACACATACGCGGGAAAGGGACGGAACCTTCAACAGCATACATACACTCGCACACACATTATATATATATATATATATATATATATATATATATATATATATATATAATCATATATATATCATATTATAATATACATTATATATATATATATACATACACACACACACACACACACACATATATATATATATATATATATATATATATATATATATATAATATAATAAAGTATAATAAAGTAGTAGCCTCTGTCTATCTGTTTATTTGATCACCAACTCCTCCTAGGGTTTTGCAGATAGACCCCTATCCCTCTAGGTACTCGGATAACTATATTTCATAAAAAAAAATATATATTAGGGTTAAGGGTTAAAGTTAGGTGGGTTATGGTTAGGTGAGTGATTATTCACGAACTACTCCTAGGTTTTTGCAGATAGACCCCTATAACCATATATATTCTGAAATCTTATAAGCCAAGGTACTTGAAAAACTATCTTTCATTTGTCTGTCTGTATGGTTGTTTGTTCAGGAACTCCTCCTAGGGTTTTGCATATAGACCCCCATAACCATATACATTCTGATACCCTATCACTTCAGGTACTTGGATAACTATATTTCGTTTTCAAAAAAATATATATTTTGGTTAGGGTTAAGGGTTAAAGTTAGGTGGGGTATGGTTAGGTTAGAGATTATTCACCTACTCCTCCTAGGTTTTTGCAGATAGACCCCTATAATTATATGTATTCTGAAACCTTACAACCCAACGTACCTGGATTACTATCTTTCATTTTTCTGTTAATTTGTTTGTTTGCTTGTATGCTCACGAACTCCTAGGGTTTTGCAGATACACCCCATAACCACATATATTCTGATATCCTATCACTCCAGGTACTTGGATAACTATGTTTCATTAAAAAAAAAAAAAAAAAAAAAAAAAAAAAAAAAAAAATTGTTTAGGGTTTTAGGGTCAAGGGTTAAATTTAGGTTGGGTATGGTTAGGTTAGGGATGATTCACGCGCGGGTAATTTGGCTATATATATAATATACATGTACATTATATAATATACATAACATATATATATATATATATATATATATATACATGCATATACATATATAATATATATGTACAACACTGGATGGGACCCAGTGAACAGATATACATTTTTATCAACTACAATACACTTTAATTCTAAGCCATCAACCTCGAGAGACTCGCGGAGGCCAGCATGCAGAAATTGAAACGCGGTACGGCCAAGGACTCGAACTGGGGCCAGCACGTGAGAAGTGTTAATGACTTAACCGATTGCGCCTTCCCAAACTGTCACTAACTTCCTTAATCCCTCCTCTGATCCTGCCACAAGAGCAGTGTCGTCAGCAAACAACAACTGGTTAATCTCCCATTTTTCACCATTTTCTTTACCCATCTCCAATTCCCTGCTCATTACCATTGCGTTTACCTCTCGTACCACCCCATCTATGTATAAATTGAACAGCCAGGGCGACATAACTCATCCCTGACGAAATCCCATCTTTACCTCAAACCATTCACTCTCTCCATTTTTAATTCTAAAACAGGCTTTACTATCCTCGTAAAAAATCTTGACTACTCTTAACAGCTTTCCTCCTATCCCATATATCTGCAATACCTTCCACAGTGTCTTACTGTCTACCCTATCATAAGCCTTTTCCAAATCCATAAAGGCACAAAAAACATTCTTACCTTTTCCTAAACCTTTCTCATATATATACTTTACCACTACCACAAAACCTGATTCCTGCAACCCCTACCTGTCCTAAACACTGTTCCTCACCATTTACTCCCTCTGTTCTCCTGATCCTCTCAATCAAAACCCTCCCATAAGCCTTCCCAACTACATTCAACAAACTGATCCCTTCGAAACTAGCTTACTACACTCACACTTGTCCCCTCCTCCCTTGTAAAGTGGAACTATGCAGGTACTCCAGTCCTACGGCACTTTACCCTCTTTTAGACAAACAGCCAGTCCACCATCACTGTACCTCTCTTTTTAGACACTTCGCATGATATCCATGTAACCCAAGTGCCTTACTTGCTCTCATCATTTCAACAACTGCTTTCACCTCATCTTTCCTTATTTCTCCTCCATTTTCCTCATTCATCACTGTCATTTTAGCTCTTTCCACTGTAACTACCTTTCCCTCCCTATCCTCCTTCACATTTAGCAACTCGCTAAAATACTCTGCCCATCTTCCTTTTAGATTTTACCATTTCATGGAGGAGACGGCAGTATCTATATAGCTCTGATAGGTAATATGACAATTCTGGAACCAGACTATTCTATTCAGTTATTAGAGGACCCTCTGTCCGCAAAGAAAAAATAAATAAATAAATAAATAAAAATAAATAATTTGGAACCAAATCCACTTTGGTCTTCTAACAGGTTGATGGCCTTGGCAAAGATAATGTTAACCTTCCTTCTCATTAACCCCTTGAATACGATGACGCCTACGTAGGCGTCATGAGGAGCGAGTGAGTATACGAGGATGCCAGCGTCGGCTTCCTGATTATATTTACTTTGTAGTTGTAGCTGAGTGGCCCTCTTATTCTATGAACAGGTTTGATCACTTTTTCAGTGGTTACAAATATTCTGGGAGATAAAGAACGAGTATAATAGCTGTAACTTTATATTTTATAATGCGCGTATTGTAATGCATCATCGAACGTCAGGCAGATTATGTGCGCGCGAATATCTGACTCTTGGTGAAGATACCTCTGATATTTTCCCGTTCTCCCCTATCTTCCCTCCCCCCTCTGGTACACAAACACCCCTCACCTGAATAAAACCGCCCCTCCTTAATCCAAACAATACCTATAAGGAGTCACGGAGGTTGCAGGGGTTAAGTGACTGGGCGGAGGTGTAGTGAATAATGACACCGGACAACATGGAGTCGGACGAAGGGGTGATGTATAGCTTTAGCAACAGTCTTCGCGGGTGCCGCGAGAGGAATAGGTGCCAAAGAAGAAGGAGGGCCCTGAGGCGTCCCGTTGGTGCTAACAACAAGGGGGCAAGCTGGAGAGAGACCTTTTGGTCTGTATTGAGGCTCGGAGAGATATCACTTACATCTTAAGTGATTAATTAGCGCCAAGGAAAGAGACCCTGAGGCGTTCAGTTGGTGCCGATGTGAAGTCTTAAGAAGGGCAAGCTGGAAATAGACCAAGTGGTCTATAACAAGGCTAGGAGAGAGTTCATACTTACATCTTAAAGGACTCTGTCTTGGGGATGATGTGGCCCTCGGTTTTAAGCTTGACATGCTCAATCCCATTACGCCGAAATTCCTGAAAAAAATAAAAAATAAAAAATTACTCAAATATTATTATCATTATTTACTACTACTACTACTACTAGTTACGAGTTACAGCGATACACAATTATCGCATGTTAATAGAAGCCTTTCGGTCCATAACGATGTGGGATGAAAAATATAGTAATATATATATATATATATGTATATATATATATATATATATATATATATATATACTGACGTTTCGCTCTTAACAGAGCTTCTTCAGAGTGTACACTCTGAAGAAGCTCTGTTAAGAGCGAAACGTCAGTTAATAAAAATGTGTGTGTGTGTGTGTGTGTGTGTGTGTGTGTGTGTGTGTGTGTGTGTGTAAAAATAGACAAATCAAACAAAAGAATGATTAAATATAAAATAAATTACTAAATAAAAAATAGAATAAGTATAACATACAAAGATAAAATATATAAAATGATAAGAATAAAATAAATACAAACTTCATTTTAGCACTGAAGTCACCAACACATATTCTATTTATTTTTTTTATCCATTCCCTGACTTACATCATAGGATCCAATTTCATTGTCTCAATTCTGTGATGGTACAGTGCATTTTTTACATAGCCTGATCACAACCCAAGCTACCCTATCTGATACACTTACTCAATTTCACTTAGGCGCAAACGAATGATGAACGATGAAGAAAGTGTGTTAGCGAGTGGACGCCGCGAGATAGGAAACGTGTAAGAGGAATACCAAACAGAAGGAGAGATGAGACAAAAAAGTTTGCAGGAGTGACGTGGTAGATGTTGGCGCGGCCATGCGGGCCATGGAATGGTACGAGAGGCCTTTGTTTAACAGTAGATTTCAAATGGCTCATTCAAGATCTAAGAATATAAGGTCTAACCACTTCCGACCGAATTTCGAGGGAGTTGGCGCAGCGGGCCGGTGAACGTCACCTGGCTGTTCAAAGTGGGGTTAGCGGGTCCTATAGCTGTCAGTTGAAGCTGGTCCGTCGTTGGAAAATGACATTGCCTTCGCTCGCACCCTTCCACGCAATTAGTTATATAAAATATTATAGTTCCTGTCTATATATATGAATATATAATATATATGATATATAATATATATATAATATATAAAATATTATAGTTCCTGTCTTCCTTGGCGTTTCACAGTTTTCTTCAGTGTATCACAAAGAGAAAATGGACTCAGCCAAATGACGTCAGAAGCTGCGCAGAAGAATTCTAACGGTCTGACCTGTATATTTAGACCTTGGGCTCATTGATTAAATGACCAGTCAGCCATTCATAAGGAGGAAGGAAAGGGCCTCTTTACGTATCAGCTACTTCCCGATTGATCAAGAACAGGTGGTGACTATCTTGTAGCTGCATAAACTCTTCTTCCTCCCTTCGGACTTCTCTCAATCCCACGATATCCCATCTAACGTTCTCCATTTCTTCCATCAATATCTTCAGTTGATGTTCTGACGTTTAGGTTGCTTAATGTCTCAGATCTGTTTAAACATGCCTTTAAGAGACAGGCACTTCATTTACAGGCACTTCATTTACTCCTGTGAAGAAACCTCGCCCCCTTGCCACTTCCTTTCTAGCGAAATATTTGGTCGGTGTCATCTTATTCAGTACCATTCGGTGCAACCCTATATATTTACGGTGCCCCATATATCTATAGGGAGTTTCCCTGTTCACCATAAGGGACATGTAATTAGCACTGGGTCCTGCAGTCTGCGTGTGCGAACTGTTCTTAGGATTCTTAATCGACATGGCTTTTGCAATCATAAGATACTCAAGACTACCCACGTTAAGGTGTCAGCTCTCGCACAGCTTACACATACACACACGTGGGTGAAGCTTATCTCTATAAGGATGAAGAGAGAGAGAGAGAGAGAGAGAGAGAGAGAGAGAGAGAGAGAGAGAGAGAGAGAGAGAGAGTCATCAAAGTCACGTGACCTGGTCATCATGACTGTGGATTTCGAGTCACGCCGGCATGACGCGAGGGGGGGGAGGCGTTATGACGTCATTCAGCCCTGCAGAGTGAGCGGGGATTACCAACTACATCAACACAAGGTGACAAGCAGATTTTGTTCCCGGGTTACGAGGCATTTTTTCGATGCACGAGCGGAGTGTTGAAATTATCCCAAATGTTCTCGTCAAACAGGACGACAAATTTTATATATTTCATTCTGGTTACCTGGGTGTGATTCTATGCGTTTTCGGGTTTAGGAAATAGATCTTAGAGCAAGATTCCCCCACCCCCAATGCTGTTGGGATTTAATTTATCGGAATATTAAATAAACTTAATCAACTGTATGAAATAAAACAAAATCGTGCGAGTAAGAGGAAAAAGAGATGGAATAGAGGACCGGCGAGAATGAGGGAGATAGGTAGGCAGAGAGGGAGGGAGGGAGAGACAGGGAGTGATATGAAGGGACAGTAAGAGAGAGAGAGAGAGAGAGAGAGAGAGAGAGAGAGAGAGAGAGAGAGAGAGAGAGAGAGGGGGGGGGGCAAGGAGAGAAGGGATATTGAGAGAGAAGAAAAGGAAAGAGAGGACAGCAGGAGGGAGAGGAAATAGAGGAGATGAGAGAGAGAAGAGAAAAGAGAGGAGGGGAGATAAAGAGATAGCGATCGAGATAGAGAAGAGAGAGAATCCCCATCCCCTGAACACCAACACTACCATCCATCACCTCCCCCACCTCCCACCCTCATGTGGTAATCCCACATTTTGCGAATCCTCCCCCCCCCCCACACCTTCTGTCCTTCCTCCGGGCGCGGCATGACTTAGCCATTAACTCTTAAAGTCACCCCCTCGACCCCGAGGCATGCAGAAAACAGTTCCCTGTTAACCCACCAAGTTGGTTAGAGGCCCGTGATCGATCCAAAACAGCTACCAGACATTTCTATATGCCCCAATGAACGTACCAGGAAGTAGTGTTATTGAGAGAAGAATGCAAGGGAGTGCTACACACACACACACTCACACTCGATGGTGCAGTGGTAGCGTTCGCGGATGCCACTACGGCGGTCCAGGTTCAGATCCCGTCCAGGGCTGAAATAATTTCAGTATCGCTGCGCTGCGAGTAGTTACTCCAACTCTCGTGGGCGGGGAGTTTGGGGTGCGTGTGCGTGTAAGGTCACATCATTACCTATAGATGGGTCATATATGAGCTCTGAGCTCTTCTGGGAGGCCAATAGCTGTCGATCAAGAGTCCAACACGTGATCCAAGACAATGGTGAATCACACATACATAATATCGAGTTAACTTTCCTCCCTTGAATTTTGGACATATGTATACATATACCAAAGGGTTTTCCCCTTGCACGGGGGGTAGCCAAAAAGAAAAAGGCAAAGAAACCACTCCCACCCATTCCATTCCCCACACGCTCTAATCCTCTCCATCCTCCTCCCTCCCTCTTATCTTGGCACCTCCTGAATGACGGGTCATCCCTGCACCTTGTCCACTGCCCTGGGTCAGAAGCAATGTCGCAAGACACAGCACATCCACAGCAAGGCCGCTTCATTGATTCGGCGACCCCCCTCTCCGTCCCCTCATGCAGAAAATGAGAATACGGGGAGAAATCCCTTCGGGCTGCGTCAAATTTTGTTCTCATACATACTTCCTCAACCCCATCCCCACCCACTCCCCTCATTCATCACAGCATCATCTATACACAACCCTTCTCCATTCAGCCCTATCTTCTGTCCTCTCCCGTCCTTCCTCAACAGACATTCCTCTCTTTTGTAATGCCCCTTTCACCTCATCCCTCCATCTCATCCTGGGACGCCCCCTCATATTTACTCCTTCCACACCTCTTTTACTATTATTTCTTCACTCATTTTTTCCATGCGTCCTAACCATCCTAATACTCTTTCATCAACACTATCTCCCAGTTCCCTTTCCACCCCCGTTCTCCTCCTCACTTCTCACTCTATCTAGCCTAGTAACCCCTATCATACTTCTCAGACATTTCATCTCAAACACATTCAAACTCCTTCTCTCTTCCTCTCTTATGTTCCATGTTTCTGCTCCGTACAGTGCTGTTGGCACAATCACTCCTTCATATAACCTCCTCTTAGCATCCATTCCCAGATGTCTATTTCTCATTACACTTTTTAATCCACCAAGGCATTTACTCGCTTCTCTTAATCTACATTCTACCTCCACCCCCACTCCTCCCTTTCCTGCCACATTCGCACCCAAGTATCTAAAACTATCCACTTCCTCCAGTCTCTCACCCTGCTGTCACTCTCTCCCCTTGTACATCTCATCACCTTACTTTTGCCCACATTTATCTTCAGCTTCCTTCTTTCACACACCTTCTCAAACTCTGTCACTAACTTCCTCAATCCCTCCTCTGATCCTGCTACAAGCGCAGTGTCGTCAGCAAACAACAACTGGCTTATTCCCCACTTTTCTCCATTTTCTTTAACCATCTCCAACCCCTGACCCACTACCCTTGCATTCATCTCTCGCACCACCCCATCCATGTATAGATTGAACAGCCAGGGCGACATAACACATCCCTGAAGAAGTGCCACCTTTACCTCAAACCATTCACTCTCTCCATTTCTAATCCTAACACAAGCTCTACTACTCTCGTAAAAACTCATGACTGCTCTTAACAGTTTTTCTCCTATCCCATATATCTGCAGTACCTCCCACAATGCCTTCCTGTCTACCTTTTCCAGATCCATAAAAGCCCAAAAAACATCCTTATCTTTTCCTATAGCTTTCTCACATATCTGCCTTACCACAAAAATCTGATCTACACAACCCCATCCTTCATTGCTTCCTCATCCCACCACTCATTACCCTTCCCTCTATTTCCTCCCGCCCTCCTTGTTCCACACACCATCTTTGCACACATTATGACTCCCTCACTGAACCATCCTCATTCCTCCTCCACTCCTAGATCTACTCTATCCTTCACTCCCTCCCACTCCTCTCTCAGTTTTTTCTTATGCTCATTCTCCTTTTCTTTCTCATTTAAGCAGTTCACTTTAAGTACTTCCCTATCTTCTGTCCTTTTCCTCTTTCTCCACCTATTCTCCACTCTCAAATTACCTTCCACCAGAAAATTATCTGATATCTCCCCACTCTCTCCCCTTAGGACATGTACATCCTTAACTCTTCCTACCATACTCCTGGTCACCACTATATAGTCCATTAACACTCTATCTGCCACCCTTCCATCCACCACCCTCTCCCATGTGTACTTATGCTTGACTTTCTTCCTAAACACTGCATTTGCTATCAACTCTCTTTCAAGACACATCTCCACCATCAATTCTCCACTACGATTTTTACATGGAACTCCATACTTCCCAATCACTCCCTTTATTGGTTCGTTTCTTACCCTAGCATTAAGGTCCCCTAATACAAATACATTGACATTTCTCCCTAATCCTTCTATTCACTCATATCTACTCAAAAAAACTCCCTTTCCTCTACGCTCTTCTCACTACCAGGCCCATACGCACTTACAAAAACCTACATCTCCTTTCCCAGCTTCACCTTCATCATCAACCTTGATGAAACCTCCTTCCACTCCACTACACGCTTATTTATCTCTTCACTTACTAGCCACTCCTCTCCCTCGTCCACTCTTCACTCCTGAGTACCTCCCAGCTACACTCCCAAACTCACATTCGCCCTTCCCTTTCATTTTAATTTCACTCAAAGCCAGCACATCCATCTTTCTTCTCGCAAACATACTACCTATCTCTTCCTTTTTACTCTCATCTGTACCACATCCACGCACATTAAAAGACCCAAACCTTAGGGTACTGGTTGGAAAACTCCCACACCCTCTTATGCCTTTACTTTTTTTAGGAATGTCCCCTTTGGGGCTACAGGTAATAGGAATCCTAATCCCATCCCCCGTTCCGTTTTTTGTCGCCTCTTTCAACTCAAGTGGAAAGACTTGGTGGTAGCATTCTCTTCCCCCACCACAGGGTCAGCGAAAAAAGGAAATGAATATTCAGAGAAATGGTACAGGACAGTAACAAGGGGTTGGGGGACAGCATAACGGAGGGACAGTCGTAGTGTAAAAGTGTCATAATTTCTCTGCATGAGTGTGTATACATACACGAATACAAAATGTGCGAATACAAAATGTGCGTCCATACACACACTTGTATATATACGTACACGTGAACACAGATAACTCACTCACTCACACTCACTCCGCTGGATCTCGAACCTCATGTAGATTTTGGTCCGCCAACAGTAAACCTCTCCATGTCCTTCAGTCTTGTGATGCTTCCATCTAGGTTGCTTTATTTATTACTCTTCTGTCCATCTCCGCATCCACACCGTCCATCCATCTCATTCGAGGTCTCCCTCTGGGTCTTCTTCCAGGCATTCTACCCATCATAACTCGTTTTGGAAGTCTATGGTCCTCCATACGCGCCACATGCCCAACCCATCTCAATTTTGTTCTACTCATAACATCTGTTATTTTCTCTTGTTTAGTTATTTCTCTTAGCTCATTATTTTGTCGCCCTCTCCACCTATTCTCATTTTCATCAAAAACTGGTCCAGTAACTCGCCTCAATATTGTATTCTCAAACACCAGTAGTCTTTGTTCCATTTGTATTGTTCAGCTCCATGTCTCACTAGCACATAAAATTATAGGTCGTGAGACTGTATTGTAGATTCTTAATTTTGTATTTCATGACATACTTTTATTCTTTAATATTGGTACAAGGCTAAAATAACATCTGTTTGCTGAAGCAATTCTTACATTTATTTCCGTCTTCATCTCGTTTCTATTTGTTACTGTTGCACCTAGACATCTGAAACTCTCTACTTCCTCTATTCTCTTGTCTTCGAAAAACACATCCTCTACGTTCCTCTCCTCTCTGCTCATACACATTAGTTTGGTTTTATCGAAATTTATTTTGCAGCCCAACTCTCTCTGCTGTCTCTCTTAGTGGGGTGATTAGATTTTTCAAATCATCTCTACTCTCGGCAATTAGGTCCACATCATCAGCGTATGTTAGCTTATTGACTTTAGTGTTGTCCAGTTTACATCCACCCTCTCTATCTATAATTGTCCTAGTTATTTTCTCCATCAACAAGTTAAACAGCATACAAGATAACACACATCCTTGCCTCAAGCCATTCTCGATTTCGAAACATTCCGAATATCTTCCATCAACCCTTACTACTGATTTTGTGTTTGTAAGACAGACTTTCATTAAACGTATTATCTTGTCCGGTATTTCAAATTCCTTTAGTATGCCCCATACACTCTGTATATTCACTACGGTCTTTGGATCACGGGTTGGACTTTTCCCTCCCGGAAAAGAGCTCAGAGCTCGTATGACCGATCTATGGTGTAATGCTCTGACCTTACACACACACACACGCACAATTCCCCGCCCACGTGAGTTGAAGTAACGACTCGAAGCGCAGCGATACTGAAATTATTTCAGCCCTGGGTAGGATTCGAACCCGGACCGCCGTAATGAAAGACGGAGACTCTACCAACCGCGTCACCGAGTCGTACACATGCTTGAAATCAATAAACAAATGGTATTGTATCGTATTATACGTATTAGTTATAAAAAACGAACACACACAATCATATTCAAATGTCATATGTATAAGTATACTTATGCATCCATATTCATTCCCATATACAGGAACATGCATATATGCACATACACAGACTTCCTCATCGACTACTTCAGTTTTATACGAAGGGGACGTGCCCCCACCTGTGACCCTGGGGGGTGCATATGTCCCCAGTGATCGGACATGGCCCCTCCCCCTCTCTCCATCCTCTACAGGAGAATGCCTGTCTTCCTACGATTCTAAGTGGGAGTTAGTACCACTTAGCAAGATTTGCAAGATCAATCCAAGATGCATTTCCCTAAACCGCAGCATCTGTCGTATCTTGGGTGCAGGATTCATGTTTAGAGTCCTTCCTTTTCCTCCTCCTTTTCTTTTTTTTCTTCCCTATTCTCTTCCTCCTCGGTGTCCAATCGAAAAAGAAGTATATAAAACGAAAACGCATATATGCATGATTCATCCGAAAGTACGAGAATGTATGTATGCATACACATACTCATACACACACGCGTGCACGCATCAAAAAATCATCTAATTAAAGAGGATGATTAATGCCTTAATTATGAATATTTACTTCCTCCTCTCCATCTCTGGCTAAACCAGTTTCTTAGTTAATCTAACCACCTTCTACCACCTGACTCTCTCCAGTTAGCTCGCCCGAGGTCTCCTATCCATCATGGCTAGCTAACCCCAGCACGTAGACTGACCCTACAGAAAAATAAACAAAAGAAAAGAAAAGAAAATGCAAAACAAAAGAAACAACGAAATAAATAACATAGATAAATACATATTATAATATAAAATTAAACTAAACAAGTCCAATAACATACATAAGAGATATTAAATCAGTATATAATAACATAAGAATAAAAAGATAAGTAAATTAAATCAAATAAAACGAGAGAGAGAATCACCAAGCATTAGAAAATAGCCCAAAGAATCCAGTACTAATTTAATACGCACTGCTACCATAAAGTTTTAGACAATAAAATACCCCACAAAATCACAATCATACTTCTCCTCCTCCGCTAGGTTCAAAATATAACAAATAATAAACAAATAATGAAATAAAATTAATCAAATGAAAAATAAAACCCAATAAAGTAAAAATATGAACAATAAATTCTTTCTCACACATTTTCTTTGAACAATAAATAATGAAATAAAATAAACATGAAAATATATACGTAGAAAATAAAAGATGACTACACTGATCAAGACACGTTCCCGGACACTACATAAAAGACAAAAGACACAATAGAAAGGCAGTGGTCGGAGAGAATCACCTCCCCTTACCCAGCTCAACCCGGGCAGCCATCTTAAAAACTTGTCACCACACCTAACCGTTCTAGGGGCTGGCATAAGGTCCCCGGACCGGACCCGATCACTCCCTTTATTAACATCGACCTCCCTCCCTGGCCCACTCCCCTTTTCGCATAAGAACTGACAACCGGCGACTGTTCCCATCTTCCTCCTGTTAGCTAGAGATAAATATGCTAATACTACTACTACTAATAATAATAATAAGACTTATAATAATAACAATAAATCAAAGTTATCCTTTGCTAATAGAACAGTAACATCTGCCTAAAGTTTGTTCCCAGAGAGATCCATCTAAGGGAGGGCCCGAGTACCGTTGCCGGTTACTGCGAGGCGCCTCTCTATAATCCCACAAACACATACATACACACACACACACATACACACACACAAATAAAAAAAGAGACGTATGCGTGAACTCGGGGATCGTTGGCGGTTACCTTCTGGGCAAAGGTTAACTGAAAGAACAACCAAAAGTGGACAAAGGGTCAAATGCCTAACGGCGAAAAAAGTACACACATGTGCACACGTACACACACAATCAGCTGTTTTGCCTGAAGGTTATCGCCTCGCACGTTGGCTTATCCATTCCCTCCTGACGTTGAATTCACAACTCGAGTGTTCCCTCCTGCCGAAGGTCGCGAGAAGTCATCGCGTGCAGGAGGCCGAAAGTGTCGCTTAGTAAGGGATAAGCGTCCCTTTTGCAGGGCAAAGCAGCGACTCTGATAAAGGCAATTCAAGAAGAACACGCGCGAGTCCTACGACAAGGCAAGATAAGGTTTTGGTGGACTTGATTACCGCGCATGAATACATACAAGGAGGGAGGGAGAGGAGAGATAAAAAGAGATTTTTTTTTTTGGGGGGGGGGGAAGGGAGTGCAACAAAGAAGCAGCACTTTTTACACACATTTTTTTTTTTTTTTTTTTTAAAGCCCGGAAGTTTACCTCCTGGCTAAGCTTTTGATTTTTTCCTTAACCTCCCCCCCCCCCGCCTTCGAGACTAGGACAGGATATTAAGAAACTCCCATAATTCATGACGTTGACGCTTCGCGCATCCATTAGCGCATTATCAAGACACTTATTATTATTTATAGCATAGGATAAGTATACAGGAGATTGAATATGCAGCTTATATGATGGAAACGCCGGGCCAGTGGAACTCCGTGGGGTGTCCTCGTGTGATGTGGGGGGGATACATCTAAGCAGCGCTGGGCATTCGAGGGTGCCCCGCTGTGGTTTATGAAAACATTTCTAATGTGCCTTCCTCTTCTGATTGTTGTTGTTGTTGTTGTTGTTTTTCTTCTTCTTCTTCTTCTTCTTCTCCTCCTCCTCCTCCTCAAGTGCGAGTCTATTTGTTGTAGACAAATTCCTCTCATCGAAGATAGGGTGTTGGACCTTAGGTAACTTCATTGTACTACAGGGTGATAGTGAGGATAGTTTTCTTGTGTTGTTTGACGAAGCCGCTGTGAATATGAAATTGAGGAGCCTACGCCAGGAGACGCAGAGTAGCTGCAGCCGAGGCCGTCATATTTGCCCTATTACGAGCTTTACGGACTGTCGGGGCAGATAACTAACAGTCACTGCTAGAAATCGGGGAGAAATGAGGGACACGAACCCATGACTAAGCGAATGCGAGACCAGCACGCTTCCGATTACGCCACCAGTACCATTATGAAGGCGAGTCGACATCCTGGAGGTCTCCTGTTGCTACTCCACGGGTTTTCCTGTTTCCTGTATTTCATCTTAGTTTGTCAACTAGGTTGGCTTTGGTTTGGGTGCTGTATGGTTAAACACGAAGACGCTTCGGGTCAATGTGCTTTTATTTATCTATTTATCATTTTTATCATCATCATCATTATTATTATCATTACCTTTAATGCGTGTCCTTGATTTCACCTTTCATTAGTTCTGTGGTCAAGGAGACATATGGTAACAATTTAAGTGTGTGTGTGTGTGTGTGTGTGTGTGTGTGTGTGTGTGTGTGTGTGTGTGTGTGTGTGTGTGTGTGTGTGTGTGATTCATCATGGTTCACCATAGTCTTGGATCACGTATTGGTTTCGTGATCGACAGTTATTAACCTTCCGGATGAGAGCTCAGAGCTCGTATGACCGATCTATGGGTAATACTGTGACCTTACACTCACACATACACCCAACTCCCCGCCCACAAGAGTTGGAGTAACACCCCACAGCGAAGCGATGCTGAAATTATTTCAGCCCTTGGCGTGAGTCGAACCCGGACCGCCGTAGTGGCAGGCGAGAACTCTAACCGCAGCGCCACGAAATGTGTGTGTGTGTGTGTGTGTGTGTGTGTGTGTGTGTGTGTGTGTGTGTGTGTGTGTGTGTGTGTGTGTGTGATTCACCATGGTCACGTGTTGGACTTGTGATCGACAGCTATTGCCCTCCCGTAAGAAAACTCAGAGGTCATATATGACCCATCTATGGGTAAGGCTGTGACCTTACACGCACACACACCCAACTCCCCGCCCACGAGTTGGAGTAACGACACGCAGCGCCGCGATACTGAAATTATTTCAGCCCTTGGCGGGATTCGAACCCGGACCGCCGTAGTGGCAGCCAGGAAATCTACCACCGCGCCATCGAGTGTGTGTGTGTGTGTGTGTGTGTGTGTGTGTGTGTGTGTGTGTGTGTGTGTGAGATTCACCTTTGGTCTTTGGATCACGTGTTGGACTCGTGATCGACAGCTATTTCCCTCCCGGAGGAGAGCTCAGAGCTCGTATGGCCAATCTATGGGTAATGCTATGACCTTAGACTCACACACGCCCCCAACTCCCCGTCCACGAGAGTTGGAGTAACGACTCGAAGCACAGCGATACTGAAATAACTTCAGCCCTGGGCAGGATTCGAACCAGGTACCGCCGGCACCCCCGTATTGACAGTCTGAGACTCTACCAACCGCGCCATCGAGTGTGTGTGTGTGTGCGTGTGTGTATTCACTTGGTCTTTTGGATCACGTGTTGGACTCGTGATCGACAGCTATTTCCCTCCTGGAAGAGAGCTCAGAGCTCGTAGGTCCGATCTATGGGTAATGCTATGACCTTGCACACACACACACCCCCAACTCCCCGCCCACGAGAGTTGGAGTAACACCCCTCAGCGCTGCGATACTGATATTATTTCAGCCCCGGGCGAGAGTCGAACCTGGACCTCCGTAGTGGCAGGCCAGAGCTCTAACCACAGCGTGTGTGTGTGTGTGTGTGTGTGTGTGTGTGTGTGTGTGTGTGTGTGTGTGTGTGTGTGTGTGCGCGTGTGTGTGTGTGTACGCGCGTTTACCTTGCGGATGCATTGTCTAGTTTTGACAGACATGATAGTAGCAAGGAATTACTTCAACTGTAGATCAACTTCAAAGCTGCATTGTCTATAACCAAGGCACTGGGCGAGAGACAGGGATGCCCCTTCCTGATTCAAGGACCCAAAATAGAGAGGAAAACGAATGGGTGTCGGATGGGAGCTATGTACATTTTGTATATTATGGAGCAAATCACTAGTAACATTAAAGTCTTTAAAATAATCAAATCAGGCAGACGGGACTCATGTCTTAGGATCCTGGGATCGAAGTTTCGCGAATGCCGGACTTGATTATTATCCATGTATATATGAAGGAACAGAGGTTTATATTTTAATAGTTACCTCGGGGTCGTAGTAACGATCGGTGTTGGTCAGGTCGAGGACCAGTCCCAGGCGTGTGCAGTGGTCCCGGAGAGTGCGGGGCGTGAAGTCGGAGACCCGAATTCCGGCCTCCATGTTGCACAGGATGCTCTGTCGAAGGAAGAAAACGGGATGTCAGTCAATTGAAATTTGAAATCCGTCTGTTTCCCAACAACCCATGTGTCACATTTTGGGGAAATTTTCATTTTTCTAACGTCAGCCAATTTCATTCATTTGAGGGAAGGTTGGACTATTATTTTGTGACTCTCCCTAAATGTCAGTTTTACTTGGACAGTGCCAGACGGCTTCCTTCAGGTGAAGATAAAGAATAACAACAACATGAGCAAGATATGACTGAGCAAGTTAATTATAACTTGCATTCCTTGGCACATTCTCTCTATTCAACCACCGGGTAGAGAAAAGGGGTGACAAATGATAAAAAGCCTTATGTTTTTTCCCCCCAATACTGGGAATCGGAGAAAAGTAGCCCTGGACTCGAACATGTGACTAGGGAGATGTTAGGCCTGTACGGTTTCACCTACGTCACGAGAGGATCACTCAAAATATTTTTCGTTTTAGCGAAAACCACACAATTCCATGGAAATGAAAATCTGGAAGAAGTCAATGAATCTAATTATTTACGTCAGATCCTAAAACTGACTGAAGGTCATGGAACTTCAATAAAAATCAATAAAATTGCATAACAAAACATATAATTGATTGGGAAAGGTTTGGTAAATATGGGATCATAACAACCTTTGTATATCTGAAACGCAAAGTTTACAATCAATGTATAATGCCAGCTATGATCTATAGATGTAAGACTTGGAAATTGACGAAGGGGTCAACTTCTCAGTTGAATAGAGTCGTCTGGCACCAGTGACGAACCATCGGCGTGGCGAGAACATTGGTTAAGGTCTCGTCCTTTATTTCTATCAGACCTCGTTATGGACTTAAAGGTCTCTTGTCGCACTTGAGGCTTCATCAGCGTTACTCGTTGAAAATCCAGCTCTCAAAAAAGTCTTGAGATATGGTGGCGAAGAGTTGGGTAATTAAAATGATGGTAATGATGGTGGTGGTGGTTGTGGTGATAATGGAAATAGTGAAGATATTGGTGGTACTTGTGGAAGTGGAGGTGGTGGAGATGGTGGTGTTAGTGATTGCTGTGGTGATAACTGTGATGATAGCAATGATGATGATTGTGGTGGTGATGTTGTTGGTGATAGTAGTGGTTGGCAAAGGTGGTGGTGGCGGTGACAGCGAGGACCAAGACCATAATAACAATATTAACAGATGCAATGATAACAACAAACAATATAAATAAAAAAGTACAAAAAATTACAACGTAGAAAACAAATTTTATAGAGAAAAATGTCGAAAACAACAACAGCTAAACGCACCTGAAGCCAACGCAAGGCAACCTTGACGACTGGCAATGGCGCTCCTGATACAAAATACAAATAGAAATGCTTAAACACACACACACACACACACGTCCACGAATACGCTCGCTTGCAAAAGCATAAAGAAAAAAATAGCAACTAATAGGTACGCATATGTACTTGGTAACACAGCATTGCTCCTACTGGGCACGTTGGCCACCCATGTTGATAAAAAAGAAATGCATTTGCATAGAGGCGACGATCTATATGTAAGAAAAAGTCAAAACCCATGGACGTAGACGCGTGTGCGTGCGCACACGAACGCATGCAGCGGCAGAAAAGCTACATCAGCAGCTCCTGAAAACAATAAAAGAAAAAATATGGGAAACACACACACACACAGATAAAATAAAATGACTCTGCTTCAATATCTCGCGGCAAAGAGTAATAGACCAGAAACAATATTATGATAAAATAGCACAAACACGTCGTGGGCGTCGCCAGTCTCTCTCTTTTGAGTTCGCACATTCACTCTCGATATTGACCCAACACCTGAATCTCATCTTGGCAAAGGCATCGCTAAAAATGCAGAGGTAATAAGACGAATTAAAAAAGGAAAAGAAAAAATCAGGGGTGATGAACACACACACACACACACACATAGAGAGAGGGGGGGGAGAGCGAAGACAAAGAGAGAGGGTGGGAGGAAGGAGGAAAGAGAAATGAAGAGGAAGAGAGAGGGAGAGAGGGAGAAGGAGAAGGAGAAGGAGAAGGAGAGAGCGTACGTACAGTGTTACTAACGAGATCCAGTTAATTGTGTTCTCTTCTCACACTCAATCCAGAGTCTAACTACTCAGTTTTATTATATAAAACCGGATGTGACATTTAAAAATATGTAAACGTTGATAATGATGAAAAGCAGGATACAAAAACAACTTATGAAAGTAAGTATTTTTTTTACAAATGCGGGTGTGTGTGTGTGTGTGTGTGTGTGTGTGAGTGATTTGATTCAGTAGGAATGAGGCTTCCAATCGGAGTTTAACTTTAGAGCGCCAGATGATTTTAATCAAACCCAGAGGGTCCCAACTTCATTCTTTCTCTGTGCCCCTTGAGCATTCGAACATTTACATGTGACCCCTGAAAAACGACGAAATTTACAGATATTGTTTTAGTGAAGGCAAGACGATTTTTTTTTCAGATGAAAGGGAAAAGGGGGAATGAGCCCTCGTTGATGAGAAAATCAAAGAGAAAAAGAGAAAGAAGAGTGGAAAGAGAGAGAGAGTGAAATAGACGAGAGAAGGGGAGATATGGCGAAATGGATGGAGAGAGGGCAAAGAAAGGGAATAAAAAAAAGAGAATGAGGAGGAGGAAAACGAGGAAGAGAAGGAGGAAGATGTAGAGGAGGGGGATGAACAGGAGGAGGAAGATGAAGAGGAGGAGGGGAGGAACAGGAGAAGGAAGATGAAGAGAAGGAGGATGAAGTGGAGGAGGAAGAAGAAGAGGAAGTGGAGAGGACGAGAAGGATGAAGTGGAGGAAAATGAAGATGAGGTGGAGAGGAAGAGAAGGATGAAGTGGAGGAGGAAGATGGAGGAGGATGCAGAGGAGGAGGAAGATGAAGAGGAGGAGGATGCAGAGGAGGAAGATGAAGAGGAGGTGGAGAGGAAGAGGAGGATGCAGAGGAGGAGGAAGATGAAGAGGAGGTGGAGAGGAAGAGAAGTATGCATTGGAGGAGGAAGATGAAGAGGAGGATGCAGATGAGGATGCAGATGAAGAGGAGGTGGAGAGGAAGAGAAGGATGAAGTGGAGGAGGAAGATGAAGGAGGAGAAGGATGCAGGAGGAGGAGGAAGATGAAGAAGAGGTGGAGAGGAAAAGAAGGATGAAGTGGAGGAGGAAGATGAAGAGGAGGATGCAGAGGAGGACGAAGATGAAGAGGAGGTGGTGAGAAAGAGAAGGATGAAGTGGAGGAGGAAGATAAAGAGGAGGAGGATACAGAGAAGGAAGATGAGGAGGTGGAGAGGAAGAGAAGGATGCAGAGGGGGGTGCAGAGGAGGATGCAGATGAAGAGTAGGTGGAGAGGAAAAGAAGAATGCAGAGGAGGAAGATGAAGAGGAGGAGGATGATGTAGAGGAGGAGGAAAATGAAGAGGAGGATGCAGAGGAGGAAGATGAAGAGGAGGATGCAGAGGAGGATGCAGAGGAGGAAGATAAAGAGGAGGAGGATGCAATAAAAAAGATTGATACACATAATATGTCGTACTTCCACTATTTTTACACGTGATCACAACCAATAATACCCATTTTAAGTCTGATTTTATTTTATTTCCCTGCAGGTCGCAACAGAAAAAGCAAGAAATATATCATGTATCCAGATCTTCAGTCTGCTATTCGCCCAGTTCGACATTCAAATGATATTCCTGTACCACATCCGCCCTCGACTGAACTACCAAGCGATGACACGATCAACTCGGACGATTCACAATCTCAAGATACAACGTATGTGACGCTTGAATCTGACAAGAGAATACACCTCATCACCCAACAGGAACTCAATGATCTAGTTCGTGATCTAACACTTACTAAGCAACAGAGTGAACTCCTGGCCTCACGTCTCCAACAATGGAACCTGTTGGATGAGGATGCTCGAATTACAGTATTTAGGAAGCGTTCTCCAGATCTACAGCAATTCTTCACTTTGGAAAATAACTTGACTTATTGTAATGATATTAGAGGCCTATTCAATGCCTTTGAGCTGACCTAGGAACCAAATGAGTGAGGGCTATTTTCAGCATAAAAGCGGTTCTATTGCACATTGTGAACATGTGACGTGATATTATTTTTTTTTTATCAAATTCTAATTCAACAAACTGAACTTCACAATAAAATGCACATGAGAACCATGTTTTTTCTTGAACCTGAAATTTGTTGTACAGTGTTATCAAAAGAAAACGGACTCGGAGGACGGGGGGAGCGAGCGACCCAGCGTGAGGGAAAATGTACGAGTGTGAGAGAGAGCGAGGGCGTCAGAAAGTGAGAAGGGGAGACATGGGCTCGATCTTGGGCTGAAGTGCCTGCATGGTGTCGTGATCCCGAGAAGGGAGAAAGGGGAAGGGGGGAGGGGGAAGGGGGAAGAGGGAAGGGGGAAGGGAAGAGAGGGAAGAGGGTAAAGGAAGGAGAGGGGAAGGGGGGAGAAGGAAGGAGGGGGAGGGAAGAAGAGTGAAGGAGGAAGGGCGAGAAGGGAGAGGAGTGAAGGTGAAGAAGAGAGAAGGCGAGTGCAGAGGTGATGCTGGAGGAAGTGACGTTTGAGTAGGGAGTTGGAGAAAGTGCTAGAGGGAAGAGAGACGTCTGCCTGTAGATGTTGTGTGAATCGTGAACATACGAAAAGAATGGTTACGTTCGATAAGGACTGTGCCAGTCGAAATAAACAGTAGCAGCAAAACTAACGCTGGTAATAAAAAGTAATGGTAATGGCAGTGCCGATGGCAGCAGCGGTTGTTGTGTGTGTGTGGGGGGGGGGGGGTTACTGGTGGTGGTTGTGGTGATGGTGTGGTGTTGACAGAGGTGATAGTGGTAACTGTGGTGGTAGTGGTGGTAGATGGTGATGGAGGTTTTGATTATGATGGTAGTGGTGTTGGTGGCGGTGTGGTGGTACTAGTAGTGGTGTTGACGGAGGTGGTAGCGTTAATGGTGGTAGACGGTGGTTGATGGTGGTAGACGGTGGTTGATGGTAGTAGTGGTGATGATGGTAGTAGTGGTGATGATGGTGGTGGTATATATTATGTAATAAGGAAAAGGACAGTCACCTTTACCTTACTCCCTGACCCCTCAGCCACCAAAAGCCTCCTCGTCCCTAGGAAACTCGAGCATACAAATATATAAGAAAATTTGCGCTCAACTTATATCTCTCTTGATGGCGCAATCGGTTAAGTCACTAACACTTGTCACGTGCTAGCCCCGGTTCGAGTCCTTAGCCGTACTACGTTTCAATTTCTGCATGCTGGCCTCCTCGAGTCTCTCTCGATGTTGATGGCTTAGAATTAAAGTGTATTGTGGTTGATATACATATATATATATACATATATATATATACATATATATATACATATATATATATATTATATACATATATATATAATAATGATTACACGTCTACCTGCAGATAATTTCATATATATATCCAGGATTAGCTACACTTGTTCAAAGGGCACAGGTGGTCTCAAATAACCCCTTTGACTTAGGAAAGCTTAGAGACCTTGTTCCGGCCAATGCACTCATATTTTATTCAGTTGAGTCAATCCATCAGCCAGCTATTTCGAGTCCACTGCTAACAAAGGCCTCTCCCAACTATTTCGACTGGTCGCACGACTGCGCCAGTCCCTGCCACGATACTCCTGCAAACTACTCTATCACAGATGTAATACCACGTACTCCAGGGACACAACAGTGTGTGTGTGTGTGTGTGTGTGTGTGTGTGTGTGTGTGTGTGTGTGTGTGTGTGTGTGTGTGTATTTAGTGTTTATGCCTGTGAGATTCACAATGTCTTGCATCACATGTTGGACCCATGACCCTCACAGATGATATCTCAGAACTTATTATTGATGTGTGTGTGTGTGTGTGTGTGTGTGTGTGTGTGTGTGTGTGTGTGTGTGTGTGTGTGTGTGTGTGTGTGTGTGTGTGTGTGTGTGTGTGTCTGTGTTCACACGAAGACCTCATAGATCATGAGTCCTGAGCGGTCACTCCCGCTGAAATCCCAAGGCGTTCTTGTAGATCCGCGCAGATAGCGAGGGCGTGTCCCGGGATCGAAGCAGGCCTCTCCGCGCACGGAGAACCAATCAGAAGAGACCCAGGGGTACGTACACCACCCCCCCCATCCCCCGACACCACAAATGCTGCCCTTCAAATTGTGCCAACCTTTGCCATGTTACTTGTTCAAACTTTCTCATTCTTGATTTTACATGTTTGTGTATTCGTGACTTGATGACCTTTGGGGGTTTCGACCAGGTCGTCAGGCGATTTTATTCACCATAAGAAGGTTGGGGAGACCTGAATTGACTGAGGTAAGGAAAACAAAGATTCACATAAAGAACGTGATATGAAACTAACAGTGATGGAGGGAGAGAGAGTGAGATAGGGGAAGGGTGGGCGGGGGGAGTGGGAGGCACGGTAATGAGCGGGTGGATGCGCGGGTTGCCAAGAGGCGGACATGGCACGGCAATGGTTGAAGGGGCGTAAATAAACAAGAAAAACCTCGAGTCGTAGCAGTCCCCTGGCGGCCCTAATCGGTGGGGTTTTAGCCCGAAATCGGCGGGTTATGACCAACGTCGCTAGATGTGGCTAGATTCGCTGGGCTGTGTTCATATGCGCTTGGTTGGAGCTATTTGTTGGGTTGATGTACAGTTCGTCGTGTTGTAAGTTCGAGAGAGAAAACCATTGTAGCCAGTTTTGTATGGTTGTAGTCAAGTTTATTCAATTTTTACCAAGTTCCTCTCGATTTTAGCCAAGTTGACTGTAGGTAATTTTGCACGGTTGTAGCCATGTTTATTCCGTTTTAGTCAACCAGCAACTGCTCCCCTACTCCTACTTTTTTCCGGTAGCACAAAAACAGTCTCATAGTAATACAACATAAGACTACTGCCCAAAATTACTTCCCAGGGATATCTATGCGGGTTTTGAGTCTGAACACTACTCAAGACTACTAGATATAATACAGGAAAGGGACGGATGGGCTCATTGTGCTTTCCTAGTTCTACAAAATGCTTTTGATAAAGTCCCA
Source organism: Oratosquilla oratoria (assembly GCF_046742065.1). Classification (NCBI taxonomy): domain Eukaryota; kingdom Metazoa; phylum Arthropoda; class Malacostraca; order Stomatopoda; family Squillidae; genus Oratosquilla; species Oratosquilla oratoria. Next base: position 47,620,621 of record NC_134809.1, on the reverse strand, counting down.
CACACACAAAAAATAAGAAAACTGGAAACCATAGGAGGGATACAAGGTAAACCACTGAAATGGATGGAGGACTTTTTGTATGGAAGAAAAATGAGAGTAGTGCTCAGAGATAAGAGTTCTACTTGGGAGGAGGTGATTAGTAGAGTTTCACAAGGATCAGTATTGGCTCCAATAATGTTTGCTATTTATGTGAATGACATGGATGAGGGTGTGGAATGTTACATGAGCTTCTTTGCAGATGACGCAAAACTGTTAAAGAAAGTGAGTACTGAAACGGACTGTGATTCACTGCAGAGAGATCTGAACAGGGTTTGGGAATGGAGTCACAAATGGGAAGTGGACTTTGGAATTTGGAATAAAATATATATATATATATATATATATATATATATATGTATATATATCAGGACTATAAAAATGGTGCAAAGGAAGTAAAGAAAGTGGGATCTGAAAAAGACCTGGGAATAATCATCACAAAGGACTTGTTCCCTGATAAACAAATAAAAAAAATTGTGGGAGAAATCTTTAACTTGCTAATATCAATAAAGGTGGCTTTTACTTACTTGGGTAACGAAATGGTAAAGAAAATATTAGTCACACTGATAAGGCCAAAATTGGAGTACGCAGCGACACTACGGTCATCCAGTACCAAAAAGAATATAAGGAAAATTGAGAGAATCCAGAGAGCAACTACGAAGATGGCCCCAACACTATCAAAACTGTCATATGAAGACAGATTGTCAAAACTAGAATTACCGACTCTGGAACAAAGGAGAGAAAGAGGTGACTTGTTGACCATCTACAGAATTATGAGGTATGGAAGTCATCGATAGAAAATACTTACTAAATTGGGATAAGAGAAACACATGGAAGCTCAAAAAAAGCCGTTACTGTATAGAAGACCTGAAAAAGAACAGCTTTCCCTACAGAGTGGTGGATGTATGGAACATACTTGACGAAACAATAGTGTGTGCAGAAACAATACACGACATGGCGAGATACAGAGACGGGACATCACGAGCACAGCTCCCCTTCCCGTAAGATACAACTAGGTAAATACATGAGGGGTGATCAAAACGTTTCCGGACTGTCCATGCGAAAAAATAAAAAAATAAATAATCAAACAAATAATTAAGTAAATAAACAAACAAATAAATAGATAACTAAATAAGTACAATAAAAGAGCGCTGGTCGACATGTCTGCCACAGCTGGAGCAGCAAGCAATGACTGTTGTGGTTCAGTACTATGCCGTATGGCGTCGTTCTGCCAACTTCGGGATGATTCACCATGATCTTGGATCACATGTTGGACTCGTGATCGACAGCTATTACATTCCTGGATGAGAGCTCAGAACTTGTATATGACCGATACATGGGTAATGCTGTGACCTTACACACGCGCACACACCCAACTCCCCATCCACGAGAGTTGAAGTAACGGCTGGCAACGTAGCGATACTGAAATTATTTCAGCCCTGGGCGGGATTCGAACTCGGACCGCTGGAGTAGTAGTTGCGTACGCTACCACTGCACACGTGGTGCTGTGACCACGTTCACATGCTCAGCTGCGAGTTTAGTCTGAGCCTTTGAGCTAACAGAGTAAAAGTAAAATTTAGAGTCCAACTCCCAAAATGGGTAACGAAAACCCTGGAAATATCGAGGAGGAATTTTGTGGTAACGACACAACGTGGCAACCGACGACTTTTCTCGCACTTTAAAAGGAGTAAAACTTGAACGTCTGAAAACATCAAAGAAATTTAGGAGCTTTGCGTCAGCACCGTCAGATCAAAATCAACAAATTTGCTGACAAGAGTCAACGTGTCTTCTAGATTAGTACAGGCAATGTTCACGTCCACTTGGAACATGTACAGCATAGTTTTCAATTCCGTGCCTCCATGTTTCCTTGTTTTTCCATTTCATTCACGTCACGAGACTCATGTCAACCCTTCCCACACTCAGCAGAGAGGACATTCCAATGTCGAAAGAGCCCTCAATGCTTAAGCGTCACTTGACAAGCGCTTTGCTAAGAAGAGGTTCACGTTATACCGAGTGTCGCCTTCAATGGAAGATTAAGGCGTGTGTGTCCGCCACGCCAAGAACTCAGGATCCTTGTGGTACAACTGTACAATAGACAAAGTATGGTACATCGGGCTTTCATTAACTATCCAAACAAGCAGTCCAACACCCAGATGGCTTCAGAAGAACCCAAAACAAAAAGAGCACCTTGAGGAAGTCTACGAGGATCTTCTTCAGTGAGTCAGGGTTGTGAGAAGGACGACCAGCGACATGATTCGAGTCTGCTGCTACGACTCCAAGAAGAGCAGATTTCAAAGGTGAAAAAGACCACAAACTCGAAAATTGAAGACAAGAAGGCAGAAAAAGAGAGCAATCAAAAACCATGCTTATCGATTTTTAATTTACTTTATTGTTTATTCATTTTTCCTACTTTCGTAGGCTTTCTGAAGGAGGGAGGGAGGGAGGGAGGTATATATATATATATATATATATATATATATATATATATATATATATATATATATATATATATATATAGAGAGAGAGAGAGAGAGAGAGAGAGAGAGAGAGAGAGAGGGGGGGCTGAGGGAGAGAGGGGGGCTGAGGGAGAAAGGGGGGCTGAGAGAGAGAGAGAGGGGGTTGGGAGAGAGAGAGAAAGAAAGAGCGAGAGAGAGAGAGGGGGGCTGGGAGAGTGAGGGGGTTGAGAGAGAGAGAGAGAGAGAGAGAGAGAGAGAGAGAGAGAGAGAGAGAGAGAGAAGAGGGAGTGGAGAAACAGTTTCGGAGGGTATACAGAAGGGGGTAGAAACAGTTCTGGATGTGGAGAGCGATACAGAAGGAGGAAGAAAGCGACAGGGTTGGTATTTAGGACTGGAGGGTAGGGATAGGTGGGTGGGTGATTGGAATGGGAGGGGAGTAAGAGAAATCACATAATGGAAACGGATCGCAGGGGTCGGGGGGGGGGGAGCGAAAAGGGGGGGGGGGCACGCATGGGTGGGTGGATGGGTGGGAAGTGGTGGCAGGTCTGTCGATCGGTCGGGTGGGTTGGGCGGCCCCGCCACAACAAGTAGGCGGCGCTGATGCGGCGGCGATAAGGCGACAAGTTATCGCCGTTTGCAATGGTTAAGAGCCCCCATTACCAAACTAATGTATCACAACTGGACGTGCTATTGGACTGTCAGGAATGAGAACGTCCGTGTCTAGCTCCCGAAGGGCAGATCGCCCCAGGAAGGCAAACTCTCTTACACACACATACACAATCGAGCCATCGTGACCAAGTCTCGGACCTGAATGAGATATTTGTATGACGTCACTGTATATTATATTTTATATATATATATATATATATATATATATATATATATATATATATAAACACATATATATATCGTGACCAAGTCTCGGACCTGAACGAGTTATCTGTATGCCGTAACCGTACACACACACACACCTACATGCATTGTCAGTTCCTTAGAGTGAATAAAATCCTGTGGTTGTACTGAGTCACACCCTTGTGTGAATAGTCTCCTGTTTGTATTTTTAAGACACGTCTTCCGTGAATATGTCCAATATATGTCTTATATAACCCATTGCGCAATACCCGTCTTTTGGGGCGGGCTTCATTACGTTCTATCATGACGCCAATCTCAGGAGAACATTACATAATTTGGCGCGAAAGCTTGTTCTGCTTTCTCATTGGTTGGTGTTTATATTACCTACTTTGCATGCGTTTTGGCATCCCGGAAACGTGAACACTCATTCCCGGACTATATAAGGCGAAACACAGAGCGACTCGAGAGAATCAATAGAGGAGAAAGACACAAACTACTAAGGAAGAAGAGAGAGAAGACAAGAAAAGAAGCAGACGCTCATCTGAATCTACGTGGTTAATTTTCTGCATTCGTTGATTACAATTCAACTAAACAAGTCATTTGTACCACAACGATTGCCCAATCTCCACGCGAAGAGCAAAGCCTTAATTTTCCGAATTATTTCGGACATCTCCAGACTACTGCTGAACTAAATGCGACTCGACACTGTTATTTTCTCGACTATGTAACATCAACAAATCTCCTACGTGTTCTCGTCTACCAGAAGATTCCCAAACCAGAAGATATCGTGCATCAGCCAGTCCTCAAGCCACTTATTGTTCCCGAGACTTGAGCGTACCAGACAACTTTCCGTTGGTGCGACTTCTAGCAACTTGAATCAAGACTAGTCTACACCATAATCAAGAGGTACACCTGTTCTTATGTGCTGCATACAAGTACGCATTCAGCTAATCCTACTCGGTAATTAATTATCTATTAATAAATTATGTAACATATCATACTATTCTTATTCTATGTCTATGTGTCTATTTTTATTTTTGTAAATAATTAATTTTAATGAACAGTTCAATTATCCTGCCTGAACTCTCTGTCACCCGTCCAAACTGCGCAAGGCCTCATTATTTCTTATCTATTTATTTTTTTTATTTTTTATTTTTTCGTGTCGCGACTAGCCTGGCCCATAGGTGGGTTACATGAAATTTGGCGACCCTTGCATGGACGAAAAGAGAAACCAGGTAGTGATTAAACTGCTCGTTGGAATTACATATATGTGGGAAAATGTCTTTCGAAAACGAGTTTATGGAGAATTTCTCCATTGATATTTTAGATACTACTAAAGCTCAACTGATAAGCATTGTCACAGAATATGATCTAACGTAAGATACTAGACGGAAAAAGCAATATATTTTTCAATAGTTAAACATTTAATTGAAGAGGTATTAGATGGGGATGTCTTAAGTCATATTCACGTTGTTCAAAAGACTGATGCACAGATCATATTAAAAGGGTTAGAGATACAGGCGGAAATGGAAAGTCTCAGAATTGAGCCTGACAAATTTAAAGTTTAAGGCTGATAAGGTGGAACGCATCCAGGCTGGAATTAAACCAACCATTAAAACGGAGTTTTTCAAGCTTTTCCAGTACACTACCTCATAACAAAAATTTCAGAAGATGAACCAGAGGTTTTCCTTTGAACAAACAGATTCTGAACGAATTAGTAGATAGAAATTGTTGGAGTTTACTCGTCCAAAGTTCGTAGGTAGAGCTCAAAAGGTGTATGCATCTCTAAACAAAGCAGACAGTGAACATAATAACGTAAAGGTCCTAATGGCATATGAACTTATTCCGGAGGCTCATAGGTTAAATTTTAAAAATTTCAAAAAGTCTCCACACGATACATACACAGAATTTAGTTACCAAATGGCTAGGTGTGGAGATAGGTGGCTGAAAGCCACAGAGACTCGTTTGCTAAGCGAAATAATGTAGCTAGAACAATTGAAGAAACAACTAGATCAAGATCTAGCTAGAGCTGCCAAAATGCAGAATGAAAATACACACACAAAAAACAAAACAAAAAAAAAACGCTCCTACTCCTTTTGAAGAAGTGAGGTCAGCAAACAAGAGAGAATTTTAAAAGACAGTTCCGGCAGTCCTATTCCGACTTGCAGTTAGTGCTTTAAACTTGGACATATTTTCTCTGAATGTAGGAAAAGGCCCAATAATCAAACTCATTCTCAACCAGTGTTTGTTTCAAATAATTCCTCCTGTTTAACTAGCTATCACATCCCAGCTAGGATCAATTCAGAGTAAATCGTCCTCCCAAAGTATGTCCAAACACAATTCCTCATCACAAGACGGAATCAACTCCTATCCTATCCCACAATTTCCCAACTGAACTGAAGACTACAATGGACCCCTGTTTTGCTCCTTTTGTGATGAAAGGAACTATATCTAATTTCTGTAATAACGAGTCAAAACCCATCTCCATCTTGAAGAGATACAGGGGCTATTCAAACTCTCGCGTTGGCTGACACATTACCAAATCCTTCTGGGTCTAATTTGAATCAGGATGTCATTATAGACACCGCAGCAGGAATTAGAAAACTCATCTGTTATTGTCAAATGACCTGTCGGGTACTTGGTAAATTCCCCTATTGTCACTAATGTCCCCATTATTGGTGATACTTCACTAGAGGATCCACCTATTTATCCTGTATGTGATATTACTAGGTCTCGTACCAGAAAACAAAATGCTGTACAAAAAGTTCACACTTCACAACACAAACACAGGTAGTACAAGTGCCGAGGATATAGAATCCTTAGGTATTGATACAATCTTCCTGGAAAACTGTAATGCTGTTTCCACTCCAAATACTTCTCTTTCTACTGTGACTAGGGAATCATTAATTAAAGGCCAAAAAGAGGAGGAAAACCTTTCTTCCCTTTGGGATCAATTTGTGACCAAAATACAATCCGAGACATTATCTCATTGTTATTACCTTGAACAAGGTATTTTAATGTGCAAATGGCGCTTAATGTCCCTCTCGACCAGTTTTGGCAAGCCAGACATAAAATTGTTATCCTACATGCACGAAGTCACAACTGCAGGCCCATGACACTCCTTTGGCAATCACCAAGGAGTCTGAAAAACACTAGCACACATCACTAGACATTTTCATTAACCTCGTATCGGAAAAGATGCATCACATTACTGCAAACAATGCCACACGTGTCAGATAGTAGGCAAACCAAATCAACCCATTCCTAAAGCACCCTTACAACCTATTCCTGCTATGGGAGAACCCTTCTCCAAAATTATAATTATCATAGATTGCGTAGGGCCGTTACCTCCTTCAAAGAAAGGACACAAGCTTTTGTTGACAATCATGTGTCTCAGTACCAGATTCATCGAAGCAATTCCAATGAGAATAATTAGGTCTCAAACAGTTGTGAAGAAATTAAGTATTTTTCTTTTGTGTTTCCCCAAAGAGATACAAAGTGACCAAGGCACAAACTTTGTCAAACCAGTTTGAACAGAGCTTGTAAGGATTAGGAGTGCATCATACTATCTCTACTCCTTTCCATCCTCAATCACAAAATGGATTAGAGCGATTCCACGGCACGCTAAAATCTATGCTCAGAAAGTATGTTTTAGAAAACGGTACTGACTGGGAAGAAGGACTACCTTTATTACTATTTACAGCCAGATCTTCCAAAGACAGTACAGGCTGTTCAGCCGAACTAATTTTTCGTCATGAAGCCAGATAACCCCTTAAAGTATTGATAGTTGGCTTACTCTTGATTCCTCTGTCTCAACCACTGTACTTGAAGAGAGAATGTTAGAAAGATTAAAGACAGCTTAGAACTGCCAAGAAAAACTGACTCAGGCTCAAGAGAAGATGAAGAGACCGTATGATAAAAAAGACAAAAGTTTCATCCAGATGATGAAGTCCTCCTATATCTAGCTATACCAGGAGATTTTCTTCAGAGCAGGTTTCAAGGACCATACACCATCAAGGAAGCCTTTTGAATTATATCATAGAAACTCCAGAGAGGCGACAGAAGTTTAGGAAGTGCCATATAAACTAATTAAATATATTTCATTCCAACAAAGCCGTCTTGGCTAATGTAAGATTCTGGGACTGATTGCGCGATCTTTTGATTTCAAAAGTCCATCACTCATTAACAAGCTATATAAATCGTTAGTTCGTCCACATTTGGAATATGCTGTTTCCGTATGGTCACCGAATCTCATTAAAGACATTGACAGACTGGAAAAAGTACAACGGCGAGCCACAAAACTGATTCCAAATATCAAAAATAAATCATACGAAAATCGACTAAAGCACATGAATCTGTTTTCCCTAAAAAAGCGTAGACTCAGAGGTGACTTGATACAGGTCTTTAAGATTTTAAAGGGAATTGACAACATCAAAAGTGACAAAATTTTCACATTGAATGAGAATCAGACAAGAAACAATGGTCTCAAACTGTCCGGAAATAGATTCAATTTGGAAGTAGGTAGAAACAACTTTGCCAACCGTGTAGTTAATGAATGGAATAAACTTCCTGCACAGGTAGTACAATGTAGTTCAGTTCAAAGCTTTAAGAATCATTTAGATAAATACTTAAGTAAGATGCTGTAATGATTATAATTTATCTTATATTATTTATTTTTGTTTTATCATTTGTCTGTTTGTTTATCATTTTAACTATACCTATGCATTTATTTATGTATTTTATTTGTTATTTACATTATTATAGTTTTTATTTATTATTTTATTACTAATATGATTTTTTTGTTTTTTTTTTTGTTTTGTTTTTTGCATCCGACCTAGATATGGATCAAAAGGTCTCCTGTCGGCATGCTCCGCCTTTGTAATCCTTTGTAATAAAGGAAGACACAATCGAATACTACTTGCCACATCCTGATCTACCATTGCAGAACTCCGTAGCTTTGATGAGCTTGGAGAAAAAAGTAAAACACTTAAGGCTACGATAAACAGCAAGATATTGTAAGATTAGTATGCGATTACCCGCAATTATTTTCCGATGTTCTGAGGCAAAACTCATATGTGATACATGACATCGAACTAACCTCTCCCTGGCTACATCCAGAGAAAAGAGTATTCTTAGAGCTTAAGTAGTCTCTACTACTACAAGGACTAATAGAACTATCCTCCAGTCTTTGGGCTGCTCCCTGTTTACTAGTGCCAAAACCAGGAGGGAAACATAGATTAGTAGTAGATTATAGGAAACTGAACGAGATAACGAGAGCAGACGCTTATCCACTTCGTAGGATTGATGATCTAATAGATGATATTGACTCTTCTATATTTGTCACTACAATAGAATTACCAATAGGTTATTATCATGTATCAATAAAACCCGATGCTCAAGACAAAACAGCATTTGTAACACTAGATGGATTATTTTGGTTTAAGGTTCTTCACTTTGGGCTAAGGAATGCTACTGGTACCTTCCAAAGAATTGTTTATAAGATTATTTCAGGTATGAGAGGAGTTAAATCATATCTAGATGATGTGGTGATACTTAGCGACACTTGGGAACAGCATCTAAATCTATTGCATGAGTTCTTTGAAAGAACCGACAAGGCTAACATAACCACCACTTTAGATAAAAGTAATTTTGGACATGCCCAAGTATCCTATTTAGGTTTCAAAGTAGGTAATTCTGAAATATCCCCCTTAGCAGTTAAAGTTCAAGTCATCAGATCTCCCTACACCCACGAATAGAAGAGAGATAAAAAGATTCCTAGGAATGGTAGGTTACTACAGAATATTGTCCAAATTTCTCTGATATTGCAGAATCATCGACAGATTCGCTGAGAAAAGAGCGGAAGTTCGTTTGGATAGAACATTGTCAGCAAGCTTTTCAAAAATTAATACTAATTCTTATGAACGACCCTGTTCTGAAAAGCCTAGATCCTTCAAAAACCTTTCACTTTTTCACAGACGCAAGTGTTTCTTCAGGAGCAACAAAAGGAATATTGCATGCTACAGCTTGTCTCAGTGAGAAATTAAACCCCAACCAACGTTAACTATACTACAATCGAAAAAGAATGGTTGGCAGTTGTGACAGCATTGCAGTATTTTGAAATATTTTTACATCCATCTTTACCCATTCATTTACATACTGACCACATCCCTTTAGCTTTCTTAAACAAGCTCTCCGTTTCTAAATCTAACCAAAGACTCACCAGATGGAGTCTCCTTTTACAATCCTACACCACATACATCATGTAAAAGGATCAGAAAACGTCCTTGCCGATTCCCTATCGAGAATCGACTTAAAGGGTGAGGGTGTCACGTCCTTAACATAAATACAATCCTGTTGTTGTGCTGTGTCACACCCTTGTGTAAATAAAGTCTCCTGTTTGTATTTTTAAGGCAGGCCTTGCGTGAATATGTGCAATATATGTCTTATATAACCCACTGCACAATACCCGTCTGTTGGGGCGGGCTTCATTACGTTCTATCATGGCACCATCTCAGGGAAACATTACATAATTTGGCTCGAAAGCTTGTTCTACTTTCCCTTTGATTGGAGGTGTTTAAACTATCTACTTTGCATACGTTTTGGCATCCCGGAAACGTGAGCATTCGTTCCCGAGCTATGAAAGGAGAAACAGAGAGACCCGAGAGAGTCAATAGAGGAGAGACACACACAGAAACTACCGAGAGAGGGAAACAGAGACAAGAAAAGATCCTCATCTGAACCTACATAGTTATTTTTCTACATTCGTCGATTACGACAATTCAACTAAAAAAGTCCTTTGGACCACAACGATTGTCTAATCTCCACGCGAAGTGCAAAGCCCTAGTTTTCCGAAATGTTTCGGACATCTCCAGACTGCTGCTGGACTTTGTGCGACTCGACACACACACTGTTATTCTCTCGACTACGAAACATAAAAAAAAAAAAAAAAAAAATCTCCTACGTGCCCCCGACCGACTACCAGAAGATTCCCCTACCAGATTTTATTGTGCATATGTTGCAAGATGATTGAAGGAATTATTCAATCCTTTAGATGTCTAGCGTGCACACGCGCTCAAGCACACATTTAGTACAGAATGGAACATCCGACGTTTTCAGAGAACTACTAAGGGACCCCCTATTGTGTCTGACATCACAGCGATCATGTGGGCCAAGCGCATCTGACCTCACGCGGACATCTAGGCCTAGCGGCTGGACATTTGTTCGAAAACTGCCAAACTGCAAAATCAGCATACGTCAAATGTATATAATTTTTATGTGTTACTATTTGTAAATAAATTATACATGCATAAGTACTGAGTGTCCATACTCAGCCCATGGATTGTACATTGTAGCAATAAGAATAAGGCGTAGACAGTAGAGAATATATTGCATATAGCTAACTGTTGTGGCAATAGCCACCATGTGCATGTAAATACCACCATTGACAACTGCCATGGTTTTCCTCGGGATATGCTCCGAAAATGTAGTTCTGTCTAGACAAAGAGTAAAGACCAGACACCACAACTTCGCTTCTCAGAACGCCTCCAAATTCAATGTACAACAAACCTCAAACAACAAATCTACATATCAGCCACTCCTCAAACCACTTATTTGTTCCCGAGACTTCAGCGGACCAGACGACTTTCCGTTGGTGTGACTGCTAGCAACTTGAATCAAGACTCGTCTACACCATAATCAAGACTTCGTTTAGCCCACCTGTTCTTACGTGCTGCATACAAGTGCACACCCAGCTACTCTACTTAGTAATTAATTACATATTTATAATTCATGTAAATACTGCTATTCTTTTTTATTCTATGTCAATTTATGTTGTGTCTGTTTTTATTCTTGTAAATAATTAATTTTAAATAAGAGTTTCATGATCCTGCCTGAACTCTGTCATTCGTCCGAACAGCGCACGCCCTTAACTTTCTTTTATTCTTCTTTTTTTTCGGGACGCGATTAGCGTGTCCCAAACATAATATATATATATATATACACATATATACACACATACATTTGTCGATCACGTGAAAACCACAATTGGAGCAAAAAAGACTGGAGACAGAATCTATATATTTCCACTGCAAACTGCAA
>NC_134809.1:47584180-47606680 GCF_046742065.1 Oratosquilla oratoria | reverse complement strand
AACCTCTTCAATCCCATCTCCCACTCTTCCATCCTCTCCCCGTTTCTTCAATCCCATTTCCCCCTCTCCCTCCTTTACCTATCTACTCCAAATTATCGACCCGACCATTTCTTTGTCGATTTGGCAGTGCGCCTCGTTTGGAAACGCGAGGTCTATCGTTTCTATGGTTTAGCCACGTAGTTCAACCCAAGATGTAAGAGAGACAGATAGAGAGTGAGGAGAGAGAGAGAGAGAGAGAGAGAGAGAGAGAGAGAGAGAGAGAGAAAGAGAGTGAGGAGAGAGAGAGAGAGAGAGAGAGAGAGAGAGAGAGAGAGAGAGAGAGAGAGAGAGAGAGAGTTCGAAAAAAGATACGAGGCTGGAAGGGAAAGATCCCCCGCAATACCAGCCATTCCCTCACTTGCAGATGACCTCCCATCCCCCCTTGCAACACGGAGGCGAAGAAGACGAAAAAGAAGACAAAGAAGAAGAAGGTGAAGGAAACGAAGGAGAAGAAGAGGAAGAGGAGGAGCAGGAGAAGAACAAGAGAAGAAGAAGAACAGGAGGAGAAGATGAAGAAGGAAAAAGTCGACGAGGACGAAGAAGAGGAGGAGGAGGAGGAAGACACCTACCTGTGAGCGAAGGCAACCGGTCCCGGCCACGAGGCTCAGAAAGCCTTCGCCAATTTTACGATCACGGGAAGTTCTGCCGAGGCGCAAGCTAAACTCCTAGACGCTCACTAATCGGGGGAAGGGGGTTGAGGAAAAGGGGGATGGGGACGGAGGAGGGGGACGGAGGAGGGGGACGGAGGAGGGAGAGGTGGAGGAGGTGGAAAGGAGTGAAGGAGGAGGGGAAAGTGGAGGATGGGGAGTGAGAAGGAAGAGGTAAGATGGGGAAGGTGGAGGAGGGGGATGCAAGGGGAGGGGGAAGAGGGGAGGAGGAAGAGGGAGGAGGGAGAGAGGGAAGGCGGAGGTGGAAGGAAGAGCAGGAGGAGGGGGAGGTATAAAAGAAGTGGAGTAGTGTAGAAAAAGAGTAAAAAGAGATGAAAGAGAGGAGGGAGGAAGAAATGAGGTGGAGATGGAGGGGGAGGAGGAAAATTAGGAAACTGAAGAGAAAGGAGAATTGAGGAAGAAGAAGGTGGTGGAGATGGAGGAGGAAAAGGAGGGAGAAAAATACGGAGGAAAATAAAAATAAAAGGAATAAAGGAACGAAAAGGAGGAAGAAATGAAGAAAGAGCTAAAGGAGGAGAATGACGAAGACGAGTAGAAGGTAACGTAGTGGTAGGTGTACGTGTGGGAGGAGTACAAGGCGAGGAGGGAGTAGGAGAGATAGCGGGAGTGGGAGGAGGAGGAAGTGGAAGAGGAAAAAGGGGAGGAGGAAGAAGAGAAGGAAGAAGTGAAGGAGGATGAGGATGAGGAGGAAGAAGAGGAGGAGGAAGATGAGGAGGAAAAGGAGGAGAAAGAGGAGAAGGAAGAAGAGGAAGAGGAGGAGGAAGGGGATGCGGAGGAAGAGGAAGAGGAGGAAGAAGAGGAGTATGAGGATGAGGCGATGGAGAAGCGAAGTGAACCTTGAGCCTGATACTCCGTCACTTGAGGTGTGTGTACTACCGGCCATCGGGTGCTGATAAGTCCGATCTTGTTAAGTGACTCCATTCACGGGCCAATCCTCCTCCTTCAATGAAAACGGCTACTTATATAACAACAAGCATCGCATCACGTTAAACACGTTGGTACCGTTTCGAGGAGGAGGAGGAGGAGGAGGAGGAGGAGGAGGGAAGTGGGAAATAGTAGGATGAGGATGCTGATGAGGTGAAGGTGGTGGAGGTGGTAAGGTGGTGGAGTAGGACATGGAGGAGGATTACGAGGTGGAAAAGTGGAGGACGAGGAGGAGGAGGTGGAAAAGGTGGAAATGAGAAAGATGCGGATAGAGAAAAGGTGGAAAATAGTAGGACAATGAAAATGAGAAGGGGGTGGTGGAGGAAGAGGTGGAAAAAAAAGATGACGAGGATGATGAGGTGAAGGAAGAGGAGGAGGTGAGGTGGAAAAGACGAGGAGGAGGAGGAGGAGGAGGAGGTGGTAGAAAAGAGAACGAAGATGATGAGGTGGAGGTGGAGGAGGTGAAAAAGAAGAGGGTGAGGATAATAATGAGGGGATGGCGACCGAGAGGTGGAAGAGAAGGTGGACGAGGAGTTACATGGAGGACAAATGAACAGCAATAGACCTATTGGTCTTTCCATGGCTGTTTCGGTACTTAACCTATTATACTATTATCATTATTGATGTTTATAATTATTATTATTTTCTTTTTATTCCTCTTTTTTTTTCTTTTTAATCTATTTAAAAGTTAATCATTCTAATCAGGGATTTGTAGCTAAGTGAATGTCGAGACATTTTTCGAATCCCTCAACAGTAGAATAACCAGTGACTGTATGGTAGACCACTCCATACATTAATAATGCGATTGAAGAAAGTATTTTGCCACGTCTATTTGAAATAGTTTTCCTACAACCTTGCATCAATTACTCCATATTTATAATTCCTTTGACCTAAAGCCCTCAATTAGATCTCCTCTCATTTTCCGTTTTGAGAGAATAAACAATTTTAGTTCACTTAAGCGCTCTTCGTACTACTTGTCTCGCAACCTAGGAATGAGGAGGTGGGAAAAGAGTAGGACGAGGATGATGAGAGGGTGAAGATGGAGAGGAGGAGGTGGTGGAAAAAGAACAGGACGAGGAGGACGAGGAGGAGGGAGTGACTCTTCAAGAAAGCCAGAAAAACGTACCATCTGTCGGTCAACCCTTGTACAAAATAACTTTGAATAATATACTGTAATAGCTACGACGTGCCAACCCTATCTCGTGAGAAGCAAATTGTCCCGGACACTAAGCGCCATATTTCAAGAATGCTGGAAAAAGCGATAAGATTCGATAAGGGAACACTGTCATATACTACCTTAACGTCCATAAAACTCGCCGTGATGCCTTGTTCTTCGACGGCGGCGGAAGCACTCGCACACGCGCACGCCTCATACTACCGACATCTTTATCCGCTGAAGATGTTCTTTTGCAAGAAGTCTCCGCGGTTGGTGGATGGGGACGGAGGACGCCTTGTCCTCGGCGGCCAAATCCCTTCCCTAATAGAGGCAATTTAAGCTCAACTGACGCTTAATTTTCGCCCATCTTCCTTCATATTTCATCTACGTTCCCGTCCTTACTACTGCTTCCCACGGTGGCGCACTTCTGATATCTTATTCTGTTCAACATCAAATTGTTATGTTCATAGGAGGTTTGCATTTGATGCTGATTGGGTTTCGACATTTTTTTTTATTCGATCCCTGTAGAGTCCAGTACTCTATACTTCTGGCGACAGGGACTATATTTGCTACATCTACAGGGAACAACAATTTTCATCATCTCCGGCCCGCTGGGATTGCTCGCCTAGCACTCCAGGTTAAGAAACAGTGAACATAAGATTGAAAGAGACTGCAAGAGACCATAAGACCTACACTAGGCAGTTCTATGTGGCTACAACCACGCCATTCAACCCGGCAGTGATGATGTCGCTCTTTAGGTCTTTTGTTCTGGCTAACATCAAACTGATTCTATTTAACTAATGGAAGGACCTCTTAGCTGCAGGGGTCATGAAGATGAGGAGGTTACGCCAGGAGGCGCAGAATAGCTGCGGCCGAAGCAGTCACCTTTGCCCTAATATGCGCTTTGGGGTTGGGGCAGGTAGTCACTGCCGAGAATCTGAAAGAAGTGCGGGATTTGAGCCCACAACAAAACAAACGCGAGACTAGCACGCTTCCGATAACACCAACACACGTGGGTTATTCTAAAATGATCCCCTTGCAACTTTAAGGTAGTGAAAGGCCTCACGCTGGGGATTCGTCTTGTCAACCCCTTCATGAAAGAGAAGGAAAGGAAGAAGAAAAAGGAGAAGATGAAGGAGGACTCGAAGAAAAGAAGATGAAGAAGGAGATGAAGCAAAAGAAGTAGACGATGGAGAAAAAGATGAAAGAGATGAAGAAAAGAAAAAAGAAAGAAAAAATAAGGAAAAGGACAAGAAGACAAAAATGAAAAGAAAAAGAACAAGAAGAAAAAGGGGAAAAACAAAATGGAAAAGGAGAAGAGGGAGAAAGAGAATTAGAAGTAGAAGGAAAATTAAAAGAAAAATAAGATGAGAAGAGGGAGAAGAGGAAAAAGAAAAAGAGAAAGTAGGAGAAGGAGAATTAGAAGAAAATTAAAAAGAATATGAAGAAGAAGAGAAAGGAGAAGAGGATGAGGAAGAAAGTCCTGTCTTCAACTCCAGGCGACTTCAACGAACTGAGGGATGGCACTGCACCTGGAGGAGGTCCCAAGTCTTTGGTCAACATTTCTACGACGTCTAGAAGACTCTACCGATTTATTCATATCGCCATCGACGCAACACCAACGCACACCTCAACCTGAACACCGTAAACACAACACTACCTCCTTCCTCACTGGGTGGCACTCCATCCCTTACTCTTGCTGCCGCCAGGCAATTTTATTCATCTCCGTGGCGACCCCCTCGGTACCGATGGGGTTAAATGTTACATCCCTATGCCGCACATCTATATCAACTGAGCCACACTATTCCCCACTAGCTCTTACACACACACACGTCAGGCCCAAAATTTAGCCGCGAACTTTCAGTTCAAACATACGGGGGGTTGGACAAAATAATGGAAACACCGAACATTTTGGCATCATAATCTTTGAACATGTTTTAAACAATCAAAACTTTACATATTTTAATGTTTTTTGTATATTATTGTTGCTATTTGAAATGTTTATCTAAAATAAATGTTTTTTTTTTTCAGATATTACAAGCCGCGGGATTCGCCCTCCCCGGCTTCGCCGGAGGCTTGGCTGCGCAAACAGCGGCCTACGGCCGCAGCTTTCCGCGCTCTAATCCCTCGTTTTCCCCTTCGGCCTCGGGGCGGAACCCCAACACGGGATCCCCAGCACGAAGAAGAACGCGAAGAAGAACGCGAAGAAGAACGCGAGGAAGAAGAACACGAAGTAGAACGCGAAGAAGAACGCGAAGAAGAACGCGAAGAAGAAGAATGCGAAGAAGAAGAAGAACGCGAAGAAGAAGAGGAACGCGAAGAAGAAGAAGAATACCACCTGACCCCGACTTACCCAAGCGCTTTTTCAAGAATATTTTTAGGACAAAGTGTCACCGTAATACCACCTGTCCCCGACTTCCACAGCGTTTTTTAGAAGAATATTTTTATTTAGACTTAGAAAAGAAAATGGTCCGACCCCATAAAAATGGCAGACCTCTCGGACTAAAAAAAGAGGCTAAATTGTTGGCGCTCGTATGGCAGGCGCTAGTATAACGAAAACTGCTGAATTGCTTGGTGTTTCAAGAGGTACTGTCTCAAAAGTAATGACTGCCTTTGAAAGAGAAGGAAAAACGTCCTCAGCAAAGCACAGGTCTGGCCGAAAGTTGAAGTTATCTGAGAGAGACCGTCGGACTCTAAATCGAATTGTTAGAAAGGATCGTAAGACCACGGCATCTAAAATCACTGCAGAGCTCAATGAACACCTACAGACCCCAGTTTTTTATAAAAAAAAAAAAATGTTCGTCGGGAGCTGCACAAATTTGGATTCCACGGAAGAGCTGCAATTAGAGAACCTCTTCTCTCAAAGACGAATGTTTCAAAGCGTTTAGAGTGCTGTAGAAACCACCAGAATTGGTCCCTCGAGCAGTGGAAAAATGTGATTTTCTCTGACGAATCATCGTTTTCCTTATTTCCGACTTCCGGCCGAGTGTACGTTTGGAGACAGCCGAAAGAAGCGTTTCATCCAGACTGCCTTCTCCCAACCGTAAACCATGGCGGGGGTTCTGTGATGATCTGGGGTGCTATTTCTTGGAAATCCGCAGGGCCAATGATTTCCCTTCATGGAAGAATTAACAGCCGAGACTATTTAGGAATTTTGGGCGACCAAGTTCACCCTATGGTTTAAGAACTGTTTCCGGAGGGGAACGCCATCTTTCAAGATGATAATGCCCCAATCCATACAGCTAGAATTGTTAAAGAATGGCATGAGGAACATTCTAATGAAGTTGAGCATCTCATCTGGCCGCCACAATTCCCAGACCTCAACATTATTGAGTCTTTATGGTCGATTTTAGAGAATCAATAAGAAGTCGATTTCAGCCGCCATCATCTCTAAAAGAACTGGAGGGTTTTTTAACTGAAGAATGGGTTAAATTTCCTTTGGAAACAATTCACAATCTGTATGAATCAATACCTCGGAGAACTGAGGCTGTAATTGCCGCAGAAGGTGGACCTACACCATATTAAAATATATTTTGTTGATTTTTCAAGGTGTTTCCATTATTTTGTCCAACCCCTGTACATTATATCGGAACCAAGGGCATAGACAACACCAATAAATAAATGAACAAACAAATAAATACATACATACAAATAAATATGCAATTAATTTAATAAATTAATTAATCAAGAAAATAAAAATAAAAACAAAAATCAAGCCAACACCTTTGCCACTTGAGACAAAGTGATAACAGTGTCACTTGTCAATACGAATGGCCTCTTCCTGAAGTAAACACCAGACACAAACAATTAAAACAGTGACAACAGGTGGGCATGTACACTCACACACACACACACACACATATGGAGAATAAGAGACAGGACCCAACGAACGTTGCTGATTTCCTGTGTGCTACAATCAGGTATACGCGCGCTCTCTTGCGCGCACACACACAATTATAAATATGCACACATGTACCTAGAGTACATACACCTTTTATGACTAGCTAAGATATGAACCAAGTGGTCGCCCAACCTTTGTAGTCCTTAACGGAAGGATTAATAAAGTCAACATTAAGGGCGACCAAAAATGCACAGGTGAATCAAGTGGGAGGATTGGGGGGGACTGTGACAGGTGAATCACCGGCGGCGCCTCCACAGGTGGATCGCATGGGTGGAGTGCCGCCAGGTGGAGGAGGGAGCCACCCCCCCCTTCTTCCACCCCAAGCTGACTCATACAAGAAGGAGGGAGGGGGTTCAGGGGTTGGAAAGAGGTGGAGTGAGGTGGCAAGGAGGGGAGGGAGGGAGGGAGGGAGGGAGGGAGGGAAGGAAGACAGGGGAGAGGTAAAAAAGAGGTAGTGACAGAGAAATGGTATTTTGTCAGCAATAATCAGCGCTTTTATCCTTTTGGGGGAAATTTCAACGCAGCGAAAAGTTGGTAAATAGCAGAAAGGAGGGACAGTAAAAATTGGATAGTGGTCAGCATTTTATCATTATCATTTATTTATTCATTTACTATTATTATTATTAGAATTTATTCACTTATTATTTATCTATTTATTTTTTAGGAGACGAGTCTCCATTTACAATCGTATTCTAAGTGACTGGTCCGTATGGATGTCACTAGAGACAGAGAGAAAGGGGGGGGGGGTGTTAAGTGGCCATTTCTTTACAAAACGTTTATGAGATCTCTCAACAAAACGTTTGCGAGGATGACTTGGACGAGCCAAACAAAACATTTCGACAAACCCGACACTAAAAAATACAGTCACATCAAACAATTGATCAGCCAATTCGAGTCCACCGCTGAACAAAGGCCTCTTTCATATCATTACATGACTCGCACTACTGCGTTAACCTCTGCCATACCACTCCTACAAACTTCTCTATCTCGTCTCTCCACCTTCTGTCTGGTCTCCCTCTTGCACGCTTCCCATCTCGCGGCGTCCAAGAGAAGGAGGAGGAAGAAGAGGAAGGGGAGAAAAGGAGGAAGAGGAAGAAAAGGAGAACCAGGAGTAGAAGGATAAGGAAGGAGAAGGAAATGAGGTGATGAGGGAAGAGGAGGAGAAAGAAGAAAGTAAGAGAAGGAGAATCAAGAGAAAAAAGGAAGAGGAAGAGTAGAGATGAGGGAAACGAGTAAATGAGGACGAGGAGAGGGAAGTAAATCAGGAATAGAAGGAATCGGAAGAAGAGTGAGAAAATGAGGTGGAGATGGAAGAAAAGGAATAGAAGGGAAAGGAAGAAGGGTGAGGAAATGAGGTGGTGGTGGTGATGGTGGTGGTATGGGTGCTGGTGGCGGGTTGTGCACTGTTTGGTATGCAGGACGAGTGCAGCAGTTTGACCTTCGGCCTCTCGCGGCCTCCGCGTGGCGCAGAAGGCGGCGAGGGGCCTCCCTCCCACCTTCACCCAGGTGGTACAGCCTCCGAATCCACTTCTTACCTCTTCTTTTTATTATTATTCTTCTTCTTCCTCAGCCTCCTTCTCTTTCTCGCCCTCCTCTTCCTCGTTCTCGCCCTCCTCTTCTTCGTTCTCGTCCTCCTCCCCTTCCTCTTTCTCGCCCTCCTCTTCCTCGTTCTCGCCCTCCTCTTTCTCGTTCTCGTCCTTCCTCATTCTCACATTTTCTCTTCCTCGTTTTCGTCCTACTTTTCTTCGTCCGCGCCCTCACCCTCTTCCTCTTTCTCGTCCTCAACCTTTTCCTCCACGTTCTCGTCCTCCTTCTCTTCTTACTCTTCCACCTCCCCCTTCAACGCCGCCTGCAGGGATTCCTAGTCATTTGTTTCTCATTATGATGCACAAGCGGCCTCCATCCATGTCCCTTGTTAACTTGTCTACCTCGTACTCCCTGTCTACCCAGTACTCTCCGGTCTCCTACTCCCCTTCTACCCAGAGCTCCCCAATGCCTCCCCATCCCTTGGCAAGCAATGACATACATGGACACTTTAGCGTTTGCACACACACACACACACACACACACACACACACACACACACACACACACACACACACACAATGGGTAAAAGAAAATACCAGATATAGAAATAATGAAGAACCGTCGAGACTAGATCTATTATTTACATCAGAGCCTGAAATTGTGGATTAAATTGAATACAAGACACCAACTGGGAAGAGTGACCACATACTACTGAGTTTGAACTAAGAGAGGAAATATATAGGGAAAGAAATGAGAAATACAGAAAAGGAAGGCTGATGTATAACAAAAATGAACTTCTTTGCAGATGACCCAAAATTGATGCGGAAAATAAGTGCAGAAACGGAGTGTGAGTCGCTACAGAGATCTAAACATGGTTTGGGAATGGAGTCAGAAGTGGGAAATGGACTTCAACATAAAGTGTAGCATAACGGAATTTCGAAAAAGTAAATAAATAAATAAACAAAAATAATAATAATAATAAAAATAATAATATCAGGAAAGTATAAAATCGGTACAAAGGAAGTAAAGAAAGTAAGTGCTAAAAAGACCTGGAAGTAATTATCACAAAAGACATGACTCCTGAGAAACAAATAAATAAAATTGTCGGAGAAACCTACAATTTGCTAAGATCAATAAAGGTGGCCTTTACCTACTTGGACGAAGAAATGGTGAAGAAAATACTAGTCACACTGATAAGGCCAAAAATTGAATTATTCAGCGACACTGTGGGCACCCAGTACTAAAAAGGATATCAAGAAAATTGAAAGAATCCGAAAGGCAATTACGAAGATGGCCCTAACACTTTCAAAACTGTCATATGAGGAGAGATTGTCAAAGCTGGAATTACCGACTCTGGAACAAAGAAGAGAAAGAGTTGACCTATTGACCATCTGTAGAATAACAAGTCATGGAAGTCCTTAATAGAGAAGACTTACTAATTAGGATAAAAGAAATACAAGAGGACAAGAAAAGAAACTCAAAAAGGACAGTTATAGAAGGGACATGAAAAAGAACAGCTTTCAACACAGAGTGGTGGATGTCTGGAACAAATTAGACGAAACAATAGTGTGTGTAAAAACCATACATAAATTTAAGAGCAAATTATTGCGAGATATAAATACAGCACACCACGAGTAAGACAACTAGGTAAATGCACACACAAGGCATATACGAAGTCCAAGACAGCAATTAATTTGGATATAATGGAAGTGAAAACCACGAGACGAGGGTACGTGTAACAAACTGTAAATATCAACTAATAAATTATGAAAGTATATCCATACGAAAAAATACGTGTGTGTGTGTGTGTGTGTGTGTGTGTGTGTGTGTGTGTGTGTGTGTGTGTGAGCGAGGTGCGGGGGGGGGGGTATTAGGCTTGATCATTTGTAGATTTATTTGGTCCACGTCGTCATTACGACAGTAGCCAATATATCTAGGTAGAATTTCTATATTCGCCATCATGGACGCGCAGTGGATCCTGCGACTGTGTGAGCTAGCTGCTCTTTGTCTCACCTTTCTTACAAAACCTGTACGGTATGGGTGACCCTGTAGAGATTTTCCTCTCTATCGACACATATTCTGTAGTCATTAAGATACTAGCCTGTCCAAAGGTAGGTGTGTATGCGTGTGTGTGTAAAACACTTCTGTAAACCAAAGCTAGAAGAAACCAGTTCATATATAAATATATATATATATAAGAGAATCCATCATCACCTCCATTACTTGCGCGAGTTAACTTTCCTGACAACAGAGGCCGAGCATTACTGGACCACCGGCCTTTGACACGGTGCTCTCACTGCCAGAGGAGCAGGTATCCAACTATTACCACTTGATAAATGTTAAAATAACAATTAAAAGTAACATCCTCATGGTATCACCGACCTCCAGAGAACATCCCAGTATCCTGTAGGCTAGCATTCGCTCCCCAGTCCGGGAGCTGTCGCCGGCTTTCTATATAATGTTGGATCCCTACAGAAGCTGTGAGGCTACAAAGCGCTTAATTCCCTTCGCTATTACTGTACACTTTCCATATTTTATTCTGGTTGAGATCAATAAATTCACTTGTAGTGGGGTGGGGGTGGGGGCAGTAATTCGTGTTGAAGAGATTAAGGCTATTCAATTTAACCCGTTTCACTTCCATGACGCACTTTCAAGATTTACTTGTGGATAACGCCACAAAGACTACATTCAGCCGGGGCAGGTCCCCGTGATGACTGGGTTGAGCGCAGCCTACGGTTGCCCGGTCGACGTTGGCATTGTAGTCTCCTACGCGGAAAACTAAACAAAACAGAATAATACAATGTTTGCTCTAAAGGACTGTCAATCAATCAGTCAGTCAGCCATTTAGAGACCACTGCTCAACAAAGGCCTCTCTTATACCATCCCATGATTCGCATGACTTCTGCCACATCACTCCTGCAAACTTCTCTATTTCGTCTCTCCACGCTTCCCATCTCGCGCCGTCCTCTTACAAATTGTCGTTTACCAAAAACAAGGAAAGGTACAATACAATTGTTGTTGTTCTTATGGAGTGTACTTTACCAGCACTTCTGCCCTTGTAAACAATTCCGCGCCGCTGCTCTCTTATATTTCATATGTTGGTTTTGTTAGTCAAGGGTAGGTACAATACAGTCGTATGCAACTAAACCAATCAATCAATCATTCCTTCATAGCAAACATGACTTACAATTATATCTTTCAATCATTTCTTCATAGAAAAATTTCTTACAACAATTATATACTCACTGTTATAGACATACTGCCTTATATACGATGTTGCAATTGTTCGATCAGAGATTCGGTCAAACGATTATTCAAGTTTTCGTAGTCCACTAGTGAACATATCACAAGTTTGGTGTAGGAAAAGGAACTCTCCACACACAACATTCCATTTGTGATCCGGTGATGAAGCCATCTATTAGACTACAGGGATGCATGATGATTGTCAGACATTTCCGGTATTGGTCCGTACACGTACACATACACACACACATGAATCGATGGCGCGGTGGTAGCGTTCGCGGCCGCCACTAAGGCGGTCCGGGTTCGAATTCCGTCCTGGGCTGAAAATTTCAGTATCGCTGCGCTGCGAGTTGTTACTCCAACTCTCGTGGGCGGGAAGTTGGATTTGGGTTTGTGTGTGTGTGTGTGTGTGTGTGTGTGTGTGTATTTACCTAGCTGTATTTTACGGGACGAGAGTTCGTAGTGACCCGTTTTCGTATCTCTCCACATCCAGTTTATTCCTAAAATCGTGTATTGTTCTGGCATTCACTGTTTCTCCGTTTAGTTTGTTCCAGACATCAATCACTCTATGTGGGAAGTTATTTTTTCAGGTCTCTTCTGTAGCTGTCTTTCTTTAGTCCTCTATGTGGTGGTTGTATCTGGGGCAGTTTGAATCTGTGGCTATGCCTATTCTGTATTAGTAATGTCTTTATGCTGGATGATGTTCTGTGTACAGGTGTGCCAGTATGGTTCTTGTTAACTGTAGATTTTTTTTTTCTGTAGACTTTATGTCTAGGGGTTTTTGGAGTAAAGAATTTGGTGATCTATCTTGGAGGGCTTCCTTAGTAATCTGTGTGTGTGTTTTTGTATGGATGTTTTCTGCAGTAAAGGTGGTTGGTTGTTATAGATGTTTGAGTAGTATGTTACTGGTAGAGTTTTTGTTGTTGCTGTATTCTGTTGTTAGGGCTTGTAAAATGTAGTGTGAAGGGTGTATTATGTTTAGGATTCTGGAAAAGAATTGTGTTCCTGCCATTTTTATGTGTTTTTCTATGGGGCAGATTTTGCTCTCTGTATGTAGATATCCAATAGGGGCGCTATTATTCTCAGTGTTCTAAGTTTGTAATTTTTTTTTCTGTTCTGTGTGTGTGTGTGTGTGTGTGTGTGTGTGTGTGTGTGTGTGTGTGTGTGTGTGTGTGTGTGTGTGTGTGTGTGTGTGTGTGTGTGTGTGTAAGGTCACAGCATTACCCATAAATCGGTCATATATGAGCTCTGAGCTCTCTTCCGAAAGGGTAATAGCTGTCGATCACGAGTCCAACACGTGATCCATGACAATGGTGAATCACACACACAATGAAAAGTAAGAGATAGGACCCCACAATATGTTAAACACACACACACACATATTGAAGAGTAAGATAGGACCCCATCAGCATTGCTCCTGTCCTGTGAATTATAATTAAATAAATACGATTAGATGGAAAAAACACAAACACACATATTGAAAAGTAAGTGGCAGGACTCCATGAGCATTGGTACTTTCCTGTATACAGATGTTCCCTGCTCGTTCTCTTTATCGCAAGACCAATATCCCACAGTAATTAAAAAATCTTTGAGAATAATATGAACGAGAGTTATCTCTGGCCCATGCATTCATTAATGACTGTATTTCATACATACATTGAAGCAACTGAAAGGGAAAACAACTCTGTTGTAGAAGTGCTAACAAATTTGGAGTCTGTTCATACAGTGCTTGTAGAATCAGAAATTCATGTCTTTGAAAGTTAAAGGACTGGTTGCTTAGAAACGCACAGGATATGAAGAAGAGTATAACAGGTTTTGTGCTACCGTAATTAATCTGTACAACAACAGATGCTTAGAGTATTTGGGTAAATGGATGAAATCAGTGGAAGAGTTTTCTTGTTTCAAGTGGATAACCTCGAGTGAAATACCAAACTGGACTGATGTGGAGCCTTCTGTCAAATACTTAATAGATAAGGGGGTAGAAGTTAATGATGTGAAGTGCTTTGATCAAGTTAGTTATTTGAAGAAGTTTGTAGAAAATTATAAGAATGATGAAGAATTCAATAAATTGCCGGCACATAAAAGTGGACCAAATTCTTTGAAAAATAAGAGAATACTAAATGCCACTCAGAATAGCTGAGAATTGCACAATTTTTCTTTGCTGTAGCATCACACAACGCAGATGTAGGGTGAGTTCTTTTCGCTGATGCAAAGTCAGTGGACAAAGGAGAGGAACAAGTTGAATGTTGATACAATGAAAGGTATTCTGGCTGTACAGTATAACTTCCGAGACATATCTTGCAGTGACTTCTTCGCCTTTTTAAAATCCAATAATGCATTACTGGCAAAGATCAGTTCTACAGACAATATATACATGGGCACTTCAAGGCACAAACACAGTGGTGAGGGAAGAAGACTGCAACTAAGCCAAAGAAAGAAATGGAGTTCAAGATAATTAGCATTATGTATGGGTAAGTTTTCTGCGTTTTCCTGACTTATTTTTTTCTGTGCTTGTTTTCTGTTATGATTATATTGTAAAAAAAAAAAAATTAAATTAAAGCTTGTGATACGGAGCAGCAGCAGCTATATATATATATATATATATATATATATATATATATATATATATTATATATATATATATATATATATATATATGCATATATATAATATTAAGATTAGTGTGTACTCTCCGTGACTTGAGTGCTCTCCACAGCAAAAAGAATGATCCCTGTATTCACACTATTCACAACCAAAGCCAACAATGAACAGTCAGGCAACAAACACTACCGATTTCTCATGATCACGTGCACTGTTTCATAAGGATCCACCCATACATTTAGATTACGCCAAAGGCCCAAAGTATGTGTTGGGTGGGGCTACGGTGATCATGCGTCCTGAATTTTGCGCTTCCTGGAGTCTGAAAAAAACACTCCCTAACTTAACTACGTCATTCTCACCTTCCCCGACTATACACTCTTCAATCCTGTCTCTAACATCACCGTTTCGTCCGTTTTGGGCCTTTGAGCGAAGAACTCGATTCTCCTTTATAGGGAACTCAACAGTCTTTTCTAAGGCTATAGTTCTGCTACGTAGAGATTACACCTCTTCGGTGCTGATCATTCGCCATTTCACTGAAGCAGCTACCACATTTTGGCCTGACCAGAGTGACGCCTACTGCTCAACGGTGCCGTACGAGAATTGCTCCCTTTCTGTATACTACAATTATGTAAATACGCGCTCACAAACACATACACACACACAACATCGAGCATAGTGAAACAACAATTAGAATAAATAAAAGCCTCTTCGTCCTCTGTGGGCGTGTCAACACAGGTCCAAGATAAGAGGGTAGAAGTTGATGATACCAGGACGTCCTATGGACACAGGCCTTGAAGGTTATACTAAGGTCCCATTGTTGAGTACACTAAGGTCAATTTTGAGGATTTCAACTTTTATACTTCGACCTTCATGACGTACCGAGATATCCTGCACGCACGCGCGCGCACACACACACACACACACACACATATATATATATATATATAATATATATATATATATATAATACATAAAAACTATAACAACTATTCAACAACCAAAAAGTTTACTTTATTGCATCACGGATCAATTATTATTATCATTAATGTCCCTAATAACAATGTACCCCCAGAACTGCCTGAAGCCGACTGACCATAGGGTAGCCAACGAACGTCCTCAAATAGGATCCTAAGCCTAACCTAAGTGGCCTAAATGGACTCGTGGGGGTCTTGGGTCACGAAAAGGGGCTTCGGTATGAACCGCCCAGACCCCGGTCGGCTGGAAAGCCCCTTAAGCCGCCTTGGCACGCAGGCCCGTCGACGGTGTATTTATCATACGCGGATCTTACTTTTTATATTATTATTATTGTTTTCAATTTTCTTTTATCGCCAAGTGACGCTGAAGCGTGTCTAACAATGGTCCGCGACCTTTTTCAGTCCGGGGCCCATGATTCAGCTAAGGAGAAACCACATGTCATCAGAAGCAATAGATTAAATCGTACTGAAGTGGAGAGGCTTATCATTACAATACTTTGGGGGTACTTTAGTGACGGAGAGGGGGGGGTCGCCGATTTAATGAAGCGGCCTTGCTGTGGATGTGCTGTGTCCTGCGACACTGCTTCTGACCCAGGGCAGTGGACAGGGTGCAGGGATGACCCGTCATCTAGGAGGTGCAAAGATGAGAGGGAGGGTGGAGGGGTGTGGAGTGTTTTCGGGGATGAAATGGGTGGGAATGTTTTTGTGCCTTGTCCTTTTTGGCTTACCCCCTGGTAAGGGGGGAAAAAGCCTTGGTATATGTATGTATGTATGTATGTATGTATGTATGTACTTTAGTGACGCCCTTGCGGACTAGTCACGCAGTATTCATTACTTGAAACTAAAAAATAAACAAACAATTAAATGGAACTATTCTGCCACCCTTATTAAATTTCTCCTTTACCATCTTCATGGTATCATGTACTCGCTCAACCACAGTGTATGGCGTTGTCGTAATTTATGCAGGAGAACTAAGATTCGAATCTTCAAGTCACTTGTGCTCCCTGTCTTGCTCTACGGATGTGAGACATGCATATTGGATGTTTACCTGATGATGCTGGAATGACTTCATATCAAACCTTAAACTGTACTGTGAAACTCAGTCTAGGCCAATTACCCTCAACAGCATAATTCGTGAACGTCAACTCCGGCTACAGTATATGGGTATCTTGTGGCACGTGTCCCTCAAGTCGATCCCCCCCCACTCACAGGGAGATGTCTCCCCAAGAGACAATCCTCGATGGAGGACGAGACGAAGAAGGGGATGGCGCCCGCAGGAGAACTCATGGCTAGAGGGGCAAGTTGACTGAACCTGTCGAGAGCTGTTTGGAGGAGTGGGAAGGAAGGAAGGAAGGAAGGAAGGAAGGAAGAGAGGGAGGGCGGCTGCATGGGAGCTTGCTCGGAGAGACCCACAAGGGGACTGGCGCCGGCGTCTGGGCGAAGCAAGGCGTTCCCTGGCGTGTGATGCCCTCAATGGATGATGATCGCTATGATTCCCCTTTTCCGGCACGATGTTGTCCCCGAGGATAGAAACGCTGGTTACTATTGAGGGCATGGCCCCCGGGGCCTTGCCCCGGAGGCGAAGGGAAAGTTGCATTTGCATCAGCAATTTCCCAAGGAGAGACACAACTTTTGTTTTCCATAGCGAAACTAGTTTAATTTTTAAGTACTACAGTGAGGCTATGAAGTTAGGTTGTTTTACGTTGTGTGTGTGTGTGTGTGTGTGTGTGTGTGTGTGTGTGTGTGTGTGTGTGTGTGTGTGCATTATAAATATTACACACACAAAATACATATATAAATAAACAAATGAAAAGATAATTACAAATGTACACTTAATGTATGAAATTCAAGAGATAATGTATAGTTCTCGAATAGTACCTCCCTCACTATCACTATGACAGTGAAACGCCAAACCCTTGTACAAGCACATCATGTTAAAAAAATATATATATATATATTCATCGACTAAGGTTGAAGTGATGAACCATTCTTAAAGAGTGTCCCAGAACCTACGCCGAGAGCACTTTTTTTTTGTGAGCGAGTGAGTGAAGGAGTGAGTGTGTGTGTGTGTGTGTGTGTGTGTGTGTGTGTGTGTGTGTGTGTGTGTGTGTGTGTGTGTGTGTGTGTGTGTGTGTGTGAGTGTGTGTGAGCAACAAACTGCAGCATAAACACAATCCTCCTCTTCCTCTCCCTCCTTAACCACTTCTCACTTTCTTCCTCTTCCTTTTTCTCTTCCTCCTTTTCACCACTTTTCACTTTTTTCTTCCTTTTCCTTTTCCTCCTCCTCCTTCAACCCCTTTTCACCACTTCTCACTTTCTTTCTTCCTCTTCCTCCTCTTCCAAGCACTCTTCATTCGTCCTATTCCCTTCAACTCTTCCTTTTCATCCCTCCTCCCCTTCCTCCTCCTCCAAGCCCTCATGTTTCCCCCACGTCCTCATAAATCCATCCAAACACCTCTTATTGGTCTCTCTTCTCCTCTCCTCTTTAACCCTTGCCTTGCTCCTCCTCTGTCAAACTCTCTTATTTCCCCCATGCCCTCGTAAATACATCCCATTACTTCTTTCTCTTCTCCTCTCCCCTTTCTTCTCCTCTTGCTGCTCTTCTTTATCTTCCTCCTCCTCCAGCTCCTCTTCTTCTTCCTCCTCAACAGTGCTCGAGGTACCCAAGCCCTGGAGTGCATTTCAGTCAAATTCTCCTCGCCCCGGAGTTCGAGTTTATAAACGATACCGAAGCGTCACGTCGGGGTCGGGTCTTCCGCGATGCAGCGCCTCCCTCGACCCCGAGGTGGCCTCACCTTCTTGGGACGGCGATCACACATGCACACACGCGCACACACACACACACACACACACACACACACAGAAAGCTCTTGAATAGATAGCAGACGGAGCACACATACAAGTCCACGCATATATTTACACAAACATGGAGAGTAAGAGACAGAATCCCACGAGCGTTGCTCCTTTCCAGTTTGGTACAATTTTTGCAAACGCGCACGCGCACACGCACGCACGCACGCACACACACACACACACACAAAAAAAAAGGGGGCTATGGTGGAAAATCCCTTATTTGCCACGAACTGAACCATCGAACCACAGACTGCTTCTTGAAAGGGTTCTTGAAGGACAGACAGAGACAATGAATGACAGAGTTGTGAATCTTTACCTCCACGGTCACATACTAACCTGGCCATCACACTCCCATCTCTAAGTCTCAAGTACCTCAATGATGGCTGCCGAACCACCTTCACTAAGCACTCACAAGAAGTTAAATATATATTGGTCTTATTCTAGATTATCATTAATACACTAATACACTGAAGGCATACAACAAAACACTTAAATTAGAAAATGTCTTTTAGTATATTACCCTAAACAAAAACAAAGTCCTAAACCCATTAGCCAGGTATAGGTACAAAATACTTCCCAGAAGTCACTAACACTCATGATCATTGGCGATCCTTCAGTACCGTTACAATTAAATGAAAATATAAGAATAATAAACCTCTATATACCAAGGGATTTTCCCCTTTATAAGTGGATAATGGGTCATCCTTATATCCCGCCCACTGCACTGGGTCAGAAGAAATATAGCAAAACACAGCACATCCACAGCAAGGCCACTTAATTTAATCGGCAAGCCCCCTCTCCGTCCCCTCATGCAGAAAAAGTGAAGACAGAAATCCCTTCGGGCTGCGTCAAAATAAAATTCACACATAACCACTCTCTACCTCCCCCTTCCTTGCATCACAGTATCATGTATACACAGTCATTCTCCACTCATCCCTATCTTCTGCCTGCTCCCTTCCTTGCTCAACAGTCATTTCTCTCTTGCTTAACGCCCCTTTCACCCCATCCATCCATCTCATCCTCGGTCGATCCCTCAAGTTCACTCTATCCATCTCTGCCTTCCACACTTCTTTTACTAATCTCTCTCCCATGTGTCCAAACCATCCCAATACTCTTTCATCAACTCTATCTCCCAACTCCCTTTCCACCCCCCCCTGTCCTCCTCACCTCCTCGTTTTTCACACTATCCAATCTTGTAACCCCTACCATTTATATAAACAAACAAATGAAAGAATGAAATAATAATAATAATAATAATAAAATGAAAACAAAAATAAACAAATAACATATAAAAACAAAAATAAATATACAATTAGAAATAAGATAAAGTAGAATAATAATAATAATAATAATAATAATAATAATAATAAATCCCTTCCATTTCTCTCACCGCACTACCACCACCATGGTCTCTCACTAACGAGCGAGTGGCCATATCGTCAATCCCGCTGAACAACTATCGAGAAACATTTACGAGCCACAAAATGCGTCGCCGTACTCGGGACGGCCCCATTCGTACGGGCGGACACGAGACGCCGCTGACAAAAGACGGAAACCAATTCACCGCCTCCCATTTCGTGGTGTCCCTAAAGAGAATGGGGAGGGAAAAAGGAGGAGTAGGAGGAGGAAGAGGAGGGAAGAGGAGGGAAGAGGTGGGAGAAGGAGAGGGAAAACAGAGAAAACAGGGGGAAAGGAAGGAGAAAGGGAGGAGGGAGGGGGAAGGAGGGAGAAAGGGAGAAGGGAAGAAGGAGGGGGTAGAGGTGGGGAGGAAGGAGGAAGGAGGGGGTAAAGGAGGTGGGGAGTAAGGAAGGAAATGAATAGAGAAAGATGGTGGAGGGGGTGGGGGGTTGAAATACTTAATTTACTTCCTTGACCCTAATAAGGAGAAAACACTAACAAAGGCTGCCTTCGCATTTCATTTTACTGCTAATGAATAATAATGATAATAATAATAATAAAGTACGGCCTCAATAGTTTCTAACTATTTGTATATCAAATCTACGGCCTCACCGCTTGAGGCCTTCTTTTCTTGCCCGGTTAGTATTTGGGGTGAAACTATTAACAAAGACAAATTTGAAATTTTACTCTGGCTAATCTCAGATGACTTTATTCAACAAACAGGTGACGTGACTTTCAAAAAACAAGATCACCTAATACAAATAACACAAGATAAAACAATAGACAAAAAAACTGAAATAAAAATTAAAATATAATCAAACAAAACTAGACCCGCCACTCACACCTGAGGGGATACTGAGAGCGCGGTACTCTGTACTGCCTGAGGTCTACTTCAAAGAGTGTAGGGCCCACTACTTAAACCTGATGGCCTTCTACGAAGATCATATGACCCTGTACTTAAATCTGAGGGCCTTCTGTAATGAGTGTAGTAGGGCCCATTACTTAACTACAAAGAGCGTGGGACTTAGTACTTAACCTAGAGGAAGCACTACAAATCGTGTGGCACGCTAGTTAACACTAGGGACCCACTACAAAGAGCTCGGTGACCAATACTTAACTTAGGTGGGACCTACTCCAAAGAGCCTGGGTCACAGTGATTAACCCAAGGGAAGAGGGGTCTACTACAAAAAACGTAGAACCCAGTACTGCACTACCCCGGGAGTCATACTACAAAGAGCGATGCTCCCGATACTCCCTGGGACCTACTACGATGAGCGTGGGGCACAGTGCTGCACTACCCTGGGGGACTACTGCAATGAGCGTGAGACCCAGTACTGAACCCTGTGGGACCTATTACAATGAGCGTGAGACCCAGTACAGTACTTAACTATGGGAGCCTACAACAAAGTGCTCAGCACCCAGTACTTTTACCCTGTGAGACTCCTCGCCCGGAGACCTCAGGGCCGTTCCTGGTAGTCATTACCATAACTATTAGGGCTCTTGTGCTGCACCACGAGTGAATTACCAACACAGAAGACCCAACTGGCGGACGGGGAACGTAACACTCCGCGGAACGGCCCTAACGACCTAGGCTAAGGAATTAGGGAAAGAAGAAGAAGAAGACCCACCTGGAAGAGCGGGAGGAGACGGGGGAATTCGATAAGGAGGAGAGGGATGTACGGAAACGAGTAGAGGAAGAAGAGGAGGAAAAAGAGGGGGAGGAGGAGGAGAAAGAGGAGGAGGGGGAGGAGGAGGAGAAAGAGGAGGAGGGGGAGGAGAAAGAGAGGGAAGAGCAAGAGAGGGGTGAAGAGGCGCGAGAGGAGGAAGAGGAGGAGGAGGAGGAGGAGGACGTTGAGGTTAAAGAGGATACATGTGAGAAGATGAGGAAATAGTGCTGAGAAATTAAGGAGGAAAATGAGGAGGAAGAGATGTAGGAGTAAAGAAGGGTGGTGCGGGAAGAGGAAGAGGAAGGAGAGGAGAAGGAAGTGGGGAAAAAGAGGAGGAGAATGAGGGTTAGTGCAGGGTGAAGAGTAACTGGAAAAGGAGAGTAGGAAGAGAAGGCAAAGGGGAGAAAAAGGAGGAAGAATAGTGAGGGAGGGAAGGAGGAAGGAGGGAAGAGTGCAAGACGGGGGCAAGATGGTAAAGGCGAGGAAGAGAATCCAAAAGTAGAAGAAAGAGGAGGACAGTGGGGGTATGGGGTGAGGGGGCATTTCTTCCGCAAAGATACTCGTACAAGCGCTTCTATTTCTTAGGGCAACATCGCACCGAAGAGTAGTCGTACATGTAGTCAAGGAGGAGATTTGAGGACAGAAGCAGAACGGAAGGACTGTAAATTTTGTTTCTCTATTCATTTGCTTATTACCATAATTTCTTTTTAATGGACATAAGTTTCTAAACAAGAGGAAGAAAAGGAAGAATCCAGATTGAGTCAAGGGGGGGAGGGAGGGGGAGGAAGGGAGGGAGAGAGACAGGAGGTAGAAATAAATATCAAGAGCCCTCGACTCCAGTTAGCACATAAATGGAGTCAAGAGGCAGTTAAGCCTGATGGCTAAGCCAATTAGAATGGCACTCAGCTACCTAGACTTAATCACGGCCAAAGCATTAATCACATCCAATGTATAAAACTCGGCGTGAAGTATGCAGGAGTGGTGTGGTGTTGGGACTGCATGGGATCACGGATCTCCCCGAGCTAGTGCGACTTTATATACGATGAAAGAAAAGAAATTAAAAGAAAATAAAAAGAATGAAGATGTACACATCTGTCAGTTTTCATTGACATTTTGAAATAATTTTTCGCTACACCTTTTATGAGACATTCAATCCACGAATAATATATAGAAATATAGAGTAAAACTGGGTTTAGCACTCTTATGGATACTACATGAATAAAGGGTTCTTGAAGCAAACCCTTCTCAGGGCGGTTCAAGGCTACTTGGCGGTAAAAAGGGTTCGTTGATTCACATTATCTTAAAGGCCATTTTCAAAAAGTCCTAAGGAAGGAAGGAAGGAGGCACTATCCCAGCCACCTGCGAGGAAGGGGATTTCGTGACGTTAAACAATCTCGCGTGAGCGCGTGTGCGTATAAAGGATTATAAAAAAAAGGGGGCATGCCGACAGACCTTTTGGTCCATAACTAGGTCGGATGCGAAAAAATACGTAAATAAATAAGTCAATAAACAAATAAAATAAATGACAACTAATAAACAGATAAATAAT
>NC_134809.1:47566680-47579180 GCF_046742065.1 Oratosquilla oratoria | reverse complement strand
TAGAGAAGTTTGCAGGAGTGGTGTGGCAGAGGTTGGCGCGGTAATGCGAGTCATGGAATGCTATGAAAGGCATTTTTTCAGCAGTGGACTCAAGATGGCTCATTGATATGATTCCATGAATATGTCTTCATAGACGAAGACATTTGGACTACGACTCTTAACACACACAATATATATAATAATTTAAATTGACAGCTACTATACCATTCCCACGCTTCTTCCTTGCATGTTCAATCTCATTAACGGTCAGTGTGAAGGAACGCTGCCAAGGTTCATCAGGTCGGAAATCAAAGAAAAAGACAAAAATTGGAAGAAGAAAAATCTTGTCTCATCCATCAGGCGTGTTGAGTTGACGGGGGTTGGCTAGCAATACATACGTAATGTACTTCGGCAGGAACGTGGCTGAGGTAGACAGAGCTAAGTTTGCGCTCCGTAACCTGCTACCTATCGACAACCCGTGGGGTGGCTCACTACTTCGGAGGTCAATCTGAAGACAATGAATTTCGATGATACATCGTGCCTACAGGAGACCTTTCGGTCCATAACTACGTCAGATAAAAATCACACACACACACACAATCGAACCACGGACTGGAACGGACGATAAGTTTTTAAGAAACACCTAGCTTTGTTTATGCGATAGGGAGCTATGTTTATCGAAATTGACGCTTTGAAAAAAGAAGTAAAACAACAAATACAAGAGGTGACCGAGAAAGTGGGAGAAAATAAGAAATAAATCTCCAAGAAATAGAAAATCAATGGAAAGTGGAACAAGAAAATATAAAAATAAACTGTAAAGAAATCGTACAGCAACAAGTGGAAGAGAATACTAAAGTTATTAAAGTAATTAAGAGGAGAATTGGGTCATAGTGGACAAAAAAAAAAAAAAAAAAAAAAAAAAAAATGCATAGTAGTTTATAGTATTAAAGAAAAACATAATGTAGCTAGATACCTAAGAGAAAAAGAGAAATTGCAAAAGAAATTCTGAAAGAGATACAAGAGGAGGGGCAAGAAATAGACAAAGAAATAGAAGTGCATAGAATGGGACTATACTCTAAAGAAAAAATAGACCACTAAAAATTAAACTAAGATCTCAAATGATAGCGGAAGAAGTACTATCTAAAACAGCAAAGTTGGCAAAAAGCGAAAATCACAAAAATGTATGGATAAAGAAAGAAATGAGTGATGAGGAAAAAGATAAGGAAAAGGCATTAAGAATTGAAGCAAATAAAAAAAAAAAATAAGAAAAGAACAGAGAATGAAAAGAACTATTTTTTTTTCTTTTTTGAGAGAGTACTGGAACTGAGGCTGAGAAAATGGTATATCAAAAAAAGAAGAAAAGAGAGAGAGAGAGAGAGAGAGAGAGAGAGAGAGAGAAAGGAAAAAAATTAAAATAACGTACACCAACATAGATGGCATGATTTCAGGGTTAAACTAATTAAACGACTATCTGGAAGAGAAACCGGTTATAATGGAAATGGTAGAGACAAAATTAAAGGCCCATTACCACCTAATGCCGTGGGACAAGGTCTATATACTTATTGGAGAGAAAAAAAATAGAAAAGAGAAACAGGAGATAATGTGAAATTGATTATGTTTTAACTTGAAAATAGAGACATGAAAAGTAGAAAATTTGTAGTAATACATGCGCCCCCAAAAACATATTCTTGGACTGAGAGTGACCACTCCAAAATGCTGGAAGACACAAAGCATGCATTAAATTAATTACTAAAAGGAGGAAACATAGTAATCATGGGTGACTTTAACTCCAAAGAAATATGTTGGTAAGAGATGATAGTGAAAGGTGGAGAGGACCTTTGGGGAAATATACTACTGGGTATGACCATTGAATATACAATGACTCAGTAAATATTTACGTCAGACCCGGAAATTGTGACCACATATTAAGAGAGTTTGAACTAAAAGAGGTAATTTATTTGGAAAGAAATGAGAAACACAGAAAAGGAAGACTAATGTACAACAAAAATTATTTTGAGAAACTCGGAAAATTATTTGATAAAAGTGATTGGGAAAAATTATTTAATGAAGGAACATAGATGGAAGAGAAATGGAATATATTAAAAGAAATTTATAAAGAAGGAATAGATAAATACGTACCAAAGCACAAGCAGGAAAGGGTGTACATTAAGTGCTGGTATAACAAAAAATGTAGCGAGGCAAAAGATAGAAGAGACAAAGCCTGGAAAAGCTGAAAAAAAACGGGTAAATGGCAAATATATATCAAACTGAGAAATGAATATGTGAAAATATGTATGGAAGAAAAACGAAACTATGAAAAAGACATAATAAGTAAATGTAAGGATCAATCTAGATTATTCTACAGGTATGTGTATGGTAAATTGAAAAATAAACAAGAAATAATGAAACTGCGTCAAGGGAATGAGGAATATATAGATGTAGAAATGGCGGAGGTTGTGAACAAACATTTTAAGTCGAATCCATCATCTCCCTTCTAGTTAGAACTCGGTATGAATACATGATCAAAATTTAAATTATTTTCAACTTCTGACATTAATTTAAGTGATATGAAATTTGGAATCCAGGTATGATTTTTGTTTCCTATGTGGTCGGTCTTAGATAAAAAAAAAAATCGACTTGGGGTCGAACTCGGGTCTCCTTCGTGCTAGCCTTATGCGAGGACCACCGAACCTAATGATCAGTGCCTCTAATTCCAAGAAACAATAATTTACTCAGCATTTCGGCGGAGAGAGGACAGAAGGGGAGGGGAGAAGGTGGGAGATACGGAGGTAGAGATGAAGGAGAAAGAGGGGAGATAGGAGGTAAAGGGGGAGAGGGGGGTATAGAGGCAGGAGACAGGAGGAGAGAGGGGGAGGTAGAGAAGGGGAGGGAGGGGAGAGAAAGGGGAGAGACGGGAAAGAGAGGGGGAGACGGGAAAGAGAGGGGAAAGACAGGAGAGAGGGGAAAGACAGGAGAGAGGGGAGAGGAGAGAGGGTAGATAAGAGAGACGGGAGAGGGAGGGGAGATACGGGAGAGAGGTGGAGAGACGGAAAAAGAGGGGAAGTGAGGAAATAGACGGGAGAGATGGGATAGAAAGGGGGTAGAGAGGGGACAAAGGGAGTAGAGAGGGAGAAAGGGGGTAGAGGGGAGAAAGAGGGTAGAAAGGGGAGAAAGAGGGTAGAAAGGGGAGAAAGAGGGTAGAGAGGGGAGAAAGGGAGTAGTGAGGGGAGAAAGAAGGTAGAGAGGGGAGAAAGGGGATGGGGAGGGGAGAATGGAGTAGGGAGGGGAGGTGGTAGAGAGGGGAGAAAGGGGATAGGGAGGGGAGAAGGGGGTAGAGAGGGGAGAAGGGGGTAGAGAGGGGAGAAAGGGGATAGAGGGGAGAAAGGGGGTAGAGGGGGTAATTCCTTTCCGCAGCCAACTAAAATCGTGCCTCCTTTTCTCCTTATCTCTTTATCTCCCATCTATCTCCACCCTCCTTTCGCTCCCAAACGCCCCTCTAATCACCCACTTTCTCCCCCCTCCATTCCCACTCCTCTTTCACCCCACCTACTTCCCAATAACTCGCCCCCAGCCTCATGCCTTCTGCAATTATCCGTCCAAACCGAATGACCTGTTATTAGTCCCCCACAAACCTGGTCACCCCCTTCTCCAGACCGTAATTCCCCCCTAAACTCTATAATACCCTGTCATTATCCCTAGCCCGTGCACATCTTTAATACCCCCCTGGAATGTAAGCGTTTATACATTGAAGGTACCACTTAATCCTTTATATTAGGTCTTCCCAATAGGACTGCATGAACCCCCTTCCTACTCCTCGCCTACCTCGTATCTTCCCCTACACCTCCCTCTAAAATCATATTCTCCTCGCTTCCTTTCTACCCTATTCCTTGAAAGTAAATAAATAAATGAATGAAATAGTAAAATTATATAAAATAAATCAACCCAATTTCTGTACCTTTATGTGCTACACTCCTCTTTCTCCCCCGAAAATAAATTAGAATAATTATAACCATAAACATAAAATATAAATAAAACATACACGATTTAATTAATAATAATAATAATAATAAAATCAATTGATCTAGAACCCCACCCTTGAACATGAACTTGCTTCTAACTCCAATTCTCATATTTTTCTACTTATATCCCTTCCATTTGTTTAATATCCTTTGCTTACCTTCACTGTTCAACATTTCATTCCCCCAACTATCTCTCCTTTTGTTTCACCCCCATTTCCTTCCCCTAGCTTTCACCCCCTTCCCTCTCTCTCTATATCCTCCCCACTCCCTTGTCCGGTTCCCAATACATTAACCCACATTTGCACTATAATTACAATCCCACAAATTCCATCCATAACAGCAATCCCCCAACACGCCCCTACTCTTCTCCCCAATCCCTCCAATCTCATACCCACTCATTCCTTTGCTTCCGCTTCCTTGATCTAAACTTTAGAATTTTTAGATTCTAAAGTAATCACCCCTTTTCCGTTTTCTTCAGCTAAAATAATCAGCCCAACACCCACCTGCTTAGCCATTCTCCAAGCTATCACCCCCTACTTCTCTAAATCCTCCCATCATCCTTTCTTCCTACGCCCACAACTGTTTCTCCCCCTACTTTCTCCCCACACACAGATTGTATTCTCCCCGGCTTTTCAAATCCTCCCCCGCTCCTTTACCTTTACGTTTCACCCTACGCCTCCCACCCGACCCCCCTACGCCCTGCACCAATGCCTCTTCCACCGTCCTCCTATTCATCTCCCCTCCCTTCACCCTTCACCCTTCCTCATCGCTTTTCCACCCTTCTTCCTAACCCTCCCCCACCCCCCTTTTCCTCTCCCACCCTCCCCCTACGCCTTTCCCTTACTCCCTTCCTCCTTCCCTACATCACCCCTCCCTCCCCCGTTCCCGCTCATCGCTCTCCCATCCATCCTTGCCAGACTACGAGTAGAACTAATTGCAGACTACCTGAGCCGAGCAGTAGAGGCCGCGGCCACCGGTTGCATGTCTAATTACCCGCTCGTGCCACCAACTCCCCCCAAAGGGAGCAATTCATTTTGAATTATCACACATACCACACACGCAAATGTCCGTCAAGGAATGATGGCACCTCACAAGGGGATATTTGCCCATAAGTAGTGCGAGGAGCGGTAGTGGTGGATTTTTGTCTTAAGGAGTTGGGGGGGAGGTGGGTTAACCAGGGAGGATGTTTGTTATGGCGATGGGGGTATAAGTTTCCCCGCTCCCCCACTTTTTTCTTCCCCGCTTACGCGCCTCAATTAACAAATGTACAGTTCACCGCACTTCCATCATCGTCGGTGGTTTGGGTCGGGAGTTCTCGGGCGTTTCAGGTGTTGAGAGTCGTTCCTCGTTCATGGGGGCGGGGTGGGGGAGAGAGTGGAGGAGAGAGCGGGAGAGAGAGAGAGAGAGAGAGAGAGAGAGAGAGAGAGAGAGAGAGAGAGAGAGAGAGAGAGAGAGAGAGAGAGAGAGAGAGAGAGAGGGAGTGAGGGAGGGAGTGAGGGAGGGAGAGAGAGAGAGATGGAGAAAGAAAGGGTAGAGGGGGAGGTGGAGAGGGAAAAAAGAGATAAAAAAAAAAGCGATAGAATGAAAAATACAGAAACAAAGACAGAAATAGAAAGAGAGAGTGAGATAAGGAGAACAAGAGAGAGGGTGAGAGAGATTGAATCAACGATGGCTATAACCCCCACCTCCATTCAGTGTCCACATTTACATTTATTTTCATGTTTATATTTCACTAAAAAATATTGACATTCGCATTTTTTCCCCTCCAAGTCTTATATCACCGCCATATTGGTCTATGAGAAGGTATGTAACGCAGGAATCTGAGGCAGAAGAAGAGAAGAGGAAGAGAAGGAAGAGGAGGAGGAGGAAGAGGAGGAGGAGGAGGAGGGAGAAGGACAATGAAGAGAAGAGGAAGAGAGGAGGAAAATGAAGAAGAGAAAAAGGTACAGCGGGGGTAGAGGAGAAGTAGGAGTAGGAAAAGGAAATGGAGAAATAAGAGGAAGAGGAAGAGGAGGAAGAAAGACGAGTAAGAGGACGAGGTAGGGGAAGAACAGGGCAAGGTAGGGGAGGATGAGGACGAGGTAAGGGAGGAAGAGAAGGAAGAGGAAGAGGAAGACTAGGAAGAAGGGGAAGAGAATGAGGAAGACTGGAGGTGGGGGGGGAGGAGCCTGATCAGTCACACAATCCAGGTAACGCAAATCATCGATCATATTGCGCAGCTTCTTGTAAGGGAGTGGTCGGTGGGCTGGAGTAGGAAGAAGAGGAGGAGTATGGAAGAAGAGTCGGAAGAGGAGAAGGAAGAGGAGGAAAAGGAGGAGGAAAAGGAGTATGAAAGAAGAGTAGGAAGAGGAGGAGCAAGGAGAGAAAGGAAGAGGAGGTGGAGGAGGAGGAGCTTGGAGGAGGAGTATGGAAGAGTAGGAAGAGGAGGAGGAGTAGGAGGAAGGAGGAGAAAGAGGAGTATAGAAGAAGAGTAGGAAGAGGAGGAGCGGGAGTATGGAGGAGGAAAAGGAGGTAGAGGCAGAGGAAGAGGAAGAGGATGAGAAGGAGGAGCAGGGGGAGTATAGAAGAAGAGTAGGAAAATGAAGAGGAGGAGAGGGAGTATGGAGGAGAAGTATGGAGGAGGAAAAGGAGGTAGAGGCAGAGGAAGAGGAAGAGGAGGAGGAGAAGGAGCAGGGGGAGTATAGAAGAAGAGTAGGAAAATGAAGAGGAGGAGAGGGAGTATGGAGGAGGAAGAGGAAGAGGATGAGGAGGAGGTGGAGGAGTATGGAGTAGGAAGAAGAGGAGGAGGAGTATGGAGCTGGAGGAAGAAGAGGAAGAA
Source organism: Oratosquilla oratoria (assembly GCF_046742065.1). NCBI lineage: Eukaryota > Metazoa > Arthropoda > Malacostraca > Stomatopoda > Squillidae > Oratosquilla > Oratosquilla oratoria. The sequence continues at coordinate 47,572,364 of NC_134809.1, read as the reverse complement.
GAGTATGGAGGAGAAGTATAGAGGAGGAGGAAAAGAAGGAAGAGGAAACTGATAACAAGTTTGCGAAGAGGGAGGGGAAAGAGAAAGGGGAGAGGGAGGGGGAAGAGAAGGAGGGGAGGGAAGAAGGGGAGAGGGAAGGGAGGAAGGGGGGGGGGCAGTAGCGACAGGTAAGTGTGCTCTTCCAACCGCAGAACATGAGATACACACCACGGAACATAAGGCGCGTCGGTGGCGACGACAACTACTCCTCTGTCGCCCGGTGGAAGACCCTGAAGGACAAGCCCGGAGGACGACCCCGGGCAGGTCTGCGCGGCGCACATCATGCTGGTGGCGACAACTCTTCGAGGACCATCAACAGATAGTGCTGTAGACAGAGGACGCAGGTCGAGGGTGGAGGGGGGAGGGGTGTCTCACTTTATGGCGAAGGTCTCGACGAGGTCGGCCAAAACAGGAGGGGGAGGAGGAAGAGGAGAAGTAAAGGAGAAGGAGGGGATGGAAAGGAGGGGTGGGGAAGGAGTGGGAGCAAGAAGAGAAGAGGAGGAGGGGAGGGGAGGGTGGAGGAGGATATGGAGAAGGGGCGAGTAGGAAGATAAGGACGAGGAAGGGGAGAGACGAGGAGGACAAGGAAGAGAAGGACGAGGAAGGAGAGGAACGAGAAGGAGGGCAAGGAAGAGGAGGACGAGGAATAGAATAAGGAGGGCAAGGAAGGAGAGGACGATGAGGAGGAGGAATAGGAAACAGAAGAGAAGTAGAAGTGGAGGTAATGTATGTACGGATGTTACTCGTATAATAGAAGGAAGGTGGGCGGCTAAAAGGCGCAAAAGGAGGAAGTGGAGGAGGAAAAGGAGTGATATAAAACGAGGTGGAGGTGGAAGAAGTGGTGGAGGAGGAAGTGGAGAAATATAAGGAGGGCTGGGGTAAAAGGATCTAGAGGAAGTGGAGGATTTGGAAAGGTGGGGTATAGGGATGTGGAGGAGGAGGAGGAAGTGGAAGAATAGGAGGGAGGAGGAATTGGAAAGGTGGGATAAAAGGAGGTGGTGGTGGTGGAGGAGGAGAAAGAATAGGAGGAAGAGGGGCGAGATAAAACGAGATGGAGGTGGAAGAAGAATAGAAGGAAGGGCGAGATAAAATGAGATGGAGGTGGAGGAGGATGAAGTGGATGAGTTGGAAGGGTGGGGGTAAAAAGAGGTGAGGAGGAGGAGGAGGAGGAGGAGGAGGAGGAGGAGGAGGAAGTGGAGGAATAGGAGGAAGGGTGGGATAAGAGGAGGTGGAGGTGGAGGAGGAGAGTAGAAGGAGACGAGGAGGAAGTGGAAGAATAGGAAGGTGGTGAAATAAAAGGAGGTGGAGGAGGAAGTGGAGGAATAGGAAGAGAGTTGGGATAAAAGGTGGAATAGTAAGAAGGGTGGGATAAAAGGGGGTGGAGGTGGAAGTGGAAGAGGATGTGGAGTAGGAGGAGGAATAGGGAGGGTGGGGTAAAAGGTGGTGGTGGTGGAGGAAGTGGAACAATAGGAGGGATGGTGGAATAAAATAAGGTGGAGAAAGTGGAGGAATAGGAGGGTTGAGGAGGAGGAAGTGGAAGAATAGGAGGAGGGGTGGTGGAATAAAAGGAGGTGGAGGAATAGAAGAGGCGGAATAAAAGAAGATGGAGTAGGATGAGGCAGTGGAGTAGTAGGTGTGTAGTAGGTGTGGAGTAAAAGGTGGAGGAGTAGGATGAGGAAGTGGATGAGGAGTAGAAGGTGTGGGGTAAAAGGTGGAGGAGGAGGAGGAGGAGGAGGAGGAGGAGGAGGAGGAGGGAGAAGGGATCCTTAGTATTCAGTCCCCAATCACCAGCGCTTCTTTCCTTGGGGTAAGATGATGCGGAGTAGCCACAGTGGTTTTGGTCACGGAGGGACGGCAGAGGCAATGGTCAGCTGCGTGGCTCTGGTCCGTAAGGATGTTACTAAAGTAACTACAAGCTTGACTACATGAAATTTACAAAAATTAATAAAAAGCGAACGATATATGTGAGATATGACAATAAGATGAAATTCTATAAACAAAGAAAAATACATACACAAACTTACACACATACACAAACTTACATACACACACAAACTTACAAATTTGGGGCAAAGTTTGAAGAGTGGAGGCAATGAGACGGAACTCTACGAGCACAGCTCAAACCCTAAATGCTTCGTAGCTAAACACATACACACAAATATACCCATACAAAACCGAAGCTCGCTCTCTCATACATACACACACACATACACCATACACAACCAACGCTCACTCTCTCTCTCTCTCTCTCGCACACACACACACACACACACAAATATACGGTATATGTGTGTGTGTGTGTGTGTGTGTGTGTGTGTGTGTGTGTGTGTGTGTGTGTGTGTGTGTGTGTGAAAGAGCGAGCGTTGGGTTTGTATGGGTATTATATATCCATACAAAACTGACGCTCGCTCTCTCATACACACACACACACACACACATAGACCATACTCAACCAACACTCACTCACTCTCATACTCATCCACATCCACACACACACACACACACACACACACACACACTAGAGGCTAGAGTTCTCGCCTGCCACTACGACGGTCCGATTCGAATCCCGCCCAGGGCTGAAATCTTTTCAGTATCGCTGCGCTGCGGGTTGTTACTCCAACAACTCTCGTGGGCGGAGAGTTGGGGGTATGTATGCGTGTAAGTTGACAGTATTATCCATAGATCGCTCATACAGCTGAGCTCTCATCCGGGAGGTTAATAACTGTCGATCACGAGTCCAACACGTGATCCAAGACCATGGTGAATTTCTCCCTCTCTCTCTCTCATACACACACACACACAAATATACGGTGTTTGTGTGTGTGAAAGAGAGCGTCGGTTTTGTATGGGTATATTATATACCCATACAAAACCGGCGCTCTCTCTTTCACACACACACACATACACCATACACAACCAAAACTCACATTCTCTGCCACACACACACACAAAACTTACTCGTAAATCATACACTACTAACACTCACTGTCTCGCACATACATTCACTATACACAACCAACGCTCACTCTACCCCCCCACATAAATACATCCATACACACAACCAACGCTTTCTCGTTCCCCTCACAAAAAAAAATATATCGACATACATGAACCCAACCTAGTGACGCACATGGCCGACGACGACGATAGATTCCAGTACGACCAGCTAAACGTGATCCAGCGTGATTTCGATCTCCTGGGTCACAGCTCGCACGACTGACAGAGTTCAGGCAGGATAATCACACTTCGTTAAGATTAATTACACTGGTCAACTTGATAGAGCTTTTTCTGCTGATTTAAAATGTCTTCAGAATTTTTCTATCAGGCATAGTTTTTCTATGATAGCATATTAAAAATTAAACAATTATAACTTATAAATGAAGTTGATATTTCAATGAAACTTACCTTTAGAATGTAGAAATGCATGATTTTCGAGAGTATTTTGCTTCTGGGAGATCCCTTTTTAGTGTTCAACAGTAATCACCCAACACTGAAGAGCTCCACTTCCCTTCATACCGGATTTCCATGTTTAGAATGTCCTGGTGAAACTTTTCACCGTGCTCGTCACTGACGGCGCCAAGATTTGCAGGGAGAACTCCACGTGAGAGTCTAGGAAGTGAATTTTTAGGCTCATATTGCATCCCAAGGCCTTGTAGGATGTCAGCTCTTTTACGATTTCAGTATAGTTATTTTCTTTGTGATTCCCCAAAATCTGCGCAAACATTCTTAAATGATAGCCATGCAGGTTTTTCAAGATCATTAAACTCTTCATCAAAAATCTGATCTCTTCATCAGCTCCCTAATCTGTGGTTTAACAAAAATACCTTCTTTGATTTTTGTGTCACTTACTCTAAGAAACTTATTTTTCAAATGTGAATCACATGCTAGTTCTATCCATACCTTTAACAAAAAAAAATCAGATCGTTTCGACCACACATTCTTTTCATAAAGATTTCTCTTATTCCAACTGTCCCACTCACGGAGAAAGCAACAAAAAATTGTGTAACCCTGAATTCCAAGTAAAAGAGCCACAACCTTTAGGCCACGACAGATATTCCATTTATGTTCTTTATACTTAATATTTTCCAAAAGAAGATTCATACTCTCGTATGTTTCCTTCGTGTTAGTTGAAACACCGTCTTTGGCATATGAATATACTGCAAAAAAAGCAAAAATTGTCTGGGTGGTTTTTACAGCTTCTTGGCATTGTGAAGGTGAATGGCGGGTACGCTACTTTACAATATCACAAACTTATTGTCACACAAATGCGCACACCTCACACCAACACTTTAAACACAGTACTGCCAAACGTATAACAATATCATGCAGTGTTGCCAACCGCTTGATTGAAATTTATCCCACGTAACACATGTCATACCGTGGAACACAAAAACGGTGGGTGATGGAACAAAATGGACATTAATTTTTGGATGCTTCATCCAAAAACGTATACGATACAGCTATTGTTTTCCTTGCGACAAATTCTTTGTTGACCAGTGTTATTATTCACAAAGATATGAACACTCAAAACACACATATACAATGTAAAGATGCACAAACACATAAATGTTTAAATGGATTAAATTTTACAAGTTATGACAGATAGTAGTGCGTTTAATACTGCACGCACTGACATAGACAGCGAACTTGAGTCTCAGTTCTAGTGACTCGCCAACGTAAAGTCGTCTGGACCGCACCTCTCAATCTTTTCACTAATGGGTGATTTGGAGAAAATCGAATGCCACACCTATGTTCTGGTAGTCCGGGAGAAGACAATTATTCAGATGATATCCGAAACAACTCGGATAGCGAATTGTAACTTCAATGGAAGATTCCATACACGCCCTTCTATAAATTGAAGATTGCTAAATGCAATTGAAGGAGGTCGAAAGAACTGCTTGTGTCTAAACGACGGGTAGAGGAATTTTACGTAGGAATTTGTGAAGAGCGGTCGTATCTCAACGCGATTTGCTTAGGCTTTAAGGTCTCTGCTTCTCTGCCGTCGTTCTCTGCTTGGGTCTCCGCTCTGGTTCTCTATAGTCGCTCTCTGCCCGGCCTTATATAGTCTGAGAATTGGTGATTACGTTTTCTGAATGTCGATGCGTACTTAAACTAGGCAGTTCAGCTACTTCTAACCAATGGGAAAGAACATATTTTCGCGCCAAATTATGTAACATTTTCTTGGCTCGGCGTCATCTGACGGAACGTATTCGAACCGCGCCCCAACAGACGGGTATTACTCAATGGTTTACTTTATAACATATATTTTGATACACACACATATGATATATATACAAAAAAAAATCCACATTAATATTACACATCTTATACACGCATGGCGTGCCTTAAAAATACACACAGGAGACTTTAATCACGCAAGGGCGTGACACAGAATAACCACAGGATTCTATTCACACTAAGGACGTGACAATAATTATCATAAAAGCTAAATAAATTGGACACCAATCCCTTAACTTACGAAAACCCACAATGTGTGTGTGACCGCGCGCATAGATACACACACACACACACACACAATCCTTGGCAACGAATACACCACCTATCGGCACGCTCTCACCACACTCGGACTTCCAACCCTTGCTGACCGTTACCTTCAGAGTCTGAGGTCGTTTGCGGTCACCCTA
>NC_134809.1:47544180-47559180 GCF_046742065.1 Oratosquilla oratoria | reverse complement strand
AGTAATAAAAAGATGTTTTGGAAAGAAATTAAGAGAGGAAGAGGAGGCGAATCAAGTAGAGAAGAAAAGGTAAAAGGTGCAGATGGAGAGATGATAATGGAAGAGAGGGCAGGAAGGGAATGATGGGCAGAATATTTTAGGGAGTTGCTAAATGTGAAGGAGGATAGTGACGGAAAGATAGCTGCAGTAGGAAATGCTAAGAAAATGACCGTGATGAGTGAAGAAAATGGAGGAGAAATAAGGAAGAATGAAGTGAAGACAGTTGTTAAGATGATGAAAGCAGGTAAGGCACCTGGTCTGGATGGATGCCATGCAGAATGTCTAAAAAAAAAAAAAAAAAAAAAAAAAAAAGGAGGTACAGTGATGGTGGACTGGCTGGTGAGGTTATTTAATGTTTGCTGGAGAGAGGGTAGAGTGCCGGAGGACTGGAGGAGTGCCTGTATAGTTCCACTTTACAAGGGGAAAGGGGACAAGTGTGAATGTAGTAGTTTCAGAGGGTTTAGTTTGTTAAGTGTAGTTGGGAAGGCTTATGGGAGGATCTTGATTGAGAGGATTAGGAGAGGAACAGAGGGAGTAATTGGTGAGGAACAGTGTGGATTTAGGACGGGTAGAGGTTGTGTAGATCAGATCTTTGTGGTAAGACAGATATGTGAGAAAGCTATAGGAAAGGGGAAGGATGTTTTTTGGGCATTTATGGATCTGAAAAATGCTTATGATAGGGTAGACAGAAAGGCACTGTGGGAGGTTATGCAGATATTTGGATAGGAGGAAAGCTTCTAGGAGCTGTCAAGAGTTTTTATGAGAGTAGTAGAGCTTGTGTCAGGATTAGAAATGGAGAGAGTGAGTGGTTTGAGTTAAAGGTGGGACTTCGTCAACGATGCGTTATGTCGCCCTGGCTGTTCAACTTATACATGGATGGGGTAGTACGAGAGGTAAATGCAAGGGTAGTGGGTCAGGAATTGGAGATGGTTAAGGAAAATGGAGAAAAGTGGGAGATGAGCCAGCTGTTGTTTGCGGACGACACTGCGCTTGTGGCAGGATCGGAGGAGGGATTGAGGAAGCTGGTGACAGAGTTTGGGAGAGTATGTGATAGAAGAAAGCTAAAGATAAATGTGGGTAAAAGTAAGGTGATGAGATGTACAAGGGATGCAAGTGGCAGTAGACGGGAAGTGAGCATTAAGGGAGAGCGACTGGAGGAAGTGGATAGTTTTAGATACTTGGGTGCAAATGTGGCAGGGAAAGGTGGAGTGAAGGTGGAGGTAGAATGTAGATTGAGAGAAGCGAGTAAATGCCTTGGTGAATTGAAGAGTGTAATGAGGAATAGACATTTGGGAATGGATGCTAAGAGGAGACTATATGAAGGAGTGATTGTGCCAACAGCACTGTATGGGGCAGAAACAAGGAACATAAGAGAGGAAGAGAGGAGTTTGAATGTGTTTGAGATGAGGTGTCTGAGAAGTATGATGGGGGTTACTAGGCTAGATAGAGTGAGAAATGAGGAGGTGAGGAGAACAGGGGTGGAAAGGGAGTTGGGAGATAGGGTTGATGAAAGAATATTAGGATGGTTTGGACACATGGAAAGAATGAGTGAAGAAAGGCTTGTAAAAGAGGTATGGAAGGCAGATGTGGAGGGAGTGAACATGAGGGGATGTCCTAGGATGAGGTGGATGGATGGGGTGAAGGGGGCTTTGGGGAAGAGGGGGTCTATTGAGGAAGGAAGGGAGAGGACAGACGACAGGGGTGAATGGAGAATGGTTGTATATGGATGATGTTGTGATGCATGAGGTGGAATGGGCGGGGGGATGGGGGATGGGGGATGAGGTAGTATGTGTGAGCAAAATTTGACGCAGCCCAAAGGGATTTCTCCCCGTCTTCTCCTTTTATGCATGGGGGGACGGAGAGGGGGGTCGCTGATTTAATGAAGCGGCCTTGCTGTGGATGTGCTGTGTCTTGCGACACTGCTTCTGACCCAAGGCAGTGGACAAGGTGCAGGGGTGACCCGTCATCCAGGAGGTGCTATGATAAGAGGGAGGGTGGAGGGGGTATGGAGTGTATTTAGGGATAGAATGGGTGGGAATGATTTTATGCCTTTTCCTTTTTGGCTACCTCCCTTGTAAGGGGGGAAAAGCCCTGGTATATGTATGTATTTATATATGTGTGTATATATATATATATATATATATATATATATATATATGCAAGCAATCACATCACCTTGATACAAAAATGCAAATTAACCACAGGAGAAGGGAAACTTGTAGACAGTAAGTACTTTCGTACTTTCGTCTGAAGATGTAATATACGAAAGTACTTACTGTCTTCATGTTTCCCTTCTCCTGTGGTTAATTTGCATATATGTGTGTGTGTGTGTGTGTGTGTGTGTGTGTGTATACATATATACACACCTAATATATATCATATATATATTCATATATATTTATATAAATTCATATATATACATATACATATACATCTATATACATATACAAATATATACATTTATACACATATTATATATATACACACATATATATATATATATTATAATCAAGAATCAGTCCCTGTTTGTTCACGAACTCCTAGGGTTTTGAAGATAGACCCCCATAACCATATATATTCTGATACCCTATCACTCCAGGTACTTGGATAATTATATTTCATAAAAAAAAAAAGGGTTAAGCGTTAAAGTTAGGTGGGGTATGGTGTGGTAACACGCCACTACTGTAGTTTCCCCTTAACGCGCATAGCATTTTTGTGAAAAAATGACTATGATTAAACAAACCATTGTATGTGTCTATAAATATTATTTATGTGAAATTAATGTTGCCACAAACTATGAGAGCCCTTGTAGGGAGAAAGCATATAAATGTAAAATGATTCTATAATTTTACCAAATGTTGAAATACAGGTTATTCTTTTTTTATTATATCGCGGGCGGAAATGCAATAAACGAGTCCAAAGATATCTAAAGTTTGTTTCAATTCTTTTACGGCCGAGTACCGTTCACCATATAGTCTTAACAATCCCCTACAATGGTTAGGTTAAATATTATTCACGAACTCCTCCTAGGTTTTTGCAGATCCCCTATAACCATATATATTCTGAAACCTTATAACCCAAGGTACTTGGATAACTATCTTTCATTTGTCTGTCTGTTTGTTTGTGTGTTCACGAACTCCTAGGGTTTTGTAAATAATAATCACGAAGAACCCACAGTCGGAATAAAAGCAAACTTAGAAGAACGTACAACTTCTATTTCGGTTAATAGCTATAGCCCTGAAGAGGGCTATAGCTATTAGCCGAAATATAGAAGTTATACGTTCTTCTAAGTTTCCTTTTCTTCCGACTGTGGGTTCTTCGTGATTAATATATATATATATATATATATATATATATATAGATATATATATATATATATATATATATATGTTGAGACATTCTGACAGGTTGACGTAAGCGGAATAGGAATAAACTCAAGACTAAGACTCCTGTGTTTCCTATTCCACTTACGTCATATATATATATATATATATATATATATATATATATATATATAAAATAACGAATACTTCTACTACCATTACTACTATGCCTGATAGTTGCAACTATTAATATCACCAAACATCACGCTACCACCAGCACCTATGTCAACAAATATAGAAACAAATTATATAAATCCATAAATAAACAATTAACAAGTTATTAGATAGGTTGACAATAATAACGGCATTGATAATAACAGTAATAACAATAATGATAATTAATAATAATATAGTAATATTTCTAACTATAATAATAATAATAGTAATAGTATTAATAATAACAATACTATTAATAATAACAAAAGCAGAGTAATAATCTACAGACAACACTTGTGTCCCAAGAAGGGACGCACCTCTTCACGAAAGACAAAGCCAACTCTTCAAACACACAGAACACGTTTCTATGCACGTCGCGTGCCCAAAGAAACATGAATATTGAACAAATGTGCACTGAACCGTGTATGCACACATGCATAATATATATATATATATATATATATATACACACACATATATATATATATATATATATATATAATTATACACATGCACACAAATACTTACACACGCACGCATATTTGCAAAACACGTACACTCAAAATATTCTTTTTCAAGGCTACACACATACACACAACTCACACACACACACACACACAATCTTCACCCTTACTCATCTAAACGATTACACAGATGTACATACAATGACACACACGACACACACACAAAATACGTATACAAATGTACATATACAAAAGCGTACACAGATGTACACACAATACCCAGCCTTGCACGCCCAAGTCTTTTGTGCCCCGAGATCAACTACGCCCATCCGCCCATAATCGGCACCCTCCCACCTCTCCTTACCTCCTCACTCCCCCCTCCTCCACATCCACTCCCCCTCCAGACTCCATCTTCCTCCATAATTCACGCTTAATCCCTTCCTTGTCTGGTGGTACTTTTTCCTCTTGTGGTGGCTGTCGACAGGTGATTTTATTCAAGTCCATGGTCTCGCTCCCCCTCCCCCTTTCCGTACCGATGGCATTTTATCTCCTTTCCTTTCTACTGCCTTGGGGAAGGGGGGGGGGTTCTTTCAACAGCGATAACTCACTTTGTAGACTTTGTTCTCGTTCCCGCCAGGCTCTCTTTTTTTCCAAGAACAGGACAGGACCCCACACTGTGTGTGTGTGTGTGGGGGGGGGGAAGCCCACTTCGTTTATACAAAGGAGCCAAGGTCGGCCAAAGTCCTTTTCAGGACAGTATCCGCCTCCCTAGGCTGCCCAAGATTACATTAAGAGATAATAATAATCAAATAAATTAAATAATCAAATATAATAGATTATTACAAATAAAAATAATAATATTCAACAGGCAAAATATGAATTAAATAATATCAAGTTGTTAAAAATGAAAAATATATATACAGAAATAAAATAAAATTCATAAGCATTTTGCTTAGGTGTTCGTCAATAAGGAATTTAAACAAATTTACAAAGTTTGTCACTTCAGCCCCTTCAGCGATATTATTCTTCACCAGAGCATAAAGGCCCTCAGTTATCGGAAAAAAGTTTCCGGCACCGGCCATATACTCGTAGTAATGGGGCGATACCAAAAATTTCAACGATTCCGATACGAGTCCCAATAATGCTCTGAACTTCCGATTCCGATAATTAAGTATTTGTTTCCCAAACCAGCTGCAGAGCCTGAAAATAACCATGAATCGCTGCAGCTATCGGAATCAGAAGTTTAGAGCAGTATCGCGACTCGAAGTATCGGAATCGGAAGTTTAGAGCAGTATTGAGAATCGTATCGTGTCGGAATGGTTAAAACATATTGGCATCGTCCCATCACGGCGGCCAATCATCTCACGGAGTGCTGTCGTCCTTTACAGCTGGCACCTTCGCCACTGCTGTTTCTAACCCCCCGGCCTCTTCTGCCAGCTGGATAATCGGCTTGTTGTTGACTTGACCACCTGACATCTGGCACAAGGAGAATTCCCCAGTGAGAAACTGGAGTGAGCCAGCCGGCACAGTCTGCTAGTTAGCCGGAGAACTACTAACCGACACCAAGACATTTACACAGCCGGTAGTGAGACTTACCCAACCGGCAGCCGTGGACTTACGCAGCTGGCAGCCATACTTACTCAACTGGCGGTCGTAGTTACCCAACCGGTACTCGTACTTACCAAGCCGGCAGTCAAGAGGCTTACATAACCTACCAATCTGGCAATCGCAGACTTACACAGCCGGCTGCCGTAGACTTACCCAGCCGGTAGTTAGAACCTCACACACTTCACATTCTTCACTAGGATGATAATGAAATGGGGTCCCTGGCGCCCCTCCCCACCGTCTCCCCTGGGCCTCTCACCCGGGCCACCTTTTTCGTGACCTCTCCCCACCTCCCCCAGGGAAGGCCCCTAAGGAGGACGGACAAAGAGGTTCCTTGGACTGTAGTAGATCACCGCGGCCGAGACCCCGCCGCCGGCGCCATTGTTGTCAAGCGGCGCACAGGGTTTGAAATCTCAAGATAAGGATAGAATGAAGCCTAGGTCGGGGAGGGGGGGGGGCAAGGAGGATGACGTGGAAGAGAACGGGGAAGAGGAGAGGTGGAGAAGAGGAAGAGGAGGAGGTGGAGAAGGGGGATGAGGAGAAGGAGGAAGAGAACGGGGAAGAGGAATAGTAGGAGGAGGAGGAAGAGGAGGGAAAGGAGGAAGAGAAAAGTAGGGGTGGGGGTAGGAGAGGAGAAAAATAGGAAGAGGTAGGGGAAGGGGGAAGGGGGAAGAAAAGGGGGGAAATAATTAGAACAATAGTGAGAGTGATGACGATGACGACGGAGACGAAGAAGACAAAAAAGACGAAGAAGACGAAGTAGTTGCATCCTTGGCTCAGCTGAGCCTCTACTATTATATACCATCTTGAGCCCTTACTTTTCCTACTCTTCCTTACTGTCCTCCTCCTCATCCTCCCCCAACCCCGTGCCTGCACACAAGACGGGTTCACTACATCCAGTATGCAGTAACCCCGGATCCAGAGGTCTGCGCAGTCCGGACTTACACTCGTCCACGTCAGCGCATGATGTCACGTGGTAGGCTCGACAGGTCAGTCAATCACTCGGTGCATTCCAGTCGAGAGGCCGCAGTGGGTGGAACGTTGGGCAGCCTTTATTATGGCTAACACGCTGGACGATATTATCCAGATGAAGGGAGGGACTGAAGGGATTGAGGGCATCAATTAACTCTTTTTCTGTGAACACCTATTATCTATCTACATATACTGGGAGCTTTTCCCCCTATATAAGGGAGTTAGCCAAGTCAATGTTAAGTACCTATTCCAACCCATTCCACTCCCCTCCACCACCCTTTCCCCTCTCTCATCTTAGCTCCTCATGGATGACGGGTCATCCCTGTATCCCGCCCACTGCCCTGGGTCAGATGCAATGGGGCAAGGATGCACAGTGAAGACCAACTTTGTCAATATATTTCAGGCTAATGCCAGACGATTTCCTTCAGATGAAGGGAAATACTCATGCTGAAGAGGTAAAGCTCTCTTCCCTGTCCCCTTCACTTCCCTCCTAACCTCTCTGGCGATGGTTTACAGGACTTAAACCTTCATTCTATTTGTCGCCAGGTGATTTCATTCACCTGAGAGCAACCACTTCTACAGTGATAGTACCAACTTAATTCTCATTACCCCACGTTTCCCTAAGCCCCCCTTCTCCCCCCTCCCCCCCAACCCTTCCTTAACCTTCCAACTTCCCCTCCATCCCAATCACTCCTCCCCTGGGGTCGTCCCACGTACCTGTTACACCCGACGCTCCATTTGGTCTATGAAGCCATAACAGTGAGGATTGGGAGGAAGAGAGATAGACACAGATAGAGAACTGTTAATTAAACAAAATGCTCGAGATTCTACAATTTTGCCTTGGCCAAAGGCAGGCGTTTATTATTATCATTATCATAACCATCATCATTATTATTTTACTAGCATTATCTCCATGAGTGTGGAAGTGCTGTGCCTTGCTGCATTGTCTCTGACCCGAGCACTGTGGTGGATGACAGGGATGACCCTTCGTCCATGAGGAACTAAGACGTACGGGCCTTTTTGATGGGTGTGGGATGGGTGAAAGGTGTATGCTTTGACTTGGCCACCCCACTTCATAAGAAAAAAAATAATTACTTAGCATATCATTATCATTATTAGCTACAGTACTATTAATATTATAGCTAATTATTGCTATCATAATTTTTACTATATCATTACTATTAAAGGTCAAAGACTAATCATTACAAATGAAACCATTCAGACTGACCCATATTTGCATCGTATTACGCCAGAAACTTGACACACACACACACACACACAGATTCCGTCCCAACACCAAGCTATTTCAGTTCAGGGGAATCCCTACCCTGAACCCCCTTGGAAAGCTTAACCAAACTGCAAGTCACACTCTACAGGGCTTAAACTACACTCCTCCGCACTCCACACTCCCAAAGCCCACTCCCTACCACCTCCTCCATGTCCTCCTCGACAACCTCCACAACCTCCTACTCGTAACCTTCAAGTCCGACTTGGAGGTGTTCCGTCCCACTCCTGATTCCCACGCTGCATGCAGGCTCCCCCGGTGCAATTAAGGCCCTCCCACGCGCTGTGGCGGACTTGACGGATTTTGGGGGACCCATGAATCCCATGAGGGATAAAATATGTAAAGATTCAACAAAAGTAATCTATCTTGTATCAGGAACTTTCACAGAAAGTAATGAAATCACGCCAGGGATAGTGGAGAAGACAAAGAGAGAAAGAAAAGAGAGAGAGAGAGAGAGAGAGAGAGAGAGAGAGAGAGAGAGAGAGAGAGAGAGAGAGAGAGAGAGAGAGAGAGAAGGGAGAAGTGAGAGAGAAATAGAAAGGAAAGAGAGAGCGGGGAGACAGGGACAGAAGGAAAGGGATTTAAGCGAGAGAGAGGGAAAGGGGAGATGGATGGAGGGAGGGAGAAGAAGAAGAGGAGGAGGGAGAGACCGGGAGAGGGAGAGAGAGATAGAGAGAATGGGAGAGACAGACAGAGTGAGGGTGAGAGAGGGAGAGATAGAGAAAGGGAAAGAGAGAGGTAAAGATAGAATATCATTAAACCCACATCTTCAATCTATTCATCAGCCACCTGTTTTTGTTTTAGCCAAAGCAGAACCCATAAACCCGCCCCCCCATCCCCTTACCCCGCCCCCGGACTCTGAAGGGGTCAAGAGCTCTGTCCTCTTGACCTCCTTCAAGAGACGACTCGAAGTCATGTTGGTGCAGACGCGAAGAATCCCTTGGGAGATTTCGAGTGGATCGTAAGTAGGTATCCTTGGGAGGTGCGTGGGAGATACACGGGGGAAGGATCAAGTCTCCCTTCTCCTCCATTCTCTCCCTCTCACTTCACCCTCCCTTTACCTCCCCTCGTACCTTCATGTGAATTTCTTCAATACAGTAACGAAGGTCCTCAGCTGAATAAAGTTGTCTAGATTAGCTGCGGTGATAAAGGTTACAAACACTACTCGAGAGTTAAGCCATCGCTATCTCCCAGATTCATAAGCACTGTTGTCATCCCGCTTCCCTATAACCACCAAATCACCACTACAGCCACTACCACCACCATCACCACAACCACTTCCACCACCCCACCACCACCACTCAGCTTGTAAGCAAAACAATGTGAAACCCCATGTACCATCCAGAAGGAACCACTCGACATACTCCTTACTTTCTAGGACCGAGGTCTGCATCAACTCTCTTGTCTGTCCATCCTATATGACTGTCTGTCTGTCTGTCCATCCTATATGACTGTCTGTCTGTCTGTCCATCCTATATGGCTGTCTGTCTGTCTGTCCATCCTATATGACTGTCTGTCTGTCCGTCCGATATGTCTGTAAGTCTGCCCGTCCGATATGTCTGTCTGTCTGTCCGTCCGATGTCTGTCTGTCTGTCTGTCTGTCCGTCCGATATATTTGTCTGTTCGTCTGATGTGCGTTAGTACCTGTGTCTGTATGCATAAGTTGCCTGTTTGTCTGTGTCTGATAAGTCTGTCTATCTGTCTATGATTGCCAGTTTGGCTGTGCTTGTTGTCTGTCTATCTGTCTATGTACGTCTGTCCGACATATCACTTTATCCCGCAGTCTTTCTATTCGCTTCCCCCACCCACCCCCATCCCCGTTTCGAGGGACCAGTAGGCAATGTCTCTGTCTATTTGCCCATCCCTACGTCCCCTGTCTATTTGCTTTTAACTTTGCTCATTTTTCGACCTGTGAAAACTTCTTTTCTGTGCCAGTTTCCTTCATTATATATATATATATATATATATATATATATATATATATATATATTATATATATATATATATATATATATATATATATATATATTTGTCTTGGGAACCCGAGTCCATTCTTCTTTCCCTTTTCATTTTTTCCTCCTCCCTTCCTTTTACTTCCCTCCCCCTGCCTCCCTCTCTCCTTTTCTTTCTCTTCTCCTCCCTCCCTCTCTCCTCTTCCCCCTGTCTTCTTATCTCCTCTTCCTCCTCCTCCCTTTCTTCCCTTCCTCTTCCCCTGTCTTCCCTTTTCGTCGTCTTTCCTCTAACCTCCCTTCTTCCCTCTCTCCTGTTCCATTTCCTCTTTCCTCCTCTTCCTCGTCCTTTTCTCCTTTTTATCTTCCCTCCATTGCTCCTCGTCGCCCTCTTTTCTCCGTCCTCCTCCACCTATTCCTCTTCCCGCTTCTTCTTCCCCGTCTTCCCACTTCCTCCTCCTCTCTCACTTCTCTTCCTATCTTTTCTCCATCCTCCCTTTCTTCTCCTTCCACTCCTCCTCCTCCTCCCCAAACGTTACCAACCAGCGCGTAACTACGGGACCAAACAACCGATTACAAGTGCCATTACCGCCACCTCTGCGTCACGAGCCACACCAAAGCAATCAACCTACAAAACACCGCAGTCGGCAGCAACCAAGCCACATTGCAATGAAGTCAGAGACCAACCGGCACTGTACAGCACTGTCGAGTACCCAACCCACATTGATACACGCACAATACCCTATCTAGCGACCAACCCACAATGCACTGCAAACAGTAACCAACCCACAGTGCACTGCAAACAGCAATCAACCCACAATGCACTGAAAACATCAACCAACCCACAATGCACTGCAAATAGCAATCAACCCACAATGCACTGCAGGCAGTGACCAACCCACAATGTACTGCAAACAGTGACCACCCCACAATGCACTACCAACAACAACCAAACCACAATGCACGGGAAACAGTGACCAACTCACAATGCACTGCAAACAGTAACCGACCCACAATGCAAACAGCAATCAACCCACAATGTACTGCAAACACTAATCAACCCACAATGCACTGCAAACAGCAGTCAACCCACATTACATTGCGAACAGTAACCAACCCACAATGCACTACAAACAACAAACAACCCACAATGCACTACCAACAGCAACCAAACCACAATCCACTGCAAACAGTAAGTAACCCACAATGTAATGCAAACAGCGACCAACCCGCATCACCAACCTGTGTAGATATAGTATGATTCTGGTAAATATTGATTCTAACAACACTAGCTGCCGAAAGGTAGATCTGCTCAAAAGTATGATATTTCTTCGGAAATTCTAATAAAAAATAATAATAGTAATATTAATAGTAGTAATAATAAGTAAAACAAAATAAAACAATAATAAAAATAAATTAAATTAAATAGATCAAATAAATAAATATAAAAATAGAACAAGATACCTCCTCTTTCTTCTTTTCTTAACATTTTGAACAACGTAAGTAGGACGCCGAGCCTAGAGCTTGGGGCACATGGGACGCGGCGTAGTGCGCGCTAAACAAACGCGCAGCGAGGCGCGACAGGGCGGCGTCGGAGGGCAAACAGGGCTTTTGTCTTACGCAGGAGGGGACGACGTCGAAGGGGAGGAGAGGGGACGAGGGGGCAAGGGGGACAAAGAACAAGGGGGAGAGGAATGGGAAGGCCAGCAAGACGGCAGCGGGCAAAGTGGAGACACACACACACACTAAAGAGGAAGACAGAGAATAAGAGAGAGAGAGAGAGAGAGCATAATATTCCCCCGGGACAACGTCGAAATGAGACCTAGTTAGAGGCTTCCTTCGACTTCGCAGGAAAAGCACAACCAGTGGAGCTCCGAGGTCTTCTCCACAGCCGAAGATTTTATATTTTGGAAGACGATGAAAAGTAGGAGTAGGAGGCTAAGGAAAAGGACGAAGAAGGGGAGGAGGATGGAGGATAAAGTGGAGGGAGGGAGGGAGGGAGGGAAACAAAGAAATGAGAGTACGTGGAAGAGTAAAAGTAGGAAAAGGATGATTTTGAGTTGGAAGTGAATGATTAGGGGGAGGAAGAGGTCAAACAAAAGGATGAGGTGAGAGGGAGGGAGGCAGAAATGGAGGGGGGAAGAAGAGTAGGAAAAGTGGTGTGAAAAGTAGGTGGAAGAGTAGAGCAGAAAAGGAGGAGGAGGAAGAGGACGAAGAGGAGTGGTAGGAAGAGTAGGTGGAAGAGTAAGAATAGAAAAGAGGACGAGCGAGGAAGACGAGCCCAAGAAGAAGAAAAGGAGAAAGTAGGGGGGGGGGGAGAAATAGGAGCAGTAGGTGAAGAAAAGGAGGAAGCTGAGAAAATTAGAGAAAGTGGGAGAAAGGCGAAAAATGAGCAGTAAATGAAGAGAAGAGGAAGACGAGGAGGAGGAAGAGGAGGAAAAAAGTCTAAAGTTTTGTGTATGTGCGCGCGCGCGCGCGTGTATTTATCCAATAGTATTTACCAAATTTTAGTATACAGGAAAGGAGCAACGTTCGTTGGGTCATATCTAATTTTCTAACATACCTAGACTTAAATTCTTGTACGGTTCCAACTTCATCTATATCTTTGATTTCTTAATTTACATCCATACCCTCTTCAATCCCTCCTATCTTTAACCAGATCTATTCTATTAATGTAATATAACCCCTTCATTGACCTGAACACTATAATCATGTCGTCTCTTTCTCTTTTTCAAAGTTGGTAGACGTCTTAACCGATGCGGTGTCTGGTCTTTCCTCATATGGTTTATCTGCCAGGCTGCGGACCAGTTTGGTTGCTGCCCTTTGTATTTTCTCGGTCTTCCTTACATCCTCCACTCTGTGTGGGGACCATACTACTGATGCATATTCCAGTCTTGAACGTATCAAGGTTTCGACGAGTTATTTCATCATCCCTTCATTCATATAATGGAACGCCACTTCAACTTCTGCACTAGTCCGTATGTCTCTCCCACAATCCTGCAGATATGTCTGTCAGGTGACAGGTTGTCTTTTTATCAACACTCCAAAGTCTTTCTCTTCTTTTGTGTGTGCGCGACCGCGCATTTTGATACAAGGGAAACAGGACGCACGCTCACGGTGCGTCGTGCCCTGCCGGCGAGGCCAAGGAAATCCAGGGTGCGTGCGGACAGTGTGGCTGGGGGCGGCCCGTGAGGGGGTGCGGTAGCTTTGGGTAAAGAGACGTCAGACATTTTGCCAAGAGCTGCCCTCTACAGAACACACTCCCATACCTTATTTCATCTATTGTGTGTGTGTGTGTGTGTGTGTGTGTGTGTGTGTGTGTGTGTGTGTGTGTGTGTGTGTGCGCATGTGTGTACATATGTATGTCCTGAGTCATGTGGTTCTTGCAGAAGGTGGAGGCCACTTCTACAGACAAGACGTCTTAACCGATGCGGTGTCTGGATACCGGAACCTGTTGCGTCCGTCCTGGGCTGGACTTCGCCCGGTTCCCTTCCGACGATGCAACAAGGAGTGGAAGCAGTGGACGATAAAGTGGAAGACGTAGAAGTGGATGACGAAGTAGAAGACGAAGGGCAAAAAGTGGAAGAGGAAGAAAAAAAAGAGGAAGTAGAAAAAGAAAAGTAAGAAGTGGAAGAAGGAAAGGAAAAAGTTGAAGAATAAGAGGAAGTGAAAAAGAAGAAAAGAGACGGAAGCCATATCTAAGCAACAAGTTCGATTCTCAA
Organism: Oratosquilla oratoria; assembly: GCF_046742065.1. NCBI lineage: Eukaryota > Metazoa > Arthropoda > Malacostraca > Stomatopoda > Squillidae > Oratosquilla > Oratosquilla oratoria. The sequence goes on along the minus strand of NC_134809.1, from coordinate 47,545,605 downwards.
CCACAGTCAATAATAATCGTATATTATATATATATATACATATATATATATACATATACACATATCTATACATACATACATACACACACACACACACACATATATATATTATACATATATATATACATATACATACACACACACACACACATATATATATATACACACACACATATACATACAACTATGCACGTGATCCACACACGTGAGATGGTACTCGTCTTTAGCAAGCCCTCCACATCTTGCAGATCTGACAAATTCCTCAATCATAAAACTCGACTCAATAATGCTACGTAAGACATGACAATACCAACATAAAATGCGTAATGTCACCAGACAGATGCATTGACCTTTTCCTCATACCTAATTACATTACCTTTAACTCCTATATATACGCCATATCTAGCCACGTCCACTAATAATATAATTAACCCCATCAAATGCAACTAACACCCGTATAATGACTAACACATCTCCCATATGGTAACGTACAACAATATGCTTACTTAAGCACTTCCCCATTTTATCAACAAACGGCTGCGCCCATTGTAGAGAGGGCTGCCTAGGTCAAGGACCTAGTCAGTAGAGGTAGAGAGACCCACTTCCTTATCTCACTAGGGAAGATCCTTTTCCCTTAGTACCATATCTGCAATGCGTGACTAAAACAGTCATCATCAACCACGCCAAACCATGCCTTGCAAGCGACTAGAACTGTCGTCGCCTACCAGGTCTGCTGTCCACGACCAGCCACGCCTACCAGGTCTGCCATCCGCACACTACACCCCTTGGCTCCGCCGGTGTTCCCACACCAACCAAAGACTACGGTAACTAAAACAGTCGTCATCAACCACACCAAACCACGCCTACCAAGTGGTGCTCCTACGACTTCTAGACTTCATACAAGCATTTTTATTCAGCGCCGCACATTCACACCACCTTCACCCGAGACGAGCGGCAAAGTCCCGACTAAGCGTCAGCAGCTTCCAAGTGAGCGACACGACTATTCACCGCCCCTCCACCAACCACTCCCTTCGAGACGACATTCGGACCTCTAGAAACATCTGCCGATCGCCACAGGTGTGACATGTAGTTGCAGCCATCTTAGAATTGGTGAAATCGAAAATATTCGATTTCAAACCATATCTTCAATCAAGCCCCCGGAATCGAGGTATCTAGCCAAAGGATTCCTTTACGCTTCCAACCGAGCGAGACATCTATATACCACCCTTGCACCAACCGCCCTCTTCGAGACGATATTCGGACTTCCAAGAACAGCTGCCGATCGCCTGAGGTGTGACCTGCAGTTGTAGCCATCTTAGAATTGGTGGTGAAATCGTAAGGAATTCTATTTTAAACCACCGGGTGGTAGTTTGCTACCACTGAAAAAAAAAGCGCCGTTCGATGAGACGACGACTAGAATCGTTA